>NC_138780.1:7959505-8347005 GCF_965119305.1 Pelophylax lessonae
ACGAGCCTTTCTGCAGCTGCACAGAGAAGTGGAGGATCTGCAAAGGAGTTCTGTTCTCTCTGTTGCCGACTACAGAGACAAGGTGGGGGCAGAGACAAGGAGGGTGCCGCAGCTGCCCTCTCCTGCAGCTGCGGCACCCCCTTTGTGGCGAGGGCCACATGAAATAGCCTGGGGGGCCGCATTCAGCCCACGGGCCTTGTGTTTGACACCTGTGCTCTATAGGGATCTTCAATACTAAAGGGAGTAGCAAGCAAGGAAGCTTTTAAAACTTCAAAGATGATGGCAAACAGACAGGAAAGACTGACTTTTATGATTGTTAAAGTACAATAATTGTTGGATTGGGTGGCATGGATCTGCATCTTTGATATACTTTGTTTGTCTTGACTTCTATAGCACATAGTATGCCTGATTTTGGTGTAGATGCCTGCGGGTGCAGAAAAAAAAGCCCAAATGGGTTTTCCTTCAAATTTGTTTAGCCAGTTGAATTTAGTATTGGAAGGACAGGTGAAAGTCAGGGAACAAGCCGGAGGAGACTTGCCTAGAGATCCGGCATAATGGGCAATACCCAACATGGCTTCTCCCATTTAAGCAGAAATGCGTGCATATGCAATGGAAGGGAATTGGCACACACTTTTGCACATCACTGCATGTGGCACCCTCTAGGCTTTAAAAGAATAACTGATGCTCACAGATGCCACTGACTGGTCTTTAGCTTCATGATTCCTGTGACCCTGTGTGCTTTTGCTTATGGACCACCCGTTATTGACCTGGCTTGCTCTTGGATACCTCTTGTCTCTCTCCTGGCTCTGAACTTGACTTGTCAACAGATCTTCACATGTCTCTTGTCCTGTGTATGACCTCGGCTTGTCTGAACACATCTCTGAAATTCTGCCTGCCGACCACCTGCTCCCTGACCTTAGCTACGACTCCTAACTATGGCTCCTGCCTTACCCTGTTCTGCTGTGTTTACCCAAGGTGCCTACCTGCTATACCCAGCTTGATTTACCTTCCTGCTGTACCAGTCTGTAGTACGTACCTGCCATGACCAGCCTGCTGCTCCTTTGATTTAGAGTCCATCTGCAGGGAGTTCGCCACACCAACATCTCACATCTGTGGCACAGCTGGAAATCCCAGTTTCTTTGGGCTTAGTAATCCCTGTTACCATCTTCAGGGACACATCACACTTAGCTGCAAGGAAAGCCCTCTCAGCATTTCAGCTTCGGAACCAGGTGCGTGACACATATAGTATGCCTGATTTGGGCGTAGGTGCCCGAGGGTGCAGAAAAAATCCCAAATGGGTTTTCCTTCATATTTGCTTAGCCAGATGAATTTGGTATTGGAAGGTCTTGGAAGGGCAACTAAACTATTCAGTCGAAGGGATTGCATGAGGACTCGAGGGCATACATTGCGATTAGAGGAGAAACATTTTAACCTCAGGCAACGTGGGGGGGTTCTTTACTGTTGGGGCTACAAGATTGTGGAATTCTCTACCACAAGAGGTGGTTTCTGGGGGAAGTATGGTAGCTTTCAAAAGACTCTTAGACGTACATCTCAAGGAGAAGAACATTCAGCGGTATGAGAGATGATTACGGCCACACATACCTACACAGGTTGAACTGGATGGACTATTGTCTTTATTCACCTACTATGTAACTATGTAACTAATTAGGGGATTGGGGGACCTAAATTATGAAGAGCGTTTACAAGCGCTTGATTTATTCTCCCTGGAGAAGAGACGCCTGAAAGGGGACATGATAGCAATTTACAAATACCTCAACGGTGATCTCAGCATAGGAAAAAAACAATTCAGTCGCAAGGAATGAAGGCCATTCAATGTGATTAGAGGAGAAGCGTTTTAACCTCAGGCTACGCAGGGGGTTCTTAACAGTAAGGGCTACAAGACTGTGGAATTCTCTACCACAAAAGGTAGTAACTGCGGGGAGTATGGCTATGTTTAAGAGACTCTTGGATGTACATCTCAAGGATCAAAACATTCAGGGGTATGAGAGATGATTACGGCCACACACACCTACACAGGTTGAACTGGATGGACTATTGTCTTTATTCAACCTCAACGACTATGTAACTATTTAACTATGTCAGTCTCCTTAAAAAATGTTTTTATTATAATTTGCCCATTCTCCTTAGTGAGTACTAAATCCAGGAAACAAATGTGATGCAGATCCCAACTCCAAGTAAATCTTAATCCATAATTTTTGTTATTTAAATCCCCAAGGAATATGTTTAGATTTTCCACAGAACCATTCCACATATGGAAAATGTCATCAATGAAATGTTTGTAGAGAGCAATCTCTGGTATATGGCTTTTAAATATAGCTTGTTCACTCCGGCGAACTTCGGGCATGTTTTTTGGCACTGTTTGCTCATACAGGTGGCAGGTGGGTGGTTGGGACTCTTGAAGAGGTCACCACTTTGAAGGTGCCGTTGTCACTGAGTGTATGTATGTTGGGTTTGGTAGAAGAACTGGCACCCCTGAGAGCACAAAGGACCTGTTCTATGCGCGTAAGGCTATTTTTCTCCATTGGAGGAAGGCTGAGGCACCATCCATAGAGTACTTGAAATCTCTTGTGAACAAGATGTTACCCTTCTACAAAGCAACGTATCTGAATAGAGAATGTGTTAAGAAGTTTCAGAAAGTATGGAAGGGTTGGACTGAGAGCTCATCCACCCTTCTTTGAGGTGGCTGTGGCTCGACACCGCAGAGGGTGGTGGCCCTCCTCGGAGGTGGTTCGTGGTCACCTAATATGTGGTGTAATGTTTATTGTACTTATGTAAAGTAGACGCTGAGTAGTGATACAGTGGTGGTGGGGGGGATGCTTCATGATCCTTAGTTGGACACTTTATGGAGAGACACCTGTCTCCTGAAAATGCTCCTTCGCCCTCTTTTTTTTTTAGAGTCGGTTCACACTGGGGCGACGCGACTCCTTACTACTTCGGGGGCGACTTGTGCATTACCATGCACCACGACTTCGGAGCGACTTGCAGGGACTTCACATAATGGAAGTCTATGCAAGTCGCTCCGAGGTCGCCCCAAAGTAGTACAGGACCCTTTTTCTAAGTCGGAGCGACTTGTGTCGCTCCTATTAGAACGGGTCCTGTAGCGGTCAATGGACCGCGAGGGAGCGCGACCTGTCAGGCTGACAAGTCGCCTTACAAGTCGCGGCAATGTGAACCGGCTCTTATGGATATTCACACATGGACACTGCACTGGGATTAGGGGGGGGGGGGCTGGAATTGTTTTCTTGTGTTTGTGTTTTCTTTTGTACTTTTGTGTTTGCAAACTCAATAAATATTATTTTCAAAAAAGAAAATTTAGCTCGTTCTTCCCATTGGCTCATCAGGAGGTTAGCCACACTAGGTGTATATGTTGCCCCCATTACAACCCCCCCTGATCTGATTAAAATAGGAACCCTCATGCAAAAAATAATTATTGGACATGGCTAAGGTCCAGTGCCACCACCAGAAACTCCTTTTGTTCATGCCTCAAATCAGATTTAGAATCAAGGGCTCTTCGAGAGGTATGGAGAACATCTTGTTGTCCTAAACTCGTGTAAAGAGACTCCACATCGATTGTGACAAACAAAGTGTCGTCTCCGATGGGGGCATCTTTTAATATGTTCATTAGATGTTTACTATCCCTTAAATATGAGGGGTATTCCTTAACAATGGGTTGTAGGAAGCAGTCGGCATACTCTCCTAACCGTGAGAACAAAGAGTCAATTCCACTTATTATAGGTCTACCCGGAGGGTGTTCTTAATTTCTATGGATTTTAGGGAGTTGATATATATTTTTTATATACCTTGATATAACTTTTTTTTTTCTCTCTTTTTTTTTTCTCTTTTCTCTTTTTTTTTTCTCTTTTCTCTTTTTTTTCTCTTTTCTCTTTTTTCTATCATACAGTATAGAATATAGATTTTGATATTGTGATCGTTATTTTTCTTTTTTGTTGTTTGTTTGTTTGTATGATTGTTGGTTATAAAATTAATAAAAAGAGATTAAGGATATAACTTTGCAATACTTTGTACCAAAATCATAATTTTAGTGGGACAAATTACAAAATAAAATGTACTCTTTTTGAGTGCAGTAACACTATTTATGTTTAACCACTTTTGGACCGGAAAATCTTTTTTTATGAATTGTGACTTGATAAACGAGCGATGTCTTGATATACAAGTAGTGTCACGTCACAACTGAGTATAAAAGAGAAGAGAGGCTCCTCTAAGTATAGCAATATGATTATATTTAACCACTTCCGGACCAGAAGGATTTGCCCCCTTAATGACCAGGCAATTTTTTACGATTTGGCACTGCGTTAATTTAACTCACAACTGCGCGGTCATGCCATGCTGTACCCTAATAAATTGATGTCCTTTTTTCCCCACGAATAGAATTTTCTTTTGGTGGTATTTGATCACCTGTGCGATTTTTATTTTTTGCGCTATAAACAAAAAAAGAGCAACAATTCTGAAATATATATATATATTTTTCACTTTTTGCTATATAACTTTCCCCAAAAAAATGTAAAAATCAAGTTTTTTTTCATCATTTTAGGCCAATTTGTATCCTGCTGTATATTTTTGGTAAAAAAAAAAAAAATCCCAATAAGTGTATTTTGATTGGTTTGCGCAAAAGTTATCGCGCCTACAAACTAGGAGAAGGTTTTTTTTTTTGCGGGTCAGCACTGCGTTACTTTAACGGACAATTGCGCTGTCATGTGATGCTGTACCCAAATAAGTTGATTGCATTTTTTTCCCACAAATATATATTTTTTTGGTGGTATTTGATAACCTGTGCGATTTTTAGCGCTGTAAACAAAAAAAGAGCGACAATTCTGAGAAAAAAATATTTTTCACTTTCTGCTATATAACATTCCCAAAAAAAAAAATCAATTTTTTTCATCATTTTAGACCAATTTGTATTCTGCCACATATTTTTGGTAAAAAAAAAAAATCCCAATAAGCGTATTTTGATTGGTTTGCGCAAAAGTTAACGCGTCTACTAACTAGGAGAAAGATTTATGTTTATTTTGGTTCGGCACTGCGTTACTTTAACGGACAATTGCGCTGTCATGTGACGCTGTACCCAAATAAATTGATTGCATTTTTTCCCACAAATAGAGCTTTTTTTTGGTGGTATTTGATAACCTGTGCGATTGTTAGCGCTATAAACAAAAAAAGAGCGACAATTCTGAGAAAAAATAAAACATATTTTTCCCTTTCTGCTATATAACATTCCCCAAAAAAAATTTAAAAATCAAGTTTTTTCATCATTTTAGACCAATTTGTATCCTCCTATATATTTTTGTTAAAAAAAAAATCGCAATAAGCGTATTTTGATTGGATTGCGCAAAAGTTATCACGTCTACAAACAAGGAGAAAGATTTATTATTTTTTTGCGGTTCGGCACTGCGTTACTTTTACGGACAATTGCGCGACGTTGGACGCTGTACCCAAATAAATTGATTGTGTTTTTTTCCCACAAATATAGCTTTTTTTTGGTGGTATTAGATCACCTGTGCTATTTTTTTTTTTTTTTTTGCGCTATAAACAAAAAAAAAAAGAGCAACAATTCTGAAAAAAATATTGTTGTGGAATTTGCAATTTTTGAGTTGGTGACAGGGTCTCTTTAATTTTACATGTTTTATTGGACAATGTCTTTTAATGTAATGCCATGGATGAGTGTAGCTAAAGAGACTGGCCCTGGGACAAAATCCTTTTTCACCACCTTTTCTATTTACCTCATTGTACTGATCTGCACATTAAAGCTGAACTCCAAGCAAACAGCCTAATACACAAATGGGATACATTCTGTATAATGCGAACTGTTTTTATTGTCATTGATTTGTATTTCTGTCCAATTAAGTATTTTTTTAACGTCTAATTATCTAGTCTAGTATTATTATTAAATATTATTATTGTTATTATTATTATTATTATTATTATTATTATTATTATTAATTAGTATTTAATTATTTTTTATTATTTTTTATTTATTTATTAATTATTATTTTATTATTATTATCATTGTTATTAATAATAATAATAATAATAATAATAATAATAATAATAATAATAATAATAATAATAATAATAATAATTTATTATTATTATTATTATTATTATTATTGTTATTATTATTATTATTATTATTAATAATAATTATTAGTATTAGTATTATCTAACATCTAGTATTTTTTAACGTCCAACTAACTTTTTAAAGTCATTTTCAGAACTTAAGCAAATACTATGAAGAATAAGCAAAACCCATCGTGATCTTATCTTAGACTTTTGCACGAACATCATTTTATTTCCTTCCTATTAAACAACCCTAAATGTGTGATCTCAGCGACCACTTCTGCTTTGTCCATGGCTCATCATGCTTGGTTATTTGGTTCAGATATTATTACTTTATTTATTTATTTATTTATTTATTTTTCAGATAATTAGCATTGAATTAAATTGAGTTCTAGCTGATAGTTCCTTTTTATTTTTTAATTCAACCAACGTGTATGTCAAATTCATGAAGTTTCATTGAAGATGGAGGGTCTTCATCTTTATCAATGTTGTGAAAGTAGATGGAACACATTGTAGCAGCTAAGTGATGATGCAAACGTTTAATCCATGCTCTGCCAGAGCAGTTTTTGTGCTTTTTGCACATATTTTAAGGATAATTCTAGGTCTGAAGATTACTTAACACTCCGAAAACATTATATATTTTCTGACAGTGGACGTCCTGGGGAAAAAATTGTGGTAATTCCAATTTTTTTTATTACAGTTTATCGCTGTTTTATTCTGTTTTATTCCAATTTTTTTATGGTTTATCAAACTCAAAATTTCAGCAAAAAATAACCTAAAGTTAATTTTAAAGCACACAAACACAATTTATTACCCATTTTTTGTAAAATATAAAAGATAAGGCTGCGCCAAATAAATAAATACCTAACACGTCAAGCCTTAAAATTGTGTACGGCTGTAAAATAGCAACAGACTTTGGTTGCCTAAATGCCTAAAAAATCTTTACAGGTCATCAGTTTAGAGTGAGGCTGGTTTCACCCTGCTGCGGTTTGGCCAGGGCCAGATTAACGTAGGGGCTATTGGAGCTGCAGCTCCAGGCCCCTACCTTTATATAGGCCCCGGGTTGGCCATATTCACTGTTACCGCTCTTCTGTCACTTGTAAACACAGAAGTCTGGCTTCTATGCTCGCTTCCCCAGGCAGCTCCCTCAGAACCTCCCCACACAGCACGGAGCCCGGACAAGGAGGGACAGTTGCCGATGCATGGATGTGTTTATGGGCTTCAGAGACAGCATCCCATGTTGAATTAGGCATGCATGGCTGCACCCTTCCTCCTCTGGGTGCATGCCAAGGCACAGCCCTTAAGGCCCTTCAAAATCCTCAGCACCAAGCCCATGATGCTCTTAATCTGGCCCTGGGTTTGGCCACAGTGTTGGTGTACCCATGGTTTTCATGTGGTTAACCCATAACTTCCCATAGACTTTCTAATAAGTTGCTAATTTTTGGCAAATGTTCTGAAAGTCCACCAAAGATGTCGCATGAAGGACTTTTGGTGAGCTTTCAGAAAAATCCTAAAGATAGGTAATAGATAGCTATCTAGATAGAGTAAGATTGTAGATAATTATAAGCATATACTGTATTATAAGTCAGTGTATTTATTTACAGCCAAAACATCAGTAACAAAAGTTTATGTATCACCGCCCCCATAAATGTCACTGGAAGAGGACTGTCCCCAAAGGTTGCCCTGACCTTGCAAGCCTTCCAACTGTCAGGTCACCTGTGGCCAGGTGACAACTGCACCCTGTTGGGGACAGGGGTGCACCACAAGGTAGTGAACCAAATAGCTGACTGCTGCAGATGGACAGGAAATGTGAGCCCAAGATCCCCCAGGGCGTGGAGTCTAAGGCCCAGCAGGTGTTCACCAGAGCCTATAATGGTGAGGATGGCCTTCGCTGCAGCTGAACCCAGGTTGCGGCCCCTGGAGTCCCCCAGGTCACACTCCGTAGAAAGAGAGGGGAAGCAGCCACTCAGGACACAAGGGATAGTGATGGGACAGCCGAGGTTGGGACAAACAGGCAGACGAGGGTAACCAAGAGACAGGCCAAAGGTCCGGGTCACAGGCAAACAGGAGTAGTCAGAGATGAGTCAAAGATCGGTACACAGCAAGGTAGACGTAGCACACGGCAGACAGGAACACACGCTAACAAACAAAGTTGAACAGCAAAGCAGACCTGCAGTGCACTAGTTAATATAGACTTCCTGGAATGGCCTGGGGTGGAGCCATACAGGGAGTAGAGACGATAAAAGGGAGCCAGAAAGAGAGTCAGACCTCTAATGGAGACACGGAGGAGAAGGTAAGCTGCCGGACACTATTGCATGTCCATGACACCAATGCCTCTGGCACCCTGGGTTCTGACATGATTCAAAGAGAGAATATACTTGCAAAGGACACCAGAGAACCAATAGAAATGGTTAATGGGTATTTTACTAGATGTTCTTGAGTCATCCAAGGTAAGAAGAATGTAATTGTAAATATTCCTCAAACTACGACCTTTAGCATTACATAGAATTGTAGAGAATGTTCAATGAAATGGCAATACATCAGGCAGCAATGACCGTCAGACCCTAGGACAGGGGTATGCAAACTGTGGCCCTCCAGATGTTGCAGAACTACAGGTCCCATGAGGCATAGCACGACTCTGACATCCACAAGCATAACACCCAGAGGCAGAGGCATGATGGGACTTATAGTTTTGCAACATCTGGACGGCCACAGTTTGCACATCCCTGCCCTAGGAGAACCTATGACTCCAGATACAAGAGAGAAAAGAAAGACTTTTTGTTGAGCAGATCCCTCTAAATCCTGATGCCACGGGCCAAACGGAATAGTAGGTGTAATATATGACAACACAATTAGTGAAAAGTGCAATAAGAGAATCCTGAATAAGAGATCCCCTTTAAAATAAGCAGGTGCTATAAGCTGAGTCCATTTGGGAAAAGTAGTCCTTGATGTAAGGTGTCCAAGATCTTCAGCCGGCTATGAGGGGGCCCAAGATGTTGCTGTGCAATAGGGACCAGCAACGGTGGATGGCCTTCGGTGAAGGAAGGAAAGGGTAAAGGGTCTGCATGCAGTGTCTCTGAATATAATGTGAATGCCTGCTCACCACTCCTGTAGATATCAAAACTCTTGGATGGGGTACATCAAGAACAGGGTCTTGTAGGACCTGCAGTCAGATGAGAGATGCCAGACTGGTCGGCCAACAACCCAAGGATTCAGCGGTGTCTGCGTCAGTGTGGATGAAAGTGGCCCCAGGTAACCACACTACCAATGGAAACCAGGTAGCTTAGGATCTTCTTCCTGGAACAAGGCTCACTCGTAGAAAGCACTCCACACTATCTAGGCCGTAGCACCAACTCACATCCACCGAAGCGGCTGGGTCCTTGCTGTGCAGCTGTAGGCCGGGGTCCCAAGAGAGTGAGCCCCTCCCTATTCTATTTATTTCCTCACCCAGAATCCCTCCTCTCTCCAGTCAGCTGGAACTTGTAGTTTGCAGCAAGTCCATTGAAAGCCTGGCCCCCTGGACTACATATCTCACGATCCTCTCTCTCTCTGTCTCTCTCCCTCTCCCTCTCCCTCTCTCTCTCTCTCTTTCTCGCTTTCTCTCTCTTTCTCTCTTTCTCTCTTTTTCTCTTTTTGTCTTTCTCTTTCTCTCTTTCTTTTTCTCTTTCTCTTTCTCTTTCTCTTTCTCTTTCTCTCTCTCTCTCTCTCTCTCTCTCTCTTTCTCTTTCTCTTTTTCTTTCTCTTTCTCTTTCTCTCTCTCGCTGCAATCAGGAAATAAGGACATATTCCCCAGGCTGGGCACTAGAGGACACAAGGCTCAATGTTATCTTTTTTAAGGGATGTCCCATGATGGCAAAAGCGATATAGCCAGCACTTGGCTAAAAGCTCTAAATTAAAAGGGTGGTCATTTAATTATATCACAAAGCTTTGTTTTATATAATTGTTGATAGAGGTGTTTTATTTTTTTTCTTCTTCTGTATTGGCCGATTTCACTGGAACCGCCAATATCATCCATGGAAATGTGCAGAGTTTGGTATCATCCATTCCGGGTCCGGGATCCTTTCTTAGATATTTGCATTATTCACAGTAGCGTATGTAACAGTCAGATCATCCTGGAAATTAATTAAACTGGATTAGTGTTATAGGAGCACTGCTATACTGTATTTACAATTCTGTCATCTGCCAGTATCTATCTATCTATCTATCTATCTATCTATCTATCTATCTATCTATCTATCTATCTATCTATCTATCTATCTATCTATCTATCATTCATTACAATTTTTTTGAATAAATAAATACATATAATAACATATTCATTTAAATATGCTATTTATACATATAAAAAAATTCAAATTAAAAATAAATATTAAATAAAACATATGTATACAAATATATATATATATATATATATATATATATATATATATATATATATATATATATATATACTTGACTACTTGGTCTTTTTTTTGTGCTGCCACAAGTGGCCTGTTCCCCACCTATTGCTCAACAAATAAAAATGTTTAAAAAGTATGCCTTTATAGAAAAATAAAAGGAATACAGTTAAATAAGATTTATATTTAAACTAAAATGTATCACTATTTATAATACATGTAATTTTTTTAATTTTTATTAAATATAAATGTAAAAAAAAATCAATCATTTTAAATGAAAAAATAATAAAAAAAAGATATATTTATATTAAAAATAATATGCGCATATATAAAAGTAAATACGATTTATATTTAAATTAAATTAAATATAAATACATATAATAAAATATTAATTTAAATGTACTATTTTACAAATATAAAAATCTGAATTAAAAATAAATATTAAATAAAACATATTTATACAAAAAATGTTCTATCTATCTATCTATCTATCTATCTAGCTATCTATCTACAATTTTTTTGAAGGCTTACAGGGTTCACAGAAGAGAACTGGGAAGGCTGATAAGGTTGTTAAGTTCAATGCACAGGAATCATCAGAGAAAGGAATGAATACCGCTCACCAACCCAGTGCATGATTATGTGAGAGACCAAGCCCCGGTGTGCGGGACGAAACACGTCAGAGGGTGTGGCTGGAGCGGCACTGGCTGAGGCCACACTCATCCAAATTTTCATGCACTGGGTCGGTGAGTGGTGCTCCTTCTTTTCTCTGATGAGGCTTCTACACCCCTGAATGGTGCATAGGCTCCTGCTCCCTTCACTGCAACCCGCGGGGAGATCTCTATCTCAGCTTAGAGCGGCCCTGCAAGTTACACCTGGATCAATGCATAGGAAGTATGAACTATAGTCTGTATATCATAGGAAAATGCTAAAAGTTACTTAGCTCAGGTTACAGGAGCTTCAGAATCTCCATAGGCAACCAGGACCCCAGGCTTACTCTACCGCGATTGCAGAAGTTCGGGTCAAATTGTCCTCAGGTGAAGTGTCTTCTGGTACAGACATTCCTTGATGTAGTGTCATTAAAGAATCCTCCTCTACAGGGATTTCTGGCCTTTTTTATTGATAAAGTTTTACCATCCTCACCTGGGTGTGGTCCCTTTCTAAATATTGTCTTTCAATGGGAGAAATATTTCCTACTTCAACCTCTAGGTGGTACTGTTGTATCATACATGGCATAGCTCATATATATGTCAAAAGGGCAAGCTACTTTGACCATTGGTTACCTGATTTTTTGATTCCAGTTATAAAATTAATGTAGAAAATTAGAAGCAAATACCATACCAACTGACATTATTCCAAGATACAACAATAGATCTATGTTCTCATTGTTTCAGAGGACAACTTGTTTAAACATTTAGGTACCCTGATATCTGCTTCTAATACAGACAAAAAGATTATTGTATATAAGTCCTAGGAAATCATAAAACACTTTATGTACAGTATATTAAACATAACACAAGAGGTCTACAAAAAAAAATAATATGTTGGATACTTACATGTTTACTTCTAGTACCTATAAAGGGAATAGGAAAGCAATGAACAGTAATTACTATATTAAAAACAACAAAGTAACACTTTTATATGTTCTTGTAACTGAAGATGATGTAATTAGAGCGGTGGTTCTCTACCTTTTTGAGACCAAGGTACAGAAAATTCTTCAAAACTTTCCATGCCCCAACAGTAAAGAATAAAGTTTGTACTCACACAACAAAATTATGGATATACAAACTATGTATTGAAATGCTGGAAGGCTCTGAATGAGACTGGTGTTACTTTTTGGGGAGGATGAAGGTTATAGAGGGAGTTAGGAGAACCAGCAACAGACTTGGTGGCTCTGTAAGGCCTTTGGAGAAAGGCAGTGCCAGGAGAAGGTCATCCAGCGCCCACGGCAAGGATGGCAAACTGTGTCCCCCTACCCTTGGGGTTAGGGTCAAGGTGCCCCCCCATCCCTGCAATAAACCATTGCGCCCAGGGCAACCGTCCCTCCTGCCCACCCCATGTCCTGACCATGGAGGAAGCTGAGGGGCAGTGTGGGCCACTGTTGGAGGGAACTATGGTGAGCAGGAGGCTCTGAAGCAGACTTGGGGGGCACTGTGGGAGGCTGGGAGGCATTGTGGAGATTTGGGGCAATAAGGGGGCTTGGGGCACTGTGGGAGCTATGGGAGGTTGGGGGACACAATGTGAGCTGGGAGGCACTGTGAGAGGTTGGGGGGTCTGCAACTAGCTGAAGGCCCAGGCAGGGCCAGCCCTACCATGGGTCCCGCAGGGTCCATTGGACCCAGGCACCACTTGGAGAGGGGTGGCAAATTGATTCCCAAGATTTTTTTTCCAGTAGTTTTGTGTGTCATCAGTTTCCAGGCGCATTACGGTTGGCCTTTCCCTATCTCATACTGCTGCCCGTAGTGCAAATTGATAAGAATGCATCTCCTCCAGGGAACGTCCCTCACGTAGTCGTTGTGTGCCCAATGACGTCAGCGCACTCCATCTCACGCAGGGCAGGCTGGATCTTCTAGGGTGGTGAGCGCGGCAGTCACAGGAGTGACAAGAGAACTGAGGACAGACAGTGGGTGTTTGGTGGACCGGTATGGTGATGGGTTATTAAAGAAGGTAACAGTGTATATAATATTTTCTAATTTTTAGGGGCAGCATTGCATTCTTGGACCCAGGTAGCACAACGTCTTGGGCCAGCTCTGGGCCCAGGTGAGGGGAGGCTACAGTCTGGTGGTTGAACATCACTGGATTACAGAACCAAAAAATAGTTTTTTAAATAATTAATTGATTTATTAATTAATTAAATTTGATCATTGCAATCTTGTCCCGAAAAATAATTTGAAATAATATAAGTGAAGTTCAATTAATTATATTCATGGGAATAAAATAGGCTTACTATGATGACAGTGAGACTTACATGAGTTATCAGGTGTACATCTCCTTAATTCAGTCATAAACGGAGGACATAACTTGTTTTTAATGTCCCCTCCTCTTTAGAGAAGTATCATTTTGATATATACATGTATAGTTTATGACAAATACAGCATTATCACAAAATATGACTACCAACCTTTGGAAAGCTGACTTATATCTAGGTAGGTGTAGCAGACATCTTGTGGATCGGGGTTCGTGTTTTCTCCTGGAGGGCAAAAACAAGTCATTTCATAATAAGAAGTATTATTAAAACTATTATGGCATCAAAGTAATTTATCCTTGGTCAAAGTGTACATACCCTTTACAAATAATCAATATCAAACCTATCTCAGGACCATTGAGATGTAAAGAGAGAACTAAACTATCTGATTTTCATGGTGGTGTACATTTTTTTAAATAATTTCTGATTTTTTTTAACTACCGGGAAATGTTAGTAAAGAACACATCCCGGATTAACTCTCAAGAAGCCCCTAATAAATGAAAAACACAAAAAAAAAAAAAAGACAGCCATTTCTTATATCAACATACAATAGTTTCATGAGGCAAAGGACAACATCACAAATTAAATTAACCATGTCAATCAGTTGCCTTCTTTATTTGTGACGATCCTTCGGCACTGATGAAATGTACCATGGGAAATATTATAATTTGTTTTTTTTTTTTTTTTAAATTTCCCTATTAAACACGCTTATTTTTCCTACCTGGACTAAACTTTATTGCGTTCATAAAGTAGGCTTTTTAAAAAATATATTTTAACCACTTAAATACCGGGCACTTTCACCCCCAATTCTCAGCTTTCAGTGCTCTCACACTTTGTATAACAATTGCATGGTCATGAAACACTGTACCAATTGTGTGGCAATTTTGGCTCTGAGGAAGAGGGTCCTCCCTCGAAACTCTTAAGCCATACCAGGTTTTGAGGATGCCATCGGGCTATCCAGTAGAGAAGTGTTCTGGAAGCTAGCGGTTCCCATTTCCTACATGCTTGTACATATCCTATGTTTGTGAGTATATTGCACGCTACCCTTCTCGATTTTATTAAACATTTTAGTGGTAATGCACAAGGTCGGTGCGCCCTTCTCTTGTCGTTTTCTTGTAGTGCCTTTTGGATACCCTTGGTCCTGAGGAGGGCTGCAAGACTGCTTCATTTGTGCCAAAAAACACCTAGAACATTTACCTTCCCGCATACCACTCAAGCGCAGGATACTGCCTTATGGAATTCATTAACCTCTGGGACCATCTTTGGTGGCGGAAGTGCTTACAAAACAATGGATTACTGGAGTTGGCGCACACTGTGCGTGTGGTCAGGTTAGGGACCATGGCCGCACCTTTGGTGGGGGCAGAGCTTATAAAAACAATGAATTACTGGAGTTGGCGCACACTTTGCGTGTGGTCAGGTTAGGGACCATGGCCGGATCTAGAGGGGTGCTGGGGTGGGCTGTGCCCCCCAAAATTTCAGTTGTGCCCCCTAAACTGGCCTTCCCCATGGGCATTGTACCCACACCTGCTGAGCTTCCAACCCAATCCTGCACTCAGGGCCAGGACAAGGGGCAGGGGGCAGCCTGGTGTAGTGAACTAAAGTCCTAACCGGAGAAGTGTCAGCAGCAGAGAAGAGAGAGCCAGGACAAGGTGCGGGCTCTCTATGCTGTAACAATGCTCCTCCATACAGCAGATTACACAGCCTCTTAATTTGGATGGTACACGGCTTGATTACCCGCCCCCTACCCAAATTTCTGGAAAATGAGCAGTCCTTGGAGGAGATAGGGGGTGGGTAATCAAGCCATGTACCGCCTGATCTTAGAGCAACCCTGTGTTATTCACTGTATGGGGGAGCGCAATTATAAAAGGAGGGGGGAGGGCACAGAGAGCCCGCACCTCCTCACTACTCCTGTAGTTCCCACCTGTAAGAATGGAGGAAGGAATTAAGGAAAGGGTCACTTGGATGGAGGTTGTGCTAAGAGGAGGGATTTGGGGGGATTAATGCTAGAAGGGGGAGTTGGGGGGGGGAATTTGTACTAGAAGGGATTTTAGAGGAGAAGATTTGTGCAGGGAGGTGGGATTTGGGAGAGGATTTACGCTAGGAGGGGGGATTTGGGGGAGAGGATATGTACTAGAACGGGGATGGGGGGGAGCATTTGTGCTAGGAAGGAGAGGATTTGTGCTGGTAGGGGGATTTGGGGGGAGGATTTACACTAGGAGCAGGGATTCAGAGGAAAGGATCGGTCCCCAGATGGGGTTTAATACAGCATGCACACAATGAAAAAAAGAAATGTAAAATTCAAACGTTTATTTTATATTATACATGGTAGTCTAAAATTGCAAAAAGGGAACTGGGTAAATGAATTACTCCAGGTCCTATATAAACATACATTCAGACTAGTACATCAGACAGGTTAGTGCAATAAACTGTGCCGTTATACAGTTACCAAATCAACAATAGGGCATGTACAAGGCCTGTAGATGGTGGTTCGAAAACAGTAATATTGGTACTAGGGGGGGGGGGGGAGAATTTGTACTAAGGGGGGGAATTTATTTTTGGGGGGGGGGATTTCTATTAGGAGGGAGATTTGGGGGAGAGGATTTGTACTAGGAGGGGGATTTGGGAGAGAGGATTTGTGCTAGGAGGGGGATTTGGGGGAGGATTTGTACTAAGAGGGGGGATTTGGGGGAGATGATTTATATTAGGAGGGGGGATTTGGGGGATTTGTACTAGGAGGGGGCATTGGGGGGAGGATTTGTACTAGGAGGGGGGATTTGGGTGATAGGATTTGTACTAGGAGGGAGCATTTGGGGGGGGGGGGAGATTTGGGGGAAGGAGTTGTACTGGGAGGGGGCATTTGGGGTGAAGATTTTGGGGGAGGGTTTGTACTAGGAGGGGGGGGATTTTGGGGACAGGATTTGTACTAGGAGGGGGCATTTGGGGGGGGAAGATTTGGGGGGAGGATTCGTACTAGGAGGGGGGATTTGGGGGAGAGGATTTGTACTAGGAGGCGGGATTTGGGGGAGGAGGATTTAAGTGTCTCTGACAGTTTAAAGTCACTACATAGACATAGACTCTGTTACAGTCAGTTCTCACCTACATACTGATAGGAGCCCATTGGTCTTTGTATGATTAGAGTGGCCCTATGGGTGAATTCTAATTACCTGCTGTAGATATTTCTTGATGTGGCTCTGAGTGTGAAGCACGTTTTCTTTTTTTACATCTCCAGATAAGAACAGCAGAAATGATGATGACCACAAGACTCCCGATTACAGCTGCAGCAATTACTGCCACCGGTGATTCTTTATCTGCAAGAAACATAATGCATTGGCAGAAAATTAGTATAAAGGACTTTTAATGACATTACATTACAATATAGCTTTTATAGCAATTATATATACAATAGCCTTAAAGTATAACTAAAGGTTAAGTGTTGGATAGAGTGGGGAGGTGTGACGGTATTAACCGTCACTGGGGGTGAAAGACAGATACTTAATAGTATGGATTGCTTCAAATGGCATCTGTATTTACACTTGTGCTAATGTCTATTGTACTTCAATGTCAGAGACAGGCTCTCCTTATTGTTTGTGTATTGAGATGGAATGTTAAGTCTGCCTGTTCCATTGTTAAATGTTAATGACCTCACATTGTTCTGTCAAGGTGGCTAGATAATTAGTATACAATTACAACTGCATATGATAATGTAATCAGGCAACCCCCTGACCTGTGTGTGGTAATATGATCAGGAGGGGGAGGTCCATGCTGTATATAAATTCTGTGTGACTGTTCAATAAAGAGTTCTATTTCACCCTCAATCTAGAGTCCTGTCTCTCATTGGGGGAATCTGCTACAAGGGATTGCTATGCTCTTCATACTCCCTTGAATAATCACTAAGCTCTTGTAAGAGCCTATTCCTGTTCCTGGTTCACTCTCTGGGGAAAGAGAGGTTCACCCACTGGAACCTGGAGCCTTGTCGTAGGTCCAGGGTGGGTAGGAGACGGCGAGACCACAACCAAGCTGCGGCAGTTTGTGGGGTCTGTGGTAGTTATGGTGTCTGGTGGAGTGCTTGGAGCCCTCGGGAAGCACTAGAAGCATCTGTCAATGGAGGAACCCAGTCGGGGTGCCAGTTGATTCGTTACAGGAGGGATTAGAACCCCTGTCATGTTTTTATTTCTGTGTGTGCTCCCGTTAAGGAGATTCCCCCTCTCTATTTACCCTGATTACCATTATAACTGAGAGTGAAAGTAAAAGAAAACCCCAAATTTTGGGTTTTCCCCAGAAAAGTAATAGAGGGAAAGTCTTCCAATGGGGATGCTAGTTCTGATGACCTGGGGGGTCCCCAAAGGAATTCCCTTAATTTGCAGGGATTTTCTCTCACTTCCTGTTTGGCGATGGGACAGGAAGTGAAGGGAAACAGATGGCAGAAAGAAAATCTAAGAGGGGTTATAGCCCTCCCTTACTCTATCCAAAAATGAAAGAAAAAAATTTTGCCTATACAGTAGTTCTACTTTAACCGATTGCCGACCGCCTGCCGCGGATATACTGTGGCAGGCTGGCTCGGCTGCGTGAACTGCCATAGCTGTACGGCGGTGCATGGGAGCACTCCTCCCATCAGGAGGCGGGGAAACCGATCCATGGGACCGGCAGCAGCGATGTCCCCCCCCTCCCTCCTTCCGTGGTTTGCCCGGGTCTCCCATCCCACCGGGAGACCCGGGCAACCAGCCTGCACGGCCACTGAAGAGAAGACCCGATCAAAGCTGCATTTGGCTCTGATCGTGTTTCCATGTAAAAAACCCAGAAGTGATGTCATGACCTCTCTTCCGGGTACTGGCGGCGCCAGATTAAAAAAAATGACAGCATTCAAAACAGCCAAACTTGGCGTTTTGAATGCTTTTAAGTGCACAGGAGGGGTTTGGGGTCTTTTAGACCCCCAGATCTCTCCACAACAGTACCTGTCAAGTGCTAAAAATTAAAAATATATATTTTTTTAAATGTACGAAAATATCGGCCAATATCGGCCGATACCGATATGGATTGGCCAAAATATCGGTATCAGCAATGAAAAACCGATATCGGTCGATCACTAGTTTCTACCCCCAGAAGAAGACTATATGTTGAAATGCGTTGGGGTCTTTCTGTCCACATATTTCAACTGTATTTTGTAAACTGGGGTTCACTCCCTGTATTTTTAGTCATTTGTGTGTTTGCATTGTTTTTAGCATGTATCCACTTATGACTGGTGCCTTCAAGGCTTTTTTGTACAAATTAAGTTTATATAATTTTTTATATATCTGTTATCTCCCTACTTTTTGCCTTTTTTTTGTATTTTTCTTTTTTCTTTGTTATTATTGGGTATTGTATAGTCCCGTCTCCCCTTTGTGATCCCATTGTGGATTTTCTATCAGGGTTACACACTCACCATATATCCGGATATAGATCTCATCACTCATCTTCCTCACAGTATCAGACGCCGTCCTCACTTCACAGGTATAATTCCCAGAATCCTCCAGCTGAGCTGACCGCACTCTGTATGTATCAGATACATTGTATCCCCGCACAGTCCGTCCATCTCTGTAGAAGGCAAAGTGCAGCTCTGTGCCGCCTCTGGGTTGGTCCAGTCTGGTGTCACATCTCACCCTCACCTCACCTCCTTCTATTACCCTGGACGGGGTCACTTTTATTTCTGGAGTGGAGAAGAGCTCTGGAAGAGGAAATCGTTAGAAATAGCAAATGATGGGAATACGTTAATAATTCTCTAAATGCTGACAAATCCCACAATGCTGTGCAATGGACATAGAAAAATTTCCATCTGTCTTTGGCTAATTGGACCTGTTGTGTCCACTACAGTAATACACAGTAATAGAAAGCCCGGTATGGTCAGCTTTGTCCCAAGTCATTTATTCTACCTGTATATTTGGATTGTGAGTAGTGATGGGCCAAACACCCCTCTCACACCAAAACTCTCAAACAGGGGAAAAGTTTGGCTCGAGCCGCAAACTTCATTAAAGTCTATGTGAGCCGAACATGAAAAATCAAAAGACCCCACTTTGAAGGCTTATATGCAACTTATTGGCCATAAAAGGGATATGGGCACAGGTACTGCCCTGGGGGACATGTGTCAATGCCAGCATTTTTTTTTTTTTTTTTTAAACTATTGTTTTTTTTAGAAGCAGTGGTTTTAATGATACCTTAAGTGAAACAATAAAAGCAAAAAATGAATGTAAGTATAGTGTCCCTTATTCTGCCTGTAGCCAAATCCCAATTAAATTGACTCCCAGTTGCATCACAGATGCTGGCCTGCAATATATAATAATAATAATAATAATAATATTAATATATAAAAATAATAATAATTAGAAATGAAATGAACTACCCAACAAGTGCCGTCATCCAAATAATAACATTGAGAAAAAAGTTGGGAAATGTATGGTTGGTTGGGAAGTGATGGTTTGGTTTTTCCAACCATACGTTTCCCAACTTTTTTCTCTAAAAATAATAGTAATATACAAAAAAAAAAAAAAAAAAGAAAGAAAGCACGGGGTTCCCACCCCAGTCCATACAGGGCCCTTTGGGTCTGGTATGGATTTTAAGAGGAACCCCACGCACATTTTTTTTTAAAAAGGGTGTAGGGTCTCCCACCAAAATCCATACCAGACCCTTAGGTTAAGGGGAATCCAATGCCAATTAAAAGAAAAAAGGGGGGTTCCTCTTAAAATCCATACCAGACCCAAGGGGCCCGGTATGGACTGGGGGGGGGACCCCATGCTTTCTTTCTTTTTTTTTTTTTGTATATTATTATTATTTTTTTATATTAATATTATTATATGCATTTATATTAATATATATTAATGTTATTATATAAATTATTTAATTATATTTATTTTTTTAAAGGCCTGGGGTCCCTCCAAAATCCATAGCAGACCCTTATCCTAGCATGCAGCCTGGCAGGCCAGGAAAGAGGGGGACCAGCAAGTGTCCCCCCAGACCATACCAGGCCACATGCCCTTAACATTGGGGGGATGGGTGCTTTGTTGACTGACCATGTTGTTGGGGACAAGGGCCTCTTTTCCACAACCCTGGGCTGTGGTTGTAGGGGTCTGTGGTCAGGGGGCTTATCAGATTCTGGGAGTCCCCTTTTACAAGGGGACCCCCAGATCTCGCCCCTCCATATGAATGAGTATGGGGTACCCTACCCATTCACCAAAAAGTGTCAAAAATCATGATGCCGATGCCACCGCCTCTGTTGTCAATCATGATGCGGATGCCACTGCCGGACCCGAAAAAAAAAACGCTCTGCCTTTAACTAAGGCAAGCCGCCAGGTGCCTGTCTTTCCATTTGACAGTTCTTATGTAGGTAAGGGCAGGGCCAGCATGCACGGTCGGTGATGTCACAAGGGGGGCAGTGCCACCAGGCGACATCATGAGGTGGCTCCACTGCTTACCTATATAAGAACTGTCAAACATCAAGCCAGGCATTTGGAGGTTTGCCCTAGTTGGCGGTGGAGCATTTACTTATTTTTTTGGGACCCAGCGGGGGTGGCGGCGTCGTGATCGACGATGGATCTACATCGGGGGACATTCTTTATGAGTCATACTCATTCACATAGGGGGGCCTTGTTAAACGGGGCTTCCAGATTTGGATAATCCCCCCGCCCGCAAAACCCCACAACCACAGCCCAGGGTTGTGGGGAAGGGGCCCTTTTCCCCATCAACATGGGGACAAGGTGCTTTGGGACGGGTGGGCCCCCCATGTTGAGGGCATGTGGCCTGGTATGTTCCAAGAGAGGGGCCCTTATTTGTCCCCCCTTTCTTGGCCTTCCAGACTGCAGGCTCAGCTAAGGGTCTGATATGGATTTTTGGGGAGGCACCACGCTGCTTTTTCTTATTTTTGGCGTGGGGCCCCCCTTAAAATCTATACCAGACCTAAGGGTCTGGTATGGATTCTGGGGGGGGCCTTATGCTATTTTTTTTTTAAAACATTTTGCCGTGGGCCCAAAGGGCCTGGTATAGACTGGGGTGGACCCCAAGCCATATTTTACCAGCATTTTTTTTACTTTCAGCTGCCAGCGGGGAAGTCCGCTGACAGCTAATGGCTCATCGGTTGTTAAGGATGCGGTAGCCCGCTTTTGGCTCCGCTCCATAACAACCAGCTTACACTGTGCCCTGATAAGGCAAAGCTTTGCCCAGTCAGGGCTTGGAAAGCACTGTGCAGTTGCAGGGCGTTTTGTGGGGTGAACACCCACCAAATGCCCTGCAAATCCGGGTGTTCACCAAACGGGTGATGTTCAGGCTGAACATTTGCTCAGCCCAAACCCAGAGATCCTGGAGGAAACCAATTCAAACATACAACCTTCAAGCAGGCAATGTCTTGAGTAGTGATGGGCTTAACACCACTCAGTTTGGTTTGCACCAGAACCCCCAAACAAGGCCTATAAAGTCTTAAAGTCTATAGGACATGAACATGAATAATCAAAAGTCCCCATTTTTAAGACTTATATGCAAGTTATTAGCCATAAAAAGTGTATGGGGTTTCTGGGTACTGCCCTGGGGGACATGTATCAATGCAAAAAAATAACTTTTTAAAATATAATTTTTGAAGGAGCAGTGATTTTAATGATGCTTAAAGTTAAACAATTAAAATGAAAAATTCCTTTAAAAAAACAGTGTGGGGTCCTCCCAAAATCCATCCCAAAATTCATACCAGACCCTTATACGAGCATACAGCCTGGCAGGCCAGGAAAGGAGGGGGACAGGCGAGCCCCCCCCCCCTCCCCCCATCCTGCTGAACCATACCAGGCAACATGCTCTCAACATGGGGGGGAGCGTTGGGGCGGGGGGGGGGCCCAAAGCACCTTTTTACTAAAAAGTTAAAAAATAAAAAAACAATGCCCTCCGATGTAAATCCATAAAAAATAAATAAATAAATAAATAAATACTCCGCCTCCAACAAAGGATAACTGCAAAATTCCTGCTCCTCCATCTGACAATTCTTAAATAGGTAAGGGGTGGGGCCACCTGGTGATGTCACCTCATGGCCCGTCCCCTTGTGATGTCACTGACCAGTGCATGCTGGAATGCATTTTTCTTTGTTTCTGGTATAAAATTATGCAAATAATCTTTCTTCATAAATGTAGGCCAGAATGTATTCTGCTTTATTTATTTGGTGAAAATAACACAAATCAGTGTATATTTTTTAGTCTATAAGAAAGTTATAGAGCCTACAAACTATGGTATATATATACTGTATATATATATATAAATATATATGAAAATTGGCCAATTCTTATGTACAGATTGCCTATCTCATTTCTTGAGGCCCAAAAATGTCAGGACAGTACAAATACGCCCAAAATGACCCATTTTTGGAAAGTAGACAGTCCAAGGTATTTTGTAAGAGCTTGGCGAGTTACATACTGTCACCAATGAAATACAATGCCATCATATAACTGGGGTGGTGATGATCAGGGACGCAGACTGGTGGCAGTACAAAAAAATAAAACATTTATCATTTTTATTTTTTTTACAATACATTTTTATTTTAATTTTTTTAAACACACGGTGACCAGAGCAATATCATGTTACCATAGTATCATTGTACTACTTTTTTTTTTTTTTACACATTATGATTGCTTGTAGCAGTGAATTTCATTGCTACAAGCAAGCATTTTACTGAATGAAACTGATTCAGTTTGTTTGGTTTTGATTTGCTGAGATTGGCAGGAGCTAATCACATGGTACAGGTGAGCTGTGATTGGCCCTGTCTGTACCATGGGTTCACATTGACTAATCACAGCTAGCAACACAATTGTACACAATGGATGTCATGAAAGTAAGCCATCCATTGTTTACAACTGTCATGTGTCATGCTGTGATTGGTTACAGTGGTCACATGGTACTGGCCAGTAAAAGATTGTGCCTCTGCGCGGCTCCATGGCCATGTGAGTGGCGCCTTCAGACAGGAGATCAAATGACATCCAGTCAAAAGGAAGAAAGTCCCGCCCTGCCGTCAATCTGCTAAAGGCCTGGTAGGAAGGTGTTCAAGAAAATATAAATCTTTTAAGAAACAAATATGTCGGTGACATGGCTTTTCTGATAAACAAAAAAAAATGTCGCTTTAGCAGTCTGCATGGTGAAATTTAAGGTCAATTTCAACAACAGGGTCCCTTTAACCACTTACCAACCGCCCCACGCAGAATTACAGCGGCAGGGTGGCTCAGATGCGCATAATCACGTAGATCTACCTGATTATGTGCATGAGGTCTCAGCGGGAGCAAGACTGGGGGAGGAGCGGGCTCGATCGCCGCTGGCCTCCTGCGATCTTTGGGGAAACTGACAGGAGAGCCGCCTGCCTATGTAAACAAAGCAGGTGGCTCTCCTGTCAGACAGACACAATGAGATTGTGTCTCAGCTAAGCTGAAACCCTGATCTCTGTGTGCCTGCGTGCCTGTGAGCCCCCCCCACAGTCAGTAAGCACAATTTGGGATTACACTTAACCCTTTGATCACCCCCAGTGTTAACCCCTTCCCTGCCAGTGTCATTATTACAGTAACAGTGCATATTATTTAGCACTGATTACTGTAGCAGCGTCACTGGTCCCCAAAAAGTGTCAAAAAAGGTCAGTTAGGGGTCCAATCTGTCCGCCGCAATGTCGCAGTCCCACTAAATAATCGCAGATTACTAATAAAAAATAAAAAGTCCAAAAATCTATTCTGTAGTTTGTAAACGCTATAACTTTTGCGTAAACCAATTAAAATACGCTTTTTGGGAATTTTTTTTTTTACCAAAAATATGTAGCAGAATACAAATTGGCCTAAACTGATAAAATAAAAAAATATATATTTTTTTTTTATTGGGAATGTTTTATAGCAGAAAGTAAAAAATATTGTGATTTTTTTTTTCAAAATTTTCGCTCTTTTTTTGTTTATAGAACAAAATCTAAAAACCGCAGAGGTGATCAAATACCACCAAAAGAAAGCTCTGTTTGTGGGAGGGATAAAAAGGACATACATTTTATTTGGGTACAGCGTCGCACGACTGCGCAATTGTCAGTTAAAGTAACGCCGTGCCGAATCGCAAAAAAATGGCCTGGTCATTAAGGGGGTAAAAACTTCTGGGGCTGAAGTGGTTAAAGATCATTTTTTAATCAGAGTTTACCTTCCTCTGAATCAACTAATATTTCTAAAAATAGAGTTTTAAATAGGATTTTAATTTACCTTCCACAGAGATAAAGGAGACATCTGAGTACTCATTAACATTTGACTGATCATAACGTTGTATTTGTTTAGTACATTTGTAGAGTCCAGACTGACTCATCCTTATATTAGGAATATGGAACTCGGAGTCGGTTTCTGATGATTTTATCTCCTGATCATCCTTGTAGAATGTTGTGTTTATTGCATTGAAATCTTTTACATGATGACATCTCAGAGTCAGGGGGTCTCCTTCATATATGGAGGATGGAGGTCTCTGCAGGATGACATGATCTGAAATGTAATAAAATGTACTTTAGGTTGTTCTATTCACACCCAACAATCTGTAACGATGGAGATGAGATGATGACTCACTTATTGTAACATTTAGGAAGACGGGATAACTGATATCACTATCATTGATCCGACAC
Source organism: Pelophylax lessonae (assembly GCF_965119305.1). Taxonomy (NCBI): domain Eukaryota; kingdom Metazoa; phylum Chordata; class Amphibia; order Anura; family Ranidae; genus Pelophylax; species Pelophylax lessonae. The sequence goes on from NC_138780.1 coordinate 7,984,581, forward strand.
TGGTAATCTCCACTGCCCACCAAACTTGAAGATATTATATGAAGTCTCTGTTGATCTCCTTCTGTCGATGTCTGGTTTCTGTACCATTGATAGGTCCGGGACTCCTCTGGTACAGTAGACGGCACATCACATGTCAGAGTCACATTGTCAGTGTATAGAATATTCCCCCAGTTGGGTGTGAAGGTCACCACAGGTTTGATGGCCTGTCCTATAGAAGAAAAGAGATCACACAGAACACATAGATAGCACAGTGTGCAGCAAAACACAGAGAGGTGACCACATCTTGTATGAGAAAAAAACAAATATCCTCTGTAAAAATAGGAATGTTTTTAGTCCTGGGCACAGAGATTTTCCAGTATTTCGGTAAATCTCTGTTTGAAACAATGAAAAAATTACTCTCCCTAACTCCGTTGCTGCCAGATAAATTCTTGTGCCTTTGGCACACATTTTAAAAAACAATTTTAAAATAATTTTAAGATTATTTTAAGATTTTAAGATTACACAAACACCCCCCCCCCCCAATACATTATATCTTTTCTGAAAGCAGAGATCCTTGAAGAATATTTTTTTTTTATGTCACACAATATTAGCAAACACAATATATTACCCAGTTTTTGGTAAAATATAAAAGAAAAAGTTGTGCCGAGTAAAAAGATACCCAATGTACCAAGCCTTAAAGGGAAGCTCCAGTCGAAAATTAGATTTTTCCTATTAATAGTATGTTAAATATATTTATCTCTGATATTATTCGTATTCTGGCTAGCTGCTTGTGTAGCTTAGAAAGTCTTATCTAGACTAGACAATCAGCATCTTCCTGTTCTTCACCGACAACGCTATTTCCCTTTATCTGAATTTGCTAAGCTGTATTTCACTTCCTGAAAAGGTTGTCGGTCTTTCTTAGACAGGCATGCCTAGACCTACCCAGCCCCACCCCCAGCCCCACCCCCCATACATTTTATATATTTTCTGAAAGCAGAGATCCTTGAAGAATAAAATGGTGGTAGTTACATTTTTTTTTCATGTCACACAATATTACAATATATTACCCAGTTTTTGGTCAAATATAAAAGAAAAAGTTGTGCCGAGTAAAAAGATTCCCAATGTACCAAGCCTTAAAGGGAAGCTCCAGTCAAAAAATAAATTTTTCCTATTAATAGTATATTAAATATCTCTATCGTTGATGTTTTTCATTTTCTGGCTAACTGATTGTGTAGCTTAGAAAGTCTTATCTAAACTGGACAATCAGCTTCTTCCTGTTCTTCACTGCCAATGCTATCTCCCTTTATCTGAATTTGATAAGCTGTCTTTCACTTCCTGAAAAGGTTGTCCATCTTTCTTAGACAGGCATAACTAGACCTACCCAGCCCCGCCCAGCCCCAGCCCCACCTCCATCCCTCCTATCCTTCACAGAACATGATCTCCTCCTGTCTTTATTGCTTTGTTTAGGCTAGCAGCTTGTTCTGAAAGAGAAAGAGAGAGAGAGGGAGAAAGAGAGGGAGAGAGAGAGAGGGGGGGGGGGAGAAAGAGAGATAAGGGGAGGAGGGGGAGAGGGGGAGGGTCATGTGACCAGCACAATATATGAAAGAAATAAGGTAGAAAGGAATATTTGTGAAAGTTTACAAGGATACAGATCAATTTCTATTGCTCCTTACATGTGAGTAATGAGTTTTAGGCTCTGTTTCCACTAGTGTGACTTGTCATCCAACTTTGGACACACAAAGTCGCATAAAAAGTTACAGCCCATTGATTTCAATAGCACCCATTCCCATCGATGTCACTTTGAAAGTAAGGGGCATTGAAAAGGTTCCTGCACTACTTTGATGCGACTTAGATCCAGAGTTGGATCAAAGCTGCACTCAAAGCCGCAATCCAAATTGCACAACGTAAGAGTCACACTAGTGGAAATATAGCCACTAGGTTAGAGTGCGACTTTGGAGTGCAACTTTGATCCAACTTTACACTTTCTGGATTAAAGTTGCATCAAAATTTGCGTCATTGTAGTGCAGGTACCTTTTCAAGGTCGCTGAGGCATAGATGGGAACAGGTGTCATTGAAATCAATGGGCTGCCTGTGACTTATCATGCGACTTAATGTATCCAAAGTCGAATGATAAGTCACACATGTGGAAACAGAGCTTTAGTCTACGTTTCCACTATTGCGATTTGGAGTGTGACTTTGATGCGACTTTGATCCAACTTTACACTCTCTGGATCAAAGTTGCATCAAAAGTTGCATCAAAGTAGTGCAGGTACCTTTTCAAAGTCGCATAGATGGGAACGGGTGTCATTGATTAGTCACACTAGTGGAAATGTAGACTGTGTGGTTGCCTGTACTATGCTCATTGTAGACTCCTATGGGAGTATTCATTCAAAACCCAGCACAGCTTTACTGTATATGTGCCCCTCCCCCCCAGTACATCTATACTGTATATGTGCATCCCCCCAACACAGCTATACTGTAAATGTGCCCCTCCCCCCAGCACAGCTATACTGTATATGTGCCCCTCCCCTCAGCACAGCTATACTGTATTTGTGCCCCTCCCCACAGCACAGCTATATTGTATATGTACACCCCCAGCACAGCTATAGTGTATATGTGCCCCTCCCCTCCCCTCCAGCACAGCTATACTCTATATGTGCCCCCCTCCCCTAGCACAACTATATTGTATATATGCCCCCCCCCCCACAAATCTATATTGCATATGTGCCCCCCAGCATAGCTATATTGTATATGTGCCCCTCCCCTCCAGCACAGCTATACCCTAAATGTGCCCCTCCCTCCCCCCAGCACAACTTTACTGTCTATGTGCCCCTCCCCCCAGCACAGCTATACTGTATATGTGCCCCTCCCCCCAGCACAACTATACTGTATATATGACCCCCCCAACACAGCTATACTGTATATGTGCTCCTCCCCTTCATTTTCTTATGAATTAGGATGTACAACGCATCCTTACTGATGAGAGAACACTGGGCGGAAACCTATGATCAGCTCCTCCCATTCTGTATACGACCACTGGCTACACAGGAACAGGGCCCCTCCAAGGAAGTAATGTCATTGGCCACACCCACTTGCTGCTCTTGGACTCAGCAAGGAGAGGGATTGAAGTCATGTGACAGCACTGAATACTGCAGAATTCAGGTAGAAAAACTGGGATTTGTTTCATTTTGACACATAAGGCTGAACTCCGCCCACATTAATGATTGCAGGGGAGAATTTAGGGGTATCAGGCTGTACTTCCGCCTTAAAATTGTGTGCATCGGTAAACACAGGCAACCATCTTCTGTGACAAAAATTTGGTGATGCAATAAAAGCCCATACAGGTCATTAGTTTAGAGTTACAGTAAATGTGATTAATGGGCCTGGAATTGTTGCTCTCGCTCTGGTGTTCACAGAGATATGTAACTTGTGTAGTGACATTTTCCTGTGTAGGCACACCCAAAATTGTAAAATTGTTTGTTGGGTAAAGTGCTTTGGTGTATCTCTGTATCCATTCTCACATAGACAGCAAGTGAGAGAATATCTAAAATCGTTGAGAATAGAAAAGGAAGATGAAGTCTGGTATCACTGGAGACAAGGTGGAGGTTGGAAGGAGGCAACCAACTGTGTCAGCTGTGTGTTTGTCTAAAGGGGACATCGGCTGGTGTCCTGAAGAACTCGGTCTATCTAGTTGTGAAGGGACTTTGCTCATAAAGCACAGGTGTCAAACACAAGGCCCGCAGCTCAAATCCGGCCCAACAGGCCCTCTCCTACCCCCCTTGTCTCAAATTCAGAAGAACTTATTTAATATGATAACGAGTAGACACATTTATGTAGTCTTACTGATACAACTGGAAAAATTTTAATAAACCTGCGCTATGGTACGCTAATGTATTAAAGAAGCTGCTGCTGTTATGCAAGGTACGAAAACCTCAAAGTACCAAAACCATATAAATAAAGCGCTGCTTCAAATTGATGTGCAATATAGGCACTCAAGTGCAATAAACAATAATAAACAATAATAAACAATAAACAATAATAAACAATAATAAACAATAATAAAGTACTAGTGCAAAAATAGATTACATAAAGTCCATGATACAAAATATAGTGCAAAAAAGGTTATCAGTGGTTTACCCCAAGGTTCAGTGTTGGGACCCTTACTTTTTAATATCTTTATAAATGATATAGGGTCTGGGATTAAAGGTAGATTCACCTGGTGATCTGGCCAGTAACACATCTCTAGCATTAGTGAGACACAACTTTGGATGAAGGAGCAAAGGAGGCAGGTATGGACAGCAGCCTTTGGGGTGATGTGAGAAGTACTAGCAGATTTATATACAGTCAAACAAATTGAAGCCAAACTGTACCTAATATTTTATAATCAGATACAACAAAGAGCTTTTTCTTTGTGGGATAAACGTTTTACATAAATAATAATACATTTTACAATAAATAAAAGCTGATCATTGTAAGCACCCCTGCCAGTGTTATATATGGTCTGCCTCATCCATGTAACTTCAAGAGGGCTTTTCTGACTTACTGACTGGATTACCAGATGAAATTAGAAGAAAGAAAACCTAAACTAATACAACAGTCGCATGTAAGAATTGGTAAACTGCAATATAATAAATGTTTGCTTTTGGGTTTTAATACTGCTTTAATGCAAAGCTAATAACAAAAATATAATCAATGATCCAAACCTGTTCATCATTTTTCATTATTTTTGTATTTATAGCAAATTGTATCAGATTTGTACTCACCAGAGTTTCCCACGCTCAAAGCTGAAAAGCCAAAATGCACTTTTTAGACACTAAAATATACTATAATATACTATAATAATAATACTATAATATACAATACACATCAATAAAAAATATCTAATGTATTTTATTCATTTTTCTTAATTTTATTTTCATTTAAAATATTATACTTTTTTATAACCAGGATGTTAGGATCCCAATTTTCTCAGGTCACCAGAAGAAGATCGGATTTGCCAATCTCTCTTAGATGACAAAGAGTGGTTTGTCAAGGTCGGGTTAGGCAACTAGACCTTATGTTTTCATTCCACCATTGGGTAGGCATCAATTGCCCTTTTATTCACCTTATAAACCCCCTTACACAGTGGACATGCTCATTTACCCATCAGATCCTTCCATTTATCCATCATAACCCCTTACCAAGACACTCCTATAATTCTTTACCTAGCCAACCCACCACCACCACCTCCTTTATGTTTTTATTAATCCAAGGAGAGAGGATACTCGTGTTATGTAGACCTAATGGGAATTTTGGGTCACAAAGGTATTCACCTCATAAACCCCCTAACACAGTGGACATGCTCATTTACCCACCAGATCCTTCCATTTATCCATCATAACCCCCTTACCAAGACACTCCTATAATGCTTTACATAGCCACCAGCCAACCCACCACCACCACCTCCTTTATGTTTTTACTAATCCAAGGAGAGAAGATACTCGTGTTATGTAGACCTAATGGGAATTTTGGGTCCCCAAGGTATTCACCTCATGAACCCTCTTACACAGTGGACATGTTCATTTACCCATCAGATCCTTCCATTTATCCATCATAACCCCCTTACCAAGACACTCCTATTATGCTTTACGTAGTCACCAGACAACCCACCACCACCACCACCTCCTTTATGTTTTTACTAATCCAAGGAGAGAAGATACTTGTGTTATGTAGACCTAATGGGAATTTTGGGTCACTAAGGTATTCACCTCATAAACCCCCTAACACAGTGGACATGCTCATTTACCCACCAGATCCTTCCATTTATCCATCATAACCCCCTTACCAAGACACTCCTATAATGCTTTACGTAGCCACCAGACAACCCACCACCACCACCTCCTTTATGTTTTTACTAATCCAAGGAGAGAGGATACTCGTGTTATGTAGACCTAATGGGAATTTTGGGTCACCAAGGTATTCATCTCATAAACCCCCTTACACAGTGGACATGCTCATTTACCCTTTAGATCCTTCCATGTATCCATCATAACCTCTTACCAAGAAACTCCTATTATGCTTTACCTAGCCAACCCACCACCACCACCTCCTTTATGTTTTTACTAATCCAAGGAGAGAAGATACTCGTGTTATGAAGACCTAATGGGAATTTTGGGTCACCAAGGTATTCACCTCATAAACCCCCTTACTCAGTGGACATGCTCATTTACCCACCAGATCCTTCCATTTATCCATCATAACCCCCTTACCAAGACAATCCTATTATGCTTTACGTAGCCACCAGCCAACCCACCACCACCACCTCCTTTATGTTTTTACTAAGCGAAGGAGAGAAGATACTCGTGTTATGTAGACCTAATGGGAATTTTGGGTCACCAAGGTATTCACCTCATAAACCCCCTTACACAGTGGACATGCTCATTTGCCCACCAGATCCTTCCATTTATCCATCATAACCCCCTTACCAAGACACTCCTATAATGCTTTACGTAGCCACCAGCCAACCCACCACCACCACCTCCTTTATGTTTTTACTAAACCATGGAGAGAGGATACTCGTGTTATGTAGACCTAATGGGAATTTTGGGTCACCAAGGTAAGTGGCATTGATAGGAGTTGTAGAGGACAAATGGAATTTCGAAAAATATGTTCTCTGGAGCGATAGCAATTTAAGGACTTGAGTTTGTGTAATGGAATATTTTTTGACCACAGAATTCTGGAGGTATGGTAAGGGAGAATAGGCTGTTTTTCAAACTGTATTCAGGGAATTTTGGAGTTTGGGATATGCCATTGGGCTATTTGAGAAAATCGAGAGGATAAATAGTATAGCCAAAAGTCAGGTACTCCCAATCCACACTTGTGTTGTGAAGTAAATAGAACCGTTTTAGAAAACCGGGAATTTGTCCATATATAAATTTATTCATTTCTTTTTGAAATTTCGTAAGGAGGTACTTGTTCAACCTAATGGGAACGGCTCTAAATAGGTATAGGTCAGAGGAAGAGAGGGGAGATCGTACGTGTGCGGTGAAACTGGAACTGACAGCCCGAATTCAATGAACAGCTCGCCTGATCCAGGCCATCCAGGAGAGGGACTCCGGATCGTATGGGACTACAAAGCCTGGAAAACAGAGAATCTCATCCTAAATAAGTCACCTTATTGTCACGGAAATTCGTTTCCGAACCTACCTTTCCTCTACGCACTTTGGGTCTATAACCCAACACCTATGCACATTTATGACTGTTTGTTACAACTTTCTTTGAACATATGTCTATATAAATAAATTATCCAAGATTTTACATATACAACTGTGTATCTATCACATGCCCATAAAGTCCCACAATACTTGGCTTGAGGCACCAAACAACCCCCTACTCTAGATATATAGGGACGGAGGCAGACAAAACTAGAGCTCTCCCGAGATCAAACATACAACCCTACAAAGCCCAGCAGTTACCTCCCTGGCCCAGGTGGCCATAAGGCTCATTAGGTCTTAATACCGTACGGTATCTAAGACCCAATACTTCTGGTGAGTGCATACCCCCCATTATTCCTCACGGTTGACACCACAAGTACCAGCATTTGGACTATTGGAGGACCCAACACAAAGCACCTGCACTTTCCCTTATTGGCACTCAAGCTTTATCTGTATATCCACCCAAGTCACATATGAACTTTTTACTTGGACTATAATTTTGGCACCATTTTGCACTCAAAGGCACCTATATGTTTTTATTGTGATTTATATTTATATCTATTTATATATATATATATTGTGACATTTATTTACCCACATACATCTTTTATCACGCACATGTCAATATATTAATTTATTTATTTATGATTTTATGATTTTTTTTGGGGTTAATCAATTTAATCATTCTGAATCACTCAGCATTTCACTTATTTGTCTACCATTCTTAAACCTATCAGTTGTCCATTCCTGGGTTTATTATCAGCAAGCGCTATAGTAAACCCCAAATATTTTGGGATTTCACCTTCTATCTAAATAGGTATAGTACCTTTGGTAGGACAGTCATTTTGACTGCAGTGACCCTGCCTAGAAAGAAGATGTGAAAGGCCTCACCACCACCTCCTTCATTAACCGGTTGCCGACCGCCGCAAGTACATATACTGCGGCGGTCAGCCCCGGCCAGGCAAAGTGACGTACTGGTATGTCACTAGCCTGTCACTTGCTTGTGAGCCAATAGCGGGCAAGCGCGCGCCCCGGCTCGTTCCCTGGGAAGTCTGTGCGTGTGACCGGCGGACGCGATGTCCGCCGGTCACTCGCGATCGTCCGCCGTGAAGGGAGAAAAGCAGGCGGCTGATGTAAACAAGCCGCCTGTCATTCTCCCCTGTGTAGGAATGGTGATCATACGGTTCTACTTTGTAGGACCGTTGATCACTGTTCCTACACCAGTAGCCATGTCCAATCACAGTAAGAAGCACGCCCCTAGGGACACACTTAACCCCTCCTTCCCCAATAAAGTTAACCCCTTCCCTGCCAGTGTCATTTTGCAGTAACAGTGCATATGTATAGCACTGATTACTATAGAAATGTCACTGGTAACCCCAAAAGTGTTAAAAATGTCAGTCAAGGGTCCGATCTGTCCGCCGCAATGTCGCAGTACCGCAAAAAAAATCACAGATCGCCGCCATTACGCGTTAAAAAAAAACACCAAAAATGACAGAAATCTTTCCCTTAGTTAGTAAACGCAATAACTTTTGCGCAAACCAATCAAAATACGCTTTTTGCGATTTTTTTTACCAAACATATGTAGCAGAAAACAAATTGGCCAAAAATGTTTAAAAAATTTTGATTTTTACAGTTTTTTTTTGGGGAATTTCATATAAAAAAAGTGAAAAATATTGTTATTTTTGCAAAATTGACGCTCTTTTTTTGTTTATAGCGCAAAAAGTAAAAATCGCACAGGTGATCAAATACCACCAAAAGAAAGCTCTGTTTGTGGGAAAAAAAGGACGTCAAATTCGTTTAGGTACAGCGTCGCACGATCGCACAATTGTCCGTTAAAGTCACGCAGTGCCGAATCGCAATCAGGTCAGGAAGGGGGTAAAATCTTCCGGGGCTTAAGTGGTTAAGCCTATTTCCTTCAGCAGCCAGACCCTTCCCCTTCAACCTTTTACAGTTCCAGGCAATCAACTACTAGAACAGAATTATGGAGCCACCAGATTTCCCCTTTACTAACCAAACAACCAGACCACCCAACCCTTCATAACCTGTATACAGTAAGTCCAGAGATGGAGATACTGGAATTCTGTGTAAAAGTGAATATAACCTAAAACAATATTGTAATGGCATGAGACAAGGAACAATTGGCAGAAGACCAAGGACACATACAGTGGGGATCGAAAGTTTGGGCACCCCAGGTAAAAATTTGTATAAATGTGCATAAAGAAGCCAAGGAAAGATGGAAAAATCTCCAAAAGGCATCAAATTACAGATTAGACATTCTTATAATATGTCAACAAAAGTTAGATTTTATTTCCATCATTGACACTTTCAAAATAACAGAAAACCAAAAAAATGGTGTCTCACTTTTATGCACATTAACCACTTAACCCCCGGAAGATTTTACCCCCTTCCTGACCAGTGGTTTTTTTGCGATTTTTTACTGCGTGACTTTAACGGACAATTGCGCGGTCGTGCGACGCTGTACCTAAACGAATTTGACGTCCTTTTTTTCCCACAAACAGAGCTTTCTTTTGGTGGTATTTGATCACCTGTGCGATTTTTTGATCATGCGCTATAAACAAAAAAAGAGCGTCAATTTTGCAAAAATAACAATATTTTTCACATTTTTTTATATGAAATTCCCAAAAAAAAATGTAAAAATCAAAATTTTTTAACATTTTCGGCCAATTTGTTTTATGCTACATATGTTTGGTAAAAAAAATCACAAAAAGCGTATTTTGATTGGTTTGCGCAAAAGTTATCGCGTTTACTAACAAAGGGAAAGATTTTTGTCATTTTTGGTGTTTTCTTTTTACGGTACGTCACTTTGCCTGGCCGGGGCTGACCGCCGCAGTATATGTACTTGCGGCGGTCGGCAAGTGGTTAATACAAATTTTTACCTGGGGTGCCCAAACTTTCGATCCCCACTGTACCCTGGTACCCTACCCTAGCATTGCCCCAACCTTACTACAGTTTTCTCCTTAGAGCTGACAGTCAACTTACTTCAACATTTACTTGGCAATTAAAACAAAGCTCTTCTGAAAATCCCATTTGTGGTTCTGACTTATATAGATAAATGTAAAACTTGCAGCCTGTGTGACAAGACCACAATCTGAGCTTACAGTCAATACTTATAAAGTAGCACAAGTCAAAAATAATGCTCTGCCCATATGCCTATAGCTCCTTTCTGCAATGCACCATTACTGAGAGTGGGTTATACTATTGTAACATAATGTATTTCTCATTTAACTAGATCGATCGTACATTACCCTTTAGATGGAAAGACATTCATCTGATACTCAGAATAAAATAATAGAATACTAAGAATGAAAAAAATATATATCTTTCTACTTACATAGGTACACGATGGCGAGAAAGACTGACATGGTGGACGGGACCTTGAAGTCGTGACTCTCCTTCTGAGAAGCAGAAGTTTTGATCGTCTTCGCACTTCTTAAACTTTATTTATAGAGATTGCACAAGAGAAACAATGTCATAAGAATGCAGAAAGAGGAATAGCCAAAAAGATCTCAGTTCTGTCTTCTCTGATATGATAGTTTAGAAAATAACTCATATTACCTTTTTAGGGTGGACACTGCCATCCCTGTACTTTATTTATAGAGATTTCACAAGCGTTAAAACCAATGTTGTGAGAATTCCAAAGAGGAATATCCCAAAAAAACTCAGTTCTGCTTTGATAGTTTAGAAAAAACTCATATTACATTTTAGGGTGGACACTGCTATCCCTGTACCCGGGATTGCTGGTCTGGATAGTTCATATGATAGTAAGGACACTTGCTTGGAGTTCAGTGTTGTTACTTTGGCAAGGTTTGGCTTCCATTGCTATCTTACTGAATAGTACACCAGCGATACCATACAGTCAATCTTTTTTGTATATAGGAATTATAAAACACAGGTAGGGATCGACCAATTATCGGCAATGCCAATATATTGAGGGGCCGATATGCACTTTCCCCGATATATATCAGCCCCGGAGGTTACCGATATTGCCATTATTTCGGGAAAGTCCTAAAGCTAGAGGCATCTCCCCAGTACCGGCGTCCATAGCTGACGGTCGGCTGTCTTGTAATGATAACCGATGCGGCTGAGAAGCCGCTCGGTTGTCATTACAAGGAGCGGGAGGGGACGTCTTCCGCGGCTTGCCCGGGTCTCCCGTCCCACCGGGAGACCCGGGCTTCCTACCTGCACGGCCGCCGAAGAGAAGACCCGATCAAAGCCGCATTCGGCTCTGATCGGGTCTCCATGTAAAAAACCCGGAAGTGATGTCATGACATCACTTCCGGGTACTCGGCGGCAAATTAAAAAAAAAATGTGAGCATTCAAAACACCCAAACTTGGCGTTTTTAATGCTTTTAAGTGCAGAGGAGCAGTTTGGGGTCTTTTAGACCCCCAGATCCCTCCACAACAGTACCTGTGAAAAAAAAAAAGAGGAGGGGTTTGGGGTCTTTTAGACCCCCAGATCCCTCCACAACAGTACCTGGGAAAAAAAAGAGGAGGAGTTTGGGGTCTTTTAGACCCCCAGATCCCTCCACAACAGTACCTGTGAAAAAAAAAAAAGAGGAGGGGTTTTGGGTCTTTTAGACCCCCAGATCCCTCCACAACAGTACCTGGGGAAAAAAAAGAGGAGGGGTTTGGGATCTTTTAGACAGTATTTCACAACAGTACCTGTAAAAAATAAATAAATGTCTGAAAATATCGGCCAATATCGGCCGATATCGATATCCGATGACCAAAATATCGGTATCGGCACAAAAAAAACGATATTGGTCGATCACTAAACACAGGCTAGAGCCTACAGGCAATCCTTTGGGGTAGATGTACAGAGATAAGAATAGAAACAGGTGCTCTTTTGGGGTACATGTACCAATAAGAATAAAAACGTGCTCTTTTAGGGTAGATGTACCAATATGACTTGTAATCTCGGTAACAACCTACAGGAAATCCTCTGATGTAGATGTATCAATAAAAATTGTATCCGGTTACAAACTACAGACAATCCTTTGGGTAAGACGTACTGATGAGTATAAAAACCAGCACCCTTTTGGGGGAAATATGCTGATAAGAATAGTAATAGTATTCCAACCCCATTTCTTGTATGTGACATCATAGCAGCCAGAAGAACGATAGCCCCTGATTGGAAACAGACTGATCCACCGATTCGCTCACTCTTTATCCAACACCTCAACACCAGCACACAATTTGAGTTGATGTTTGCCATTAAAAGTGGCAAACGAGCATCCTTCTGGAAGCAATGGCATAAGTGGCTGAACCATTTGGACTGCACAGCCAGTATCTAATATTTCTAACCTGGCCTTTCTAAGGCAGACAACAGCTTTTCTTAGGTATCCTGTAGAGACTTTCTTTATCTACAGATCTTGTCTATTTTATACTACATTATCGCTTATTGTTTCCTCACTCATGGGTCCCCACCAGTGGTGTATTTTGGTTTTGTGCTGCCCTAGGCAAGACTAAAATTGGGCGCCCCCCTATGTAAATTTGCCCCGGTCCTTCCTTTTAACGGATGTGACTCCCTTCAAAATGTAAGGACTACAAGTCCCAGCATGAACCCCTGAGATGTCACGAGAGGGGGGGGGTGAGAGAGGGTAGGAGAGAGAGGGGGTGAGGGAGGGAGAGAGAGGGGGGATGAGAGAGGGGGTGGGTGAGGGAGAGAGAGAGAGGGGGTGAGAGAGAGGGAGAGAGGGAGGGGTGAGAGAGGGGTGAGAGAGAGAGAGGGGGGTGAGAGAGAGAGGGAGAGAGGGAGGGGTGAAAGAGAGAGAGGGGGGATGAGAGAGAGAGAGAGGGGGGATGAGAGAGAGAGAGAGGGGGGTGAGAGAGAAAGAGAGAGGGGGTGAGAGAGAAAGAGAGAGGAGGTGAGAGAGAAAAAGAGAGGGGGTGAGAGAGATAGAGGGGGTGAGAGAGATAGAGGGGGGGTGAGAGAGAGGGGGGATGAGAGAGGGGGGATAAGAGAGAGAGGGGGAATGAGAGGATGAGAGAGAGGCTGCCCCCCTGCAAAGTGCTGCCCTAGGCCTGGGCCTTGTCGGCCTAGGCCAAAATACAGCACTGGTCCCCACACAATCACAAGTTGTTATTGTATAACGCACTGCTGTAACTTTTCATGTCCAGTTGGATAATGTGTTGATCAATACCCAAAAGTCTTTACCTCCTTTGTCTTACTCTTATATCCCTTAATCTCTCAATTATCTATGCATCCCATTGCAAAAATGTTTTACTGCTGTAAAAGCTTTGTAATTACCAATCCTGACACCTTTGACACCTTGTTTGTCGACTTTCTTTGCCAACATCTCTAAGTGGCTGAACCATTTGGACTGCACAGCCAGTATCTAATATTTCTAACCTGGCCTTTTAAGGCAGTCAACAGCTTTTCTTAGGTATCCCGCAGAGGCTTTCTTTATCTACAGATCTTGTCTATACTACTATGTCGCTTTTTGGTTCCTCACTCATAGGTCCCCACACAATCACAAGTTGTTTTTTTTTTTATTCCCCATATGAGTTTTTCATAGAAGATACAACAATACGGGAAATCAGGTATCGTAATCATGCAATGCACATTCGAGAAGTCAGAGTAAACAATAAAAACAAAATTCAGTATAGAAAAAAAAAAAACAAGAGAGGAGTATTAACCGGTTGCCGGCCGCCGCAAGTACATATACTGCGGCGGTCAGCCCCGGCCAGGCAAAGTGACGTACCGGTACGTCACTAGCCTGTCACTGGCTTGTGAGCCAAAAGCAGGCGAGCTCACGCCCGCTGAGGCGCGCGCCCGCCCCGGCTCGTTCCCAGACAAGTCAGTGCGTGTGACCGGCGGAAGTTCGTGTGACCGGCGGACCCGATGTCCACCAGTCACTCGCGATCGTTCGGCGGGAAGGGAGAAAGGCAGGCGGCTAATGTAAACAAGCCGCCTGTCATTCTCCCCTGTGTAAAAATGGAGATCAGACGGTTCTACTATGTAGGACCATTGATCTCTGTTTTTACACTAGTAGCCATGTCCAATCACAGTTATAAACACGCCTCTAGGGACACACTTAACCCCTCCCTCTCCAATACAGTTAACCCCTTCCCTGCCAGTGTCATTTTTGCAGTAACAGTGCATATGTATAGCACTGATGACTGCAGTAATGTCACTGGTAACCCCAAAAGTGTCAAAAATGTCAGTCAAGGGTCCGATCTGTCCGCCGCAATGTCGCAGTCCCGCAAAAAAATCGCAGATCGCCGCCATTACTCGGTAAAAAAAAAACAACAAAAATGACAAAAATCTTTCCCTTTGTTAGTAAACGCGATAACTTTTGCGCAAATCAATCAAAATACGCTTATTGTGAATTTTTTTACCAAACATAGGTAGCAGAAAACAAATTGGCCACAAATTTAAAAAAATTTTGATTTTTACATTTTTTTGGGGGGAATTTCATATAAAAAAATGTGAAAAATATTATTATTTTTTTCAAAATGTATGCTATTTTTTTGTTTATAGCGCAAAAAGTAAACATCGCAGAGGTGATCAAATACCACCAAAAGAAAGCTCTGTTTGTGGGAAAAAAAGGACATAAATTTTGTTTGGGTATGGCGTCGCACGACTGCGCAATTGTCAGTTAAAGTTGCACAGCGCCGAATCGCAAAAAGTGGCCCAGGCGTAAGACAGCAAAATCCTCCGGTGGTAAAGTGGTTAAGTCAGACAACAGCTTTTCTTAGGTATCCCGTAGAGACTTTCTTTATCTACAGATCTTGTCTATACTACTATGTCGCTTTTTGGTTCCTCACTCATACAACAAGTTGTTTGTTTGTTTTTTTTCCCCATATGAGTTTTTCATAGAAAATATATAACAATATCGGAAATCAGGTATCGCAATCATGCAATGCACATTCGAGAAGTCAGAGTAAACAATACAAACAAAATTCAGTATAAAAAAAACTAAGAGAGGAGTATTAAAGGGAGGAGGGAATGGGGAGATACAAATAACCAAAATATTCTTTAGATGGTGAACACAAAGTAAGAAGAAGAGGGGTCCAACAAAAAAAAAAAAGATCTTTCTACTTACACAGGAACACGATGGTGAGAAAG
This sequence comes from Pelophylax lessonae, assembly GCF_965119305.1. Taxonomy (NCBI): domain Eukaryota; kingdom Metazoa; phylum Chordata; class Amphibia; order Anura; family Ranidae; genus Pelophylax; species Pelophylax lessonae. Next base: position 7,999,845 of record NC_138780.1, read on the forward strand.
ACAGACATGGTAGATGGGACCTTGACGTTGTGACTGTCCTTAGAAGCAGAAGTTTTGACCGTCTTTGAACTTCCTGAACTTTATTTATAGAGATTTCACAAGAGTTAAAACCAATGCCGTGAGAATGCAGAAAGAAGAATAGCCAAAAAGATCTCAGCTCTGCCTTATCTGATATGATAGTCTAGAGAAAAAACTCATATTACATTTTAGGGTGGACACTGCTATCACTGTATCCGGGATTGCTGGTCTAGCTAGTTCATATGATAGTAAGGACACTTGCTTGGAGTCCAGTGTTGTTACTTTGGCAAGGTTTGGCTTCCATTGCTATCTCACTGAATAGTAGACTAGTGATACCATACAGTCAATCTTTTTTGTAGAAAAGAATTGTAAACACGACACAGGCTGGAGCCTACCGGCAATCCTTTGGGGTAGATGTTCAGATCAAAAAATGGAAACAGGTGTTTTTTTGGGGTACGTGTACCAATAAGAATAAAATTATGTTCTTTTAGGGCAGACGTACCGATATGAATTGTAAACTTGGTACAACCCACAGGAAATCTGTCAGGAAGCGAGTTCAGCTAATACTAATTCTCATACAGCTAATGCTAATCCTTCTGCAGCTAATGCTAATTCTTCTTCTACTACTGCTCATTCCCATACAGCTAATACTCATTCACATGTACCAGCACACAGACGAGCTCAGCATGCACTGACACGTAGGCGCATCTCCGTGCGCCAGCGCGCACCAGCCTGCACATCTTCACCAAACGGCCTATTTAAAGGAGACCCTGATGGATGCTAGCTGCTGGATGTTCTTCAGCTTCCCCTGATCCATGTTCCTGTGTTCTTACATGTGCTGACTGATCTTCTGTTGCTGACCCCGCTTGTTCATAACCTCGCTCTGTGGATTCTGACCTCGGCTTGCCTCTGCCGGCTGGTCTCTGCTTGATCTCCTGGTTCCGACTTCGACTTGCTACTGAACCTTGCTCTGCCTGCTTCCCTGATACCGACCCGGTCTGCCTCCTGTCCATCCTACTGTCTTACCGTGTATGACCCTTTACTACATCCCTGACTGTGGCAGTCACCTGCTCTCAAGCTACCGGCACCTGTGCTTCTTTAAACCTTGTGCAGCCGATCCCCGGGTTAAAAACATCCGACTTACAAGCGACTCCTACGTACAAATGGAGGGAGACAACAGGAAATGTGAGGAAGTCTACCCCTCGGAAGAGAAATTCACTGTAGGAGTTATCCTGGGAAAAAAGGTGTCTCCACTGAAGCTTTATCACCAATCCTTGTTTCCACAACATCCCAAAATTTTCAAAAACCAATTGTCACATGGACAGAAAGTGAGGTGAAATCTTGCGAACGGAGGCACAGACAGCAAAACGAATGTTACAGGGGTGGTAACCCTTACCTATGCAATCCAAAAAACTTAAAAATATTTTTTTTGGCTTGAGCTACACTCAAAAAGTGTACCTGTTCCGACTTACAAACAAATTCAACTTAAGAACAAACCTACAGACCCTATCTGGTTTGTAACCTGGGGACCGCCTGTACCTCTGTCACCACCTCCAGGGGTGCTCAAAACCAGGGAAACCCTCAAGTCAACTCGGCCTCCAACCAAGGTATGTTACAAAATCCTCTGATGTAGATGTACCAATAAAAATTTAGGTTGCAACCTACAGGCAATCCTTTGGGTAAGACGTACTGATGAGAATAGAAACAAGCACCCTTTTGGGGGAAATGTGCTGATAAGAATAGTAAAGACTCTATAGTATTCCAACCCCATTTCTTGAACATGGCGTCATAGCAGCCAGAAGAATGATAGCCCCTGATTGCAAAGAGACTGATCTTCCGGACTGCCTGCTCTTTATCCAACACCTGAACAACAGCAAACAATTTGAGTTGATGTTTGCCATTAAAAGTGGTAAACTTGCATCCTTCTGGAAGCAATGCCATAGATGGCTGAACCATTCGGACTGCACAGCCAGTATCTAATATTTCAGAGGCGTAACTAGAACCTTCAGGGCCCCGGTGCAAGAAACCATGAAGGGCCCCTCGGACCCCTGGCAGAGGGGCCCTTCTCTTCAAGCCTGGGGCTCTTCCCACTGATCCTGGAGTCCTTTACTCACGTTGCGGGGCCCTTTATTACAGTCCCGCAGCAGGACCCTTTCACAAATTCTGCAGTGGGCCCCTTTCCTTCCATCTTGGGGCCTGCAGCTACAGGACGAAAAAGGAGTACAGTGATTTCTCTACATGCTGCCCCTGCCGCCCCTCCTATCCAGGTGTACAGGGGAGCTGCACAGGCCCCCTGGAGCATGGGGCCCGGTTGCGATTGCAACCCCTGCAACCCCTGTAGTTACGCCCTTGTAATATTTCTAACCTGGCCTTTTAAGGCAGACAACAGCTTTCCTTAGGTATCCCGTAGAGATTTTCTTTATCTACAGATGTTGTCGATTTTATACTACAATATCGCTTATTGTTTCCTCACTCATGGGTCCCCACGTAATCACAAGTTGTTAATGTTAAAATATAGTAGGGAATATCCCTCAATATGGTTTGGAAGGACCCAAAGGCCAAGAGTCTTCCAAACCTATAGGAGTAGAAGGACTGCTATAGGTTTGGAGGACTCTTGACCTTTGGGTCCTTCCAAACCATATTTAGGGATACTCCCTACTATATTTTATTGTTCAATTGGGATGTAGGTATCTTGCTTACTAGCAATACATTACCATAATCGTCTTTCCAAGTTGTTATTGTATAAAGCACTGCTGTAAATTTTTATGTCCAGTTGGATAATGTGTTGATCAATACCCAAAAGTCTTTCCCTCCTTTGTCTTACTCTTGTATCCCTTAATCTCTCAATTATCTATGCATCCCATTGCAAAAATGTTTTACTACTGTAAAAGCTTTGACGCCTCGTTTGTCGACTTTCTTTGCCAACGTCTCTAATAAAAATGACAGATTATCCACTTCTGGACCCTTAATGACCAGGCCAATTTTTGCGATTCGGCACTGCGTTACTTTAACAGAAAATTGCGTGGTCGTGCGACGCTGTACCCAAATAAAATTTATGTCCTTTTTTCCCCACAAATAGAGCTTTCTTTTGGTGGTATTTGATCACCTGTGCGATTTTTAATTTTTGCGCTATAAACAAGAGCGACAATTCTGAAAAAAAAAAAAAACAATAATTTTCAGTTTCAAGTTTTTTTTTACTAGTAATGGCGGCGATCTGTGATTTTTTGCGGGACTGCGACATTGGGGCGGACAGATCGAACCCCTAACTGACATTTTTTAAACTTTTGGGGGGACCAGTGACATTACTACAGTAATCAGTGCTACAAATATGCACTGTTACTGTGATAATGACACTGGTAGGGAAGGGGTTAACACTGTGGGTGATCAAGGGGTTAAATGTGAGCCTAGGGGAGTGATTCTAACTGTATGGGGGCGTGGCTTGTGAAATGATCATAGAGACCTGTGATCCTGTATAGAAGGATCACAGGCGCTCTGTGATCATTCCAGGGAGAAGAACAGTCGGCTGTGTTTACATCAGCCGACCGTTCTTCTCTCTCAGCAGGGAGCGATTGTGGGTGTCGGGCGGCAATTGGAGCCTCCTTCCCCGTGCATCGGAGTCCTCACTGACGAGTCGGGGCGGGAGCGGGCAGGCGGCAGTGCTTGCTCGCCCCCTAGCTGCACCTACATCAGTTCACGCAGGAGGGGCTGCCTACTGCAGTAAGACTGTGGCGGGTGGTCCAGAAAAAAAAAAACTCTAGTATTCCTCTCTGGACCACTATATGTGCTACCAGAAGAGAGAGGGTTAGGTTGTGTATTGAAGGAGGGGGCCGTGCTAAGGAAGCGATTCTCCCAAAGTAATCAAATTTTTTAGCAAATTCAAAGGCACATTGAAAGTGATAGTGAATAAAACCAGTGGTGGCCCATTCATATGGGGCAAAGGGGCGCCGCCCCCCTAATCCATGCGCCTGGCCCCTAATCCACACGCAGGGCACCGGACGCATGAATTTCAATGGAGTTTTTTTTTTTTTTAGCACATGATTAGAGCCAGAGGCTCTAATTGGCTTCAAAAATGGGTGGGCTCGGGGGGCAGAGCACTGCACCCCGAGCCCACCCAGTTGTGTGACATTGGCAAATTAATATTTCCTAATGGCTTCCCGTTTCTCCTCCCTAAAACCCAAATGGCCAGGAGTCTGAAGACCCGATTGGCCTGGAGGAGAAATGACGGTTGGGACACGGAGGAGACGGAGGGGAGAAGCTGCCGCAGCAAGCAGATCCCTCTTCTCTTACACCGCACACCGCTTTTGTGTTACCAACTCAGTCTAGGAGTAGGGAAGGCAGTGAGATTCTTGTGTTAGAGGAAGCAAGAGCTGAAGAACACTCACATCTCGAGTGATGGGTTGGGGGGTCTGTGGTCAGTAGGGCCGCTGTTAGCGGGGGACCACCAGACCTCCTGTAGGGGGCCTGGGCACACAGGGGGGCCCCAACAGCATGGGGAATAACTGGGGTCGGGCAGAGGGGCAATTACAGAAGGAAGCCCTGTGCGGTTCTCTGCAGCAGCTGAAACCCAGTTTCTTTCAGCTGCTGCCAGGAGAGACACAGACACAGGGCATCATTCCTGTAGTTGCTTCTCTGACACAGATACCTTTCCTGTTCTGCCTGCTCCTGATTCCCCCCCCCCCCCCGTGTGCCCCCCTTTCATTGTGACACCCGCCCCCCCCCCCCCCAACCTGGGCCACAGTGCTTCAGGCTTCCCTGTCCTGTAAAAAAAATACAAATTGTAAAAAAAAATAATAATAATTAAACATTGTATGAATCATTTTAAAAAACTAAAAAAATTTTAAAAAATGTAACATTTAAAAAAAAAATTATAATTTTTATTTAATGTAAAAAAAATGTAAAAAAACAATTAAAAAGTGCTTATTCACACAGGTTCTCTGTTATTTTTGTACCTGCTAATAATGATTTTAGTGTATTTTTAGTGAAAATTTTGTCTTGATATATCCGGGGGGGAGACTGTACGGTGGCCCCGTGATTTCTTTCTATCAGTAGCCCTGGTGGTCAGGTCTGTCTGCTGCTCCCCCTGATCGATGGAGCACCAGCCGCCACTGAATAAAACATCATTTATTAAAAAGAAAAATGCTGTAAGTACGCAATTAAAATACTTTATATGTTTTTGCTTTACCTGTATTTATTTTTTTAGTTGGTGGAAAGGTCTGTTTGGCCTTTTATAGTTACATAGTTACATAGTTAGGTTGAAAAAAGACACAAGTCCATCTAGTTCAACCAAAAAAAAAAAAAATGTTTCATTGTTTCATTGGGTTTAATGTAAAATTCAAAAGTCTGGCTCTGGGAGGAAATCATTTCCACCACCTTTGATATTAACCTCATTGTACTGACCTGCACAATAAAGCTGAACTCCAGGCAAACAGCTGAATACACAGATAAGATACATACAGTGTATTCCGCTGTTTTTCCTGGCCTGGGATTTATATTTCTGTCCATCCAGTATGGAAATTACTTCTGCTTTGTCCATGGTTCACCATGTTTGGTGTATGATTCAATTGGTTCAGTTTATATTCTTTTTTTTTCCCCCGATGTCTGGCTAAGATCATTATTGAGTTCTAGCTGAGAGTTCCTTTTAACCTTTTACATCAACCAAGGCGTTTTTCAGATCCTCAAAGTTTCATTGAGGTCATCAATTTCTTAGAAGTTCTTCCTCCTCCCTACCGCTTGTTGTGGAAGAAGATGAAACACACAGAGGCAGCCAATACACATATGGTGGCGGTTCCCCATCCATGGGGGGTGAGGCGCATTTGGGAGCCAGATTACGGGTGAGGACTCTTTTTATGATTGATATTTATACATATATCCCTACGGTTGTATATATTTATCAGCCCTTTTTCGACCAGATGGCTTGTTCAGTTTGCCAGCTCTGGACACTTATGAGCTCATAATACGATGACAATTCTACAGTGTAAGACCTAGGCGGACTATCTTCATCCATTAACTGAAACGCATACTAGGTGAGCTTTATGCTCCCTCTGGCTCCTCTGACTTCTCTGGCTCCTCTGGCTCCTCTGGCTTCTCTGGCTCCTCTGACTCCTCTGACTCCTCTGGCTCCTCTGACTCCTCTGGCTCCTCTGACTCCTCTGACTCCTCTGGCTCCTCTGGCTCCTCTGGCTCCTCTGACTCCTCTGGCTCCTCTGGCTCCTCTGACTCCTCTGGCTCCTCTGACTCCTCTGACTCCTCTGGCTCCTCTGGCTCCTCTGGCTCCTCTGACTCCTCTGGCTCCTCTGACTCCTCTGGCTCCTCGCCCCCTTTGTACAGAGTACAGAGCAACAAACTTAAACTCCAGACGAAGCGTAATATGCGAAACATGTTGCGTGTTCTAGCTCCGATTCTATGAAGTGTATGTACCTGCAACGACCACATGCAGTTATCCTCTAGGACAGGGGTGTCAACCTAAATTTAATCGCGGGCCGCATCAGCATTATTATTGCCCTCAAAAGGGCTGGTAAGGCTAGATGTCCAGAGCATCCCCTACCCTTACATAAAACTTCAAGAGGCTCCCCATCATCAGAAATTGAGTCCTCCGCCCTCCCTTACATCACCGTGCACCCCCTTATCTTGTGCTGCTGCTGCTGGGAAGAAGTTGTAGGCATTGCTGAAAAGCAAAAAGTACAGGGTCTGGAAGAGGACCAGAAGAGGGCTGGAGCTCTCCTGCAGCTACACGAGAGGTGCAAGGGCCACATGAAATGGCCTTGAGGGCCTGATTTGGCCCGCGGGCCTTGTGTTTGACACCTGTGCTCTAGGAGGACAGCTCCTACCATCTGTTTCCTCTGATGGAATCATCCGCTGTGGTTTGAATTATAGATACTAGATATCTTTTACTATGTATCTTTCCTGTATCTTTCTATGTACGGAATCGATACTATGTATCTTTCCTGTATCTTTCTATGTACGAAATCGTCCGCTGTGGTTTGAATTATAGATACTAGATATCTTTTACTATGAATCTTTCTATGTATTATGTGTTATGCCCTTGTTGTGTATTTTACCCATTATATAACCTCAGGCATACTTTGGCCTAATACTTGCGATATATGTTTGTTCTTTTAAAATGTAAAAATGAATAAACGAACAATTAAATGAATAATTAACAGAACTTTTTATGATACCTTTGTGCCTACAAAGTCCATGTCATTTTTTTTCCAAATTTCCAGCTAATATACATAGGTGTATTATATTTTGCACCGTAGAAGGAAGCAGTGAGAAATAATACATGGTTTACCTCTTCTGATCCCAGGGTCGTTTCTGTGTTTTTTGCACACAAAAATCAGTTTAGGCCTGAAGAATACTTAAAACCCCAAAAACATAATATACGTAATATACACCCTGGAGAATAAATTGTTTATGTCATACAGTTTATCAAACGCAAAATTTCAACAAAAAAATAAATAAAATGTATTTTGGAGCACCTAGATGCCATATACAATATCTCACAAAAGTGAGTACACCCCTCACATTTTTGTAAATATTTTATTCTACCTTTTCATGTTATTTTATATATTAACTTTATTTCATTAAATTATATATACATTTTTTATTGTTAAAAATTACTAAGATTAATTTGAATATACATATATATATAGATCTATATCTATAAATAAATTATATATATATATATATACAGTATCTCACTAAAGTGTGTACACCCCTCACATTTTTGTAAATATTTTATGCTGTCTTTTCATGTTATTTTATTTATTAATTTTATTTAATTAAATTATATATATATATATATATATATTTTATTGTTAAAAATTACTAAGATCAATTTGAATATACATATATCTATAAATAAATAATAAATAAATATATATATATATATATATATATATATATATATATATATATATATATATATGTATATATATATATATATTCGCTATTGTCACACTGATTCTCCTCCCAGCCAATCAGGAAAAGGGTTGTGAAACCCTTTCCCGATTGGCCAAAAGCAAAAGAAATCTTACAGGCCACTGGCCAGGAAGAGGGAGGAGACACACGGCAGGCGGCTCAGCCATCCAGCACTCCCCGGCTCGGACAGGAGGAGGTAAGGAGGCAGGCCGGCCGGCTGGCCGTATGGGAGGGGCCCACCGAATTACCCACCCCCGCAAATTACCCTGAATTGGTTTGACCCCCCTCGAATTACCGAGCACCAGCCGCCACTGGATATAACCATAGTTTTAACTCACTGTCTCCCTGTTTTTTGAATATACCATGCCTACATATCTCTGTAATGTCCTTCTCTCCACCCCAAGTAAATGACACAAGCCAACTTCTTCCTTGAACAAGAACTCACTTTACTGAATCAATTTGCAGAATACAGTTAAGGTGGCACATTATTACAGAACATTCCTTTACATAAGCATTTATACTTACAACTGATTATACACTACATTTGGCTGTACATTGACCTGGTTGGGCTGTTTCCCTAGTGGTGGTGCCCATACCTTAAAGTTAGGGAAGTTCTCATACATGCAGTTGCCCATAAGTTGTTCCCATTAAAGGGTGACGCTGCCAGTACAATGGTTTACGTAGTCCTTGGGTCCTCAATGTACTGCACCCACACCGGACTGCACCACGGGGCCCGTTCCCCCGTATATCGAACCTCTTAACCACTTAAGGGCCACCCACCATGTATTTACGTCTGTACTTTTTGTTAAATACAGAGGTTATGGCAGCAGATAGCAGATAGCTGCCATAACCCCAGTATTTATTTAAGTGGTCTGCTTCAACATAAGGGTGGTACACAACAGTGGATTCAAAGCGGGATCACCTTTATGGGCGGCAGGATAGGTGCCCCAACCTCCCACCGCTTCCCAGTCATTTTCCCCGCTTACCAGAGCCGTCAGTAGCGGGGAAAACCATCCGGTCCACTCTCCTCTCAGGCAGGAAGTCGAGTGAGAGCAAGATGGCCCCAACTCCACTCTATGGCCTTGGAGGACCAGAGCGGGAGAGGTGCTAACCCCCCACCCCCCCGCCATTTCCCAGTCATTTTCCCCACTTACCAGAGTCGTCAGTAGCGGTGAAAACGATCCGGACCACTCTCCTCTCAGGCAGGAAGTCGAGTGAGGGCAAGATGGCCCCCACTCCACTCTATGGCCTTGGAGGACCGGAGCGGGGGAGGTGATAACCCAAGCCCCCCCCCCCCCTCCCGCCGCTTCCCAGTCATTTTCCCCACTTACCAGAGCCGTCAGTAGCAGGGAAAACGATCCGTTCCACTCTTCTCTCAGGCAGGAAGTCGAGTGAGGGCAAGATGGCCCCCACTCCACTCTATGGCCTTGGAGGACCCGGGCGACATCATCGTTTCCTCCCAATGACTCATAGAATGATTTTTTTTTTTCTTTTTTACTGTAGATGTGAGATGTGAGGTCTTTTTGACCCCAGATCTCACATGAAAGAGGTCCTGCCATGCTTATTTCTATTACAAGGGATGTTTATATTCCTTGTAATAGGAATAAAAGTGATCAACATTTTTTTTTAAAGGACAGTGTAAAAATAAGATAAAATAAATAGGAAAAAAAAATCAAAGCGCCCCATCCCCGTTAGCTTGCACGCAGAAGCGAACACATACGCAAGTCCCGCTCACATATGTAAATGGTGTTCAAACCACATATGTGAAGTATTGCCACGATTGTTAGAGTGAGAGCAATAATTTGAGCCCTAAACCTCCTCTGTAATTCGAAGCTGGTAACCTGTAGACATTTTTAAAATGTCGCCTATGGGGATTTTTAAGTACCAATGTTTGTCGCCATTTCACGAGCTGCGCAATTTTGAAGCATGACATGTTTGGGTATGATAAGAAATAACTACGCGCCTCTGGTGTTTGTATTTTTGGTAAGCTGCACGTTTAAATAACTATGGATAGTTATGGCAAATGATGTAGGTTTAAAACTGCGCTGTACCCCTCATAGGGTGTCAACCATATGGACACCAAATATAAAGACCATATGTAAAAAAGCCGGCTGTGTATTACAATTGTACACAATGTGATAGTTACCTAAAACATTATGGTACTTTACCATTGACGATAGATGTAAAAGTTGCCTAAAACATTATCATGATGTAAAAATTCACCAGTAATGGACAATAAAATTACAATAAAATTCCAAAGAAATTGCAATAAAAATTACAATAAAAATTACAAGCTGTTATAGATCTTCTAAGAAAGGGGAAAAAAGTGCAATAGTGCAGAAAGAGTATATAGGTGACTGTGTTGTACTCAATCGCTGATCACCACTGGTGCTCAAATGGTAAGAAGGCTCACTTACCAGATGGAGTGGATTCCTGATGGCGTACGCCAACAAGGAATCAAACAGGCTTGATAATAGTGCCTCCCGGCTCCTAATTTCAGCTAGGGTCCCCAGGACGTGGATTACTCTCACAAATGGGTGGTGGACACAAGACTCCTTTCCCCCGGGTACTTGATGGCTCCAAATGTGAAAAATATAAAACAGAAGGACTTCTCCTCGTGCAGAGTGTTAAAACTCCTTTATTTTTCCACATAAAACTTAAAACCACTGCAAGTTCCTTAAAACCATTCCGGAATGTGTGGGCACTCAGTATAAAAACTCCACTTCAAATGTGCAATATATAAAACAAAGTCCATAAAGAACAGTCCTTCAGACGAAATAAGTATATAAATGCCCCTGTCCTCACCGGTGTATGTTCCAGCCCCGCGGTTGGACTTTTTCCGTGTGTAGCGGTAGCTCTGCCGGACCCGGAAATGTGGTCTACGGCGTGCGTTCCACCAGCGGACTTCAGAGCGAGGCAGCGTGCGTGCAACTTTACATCTATTTGCTTGGCGTAACATTATCTTTCACATTATAGAAAAAAATTGGGCTAACATACGGTGTGAAAAAAAATATTGCAATGATCTCCATTTTATTTTCTAGGGCCTCTGCTAAAAAATAAATAAATAAACAATATTTGGGGGTTCTAAGTGATTTTCCTTGTAATAGGAAGAAAAGTGATATAAATTTATAAAATTTTTTTTTTAAAAAAAGGACAGTGTAAAAATAAGATAAAATAAATAGGAAAAAAAAAATCAAAGCTCCCGTCCCCGTTAGCTGACGCGCAGAAGCAAACGCATACGCAAGACGTGCCCACATATGTAAACGGTGTTCAAACCACACATGTTGGAGTGAGAGCAATAATATGAGCCCTAGACCTCCTCTGTAACTCTAAACTGGTAACCTGTAGAAATTTTTAAATTGTCACCTATGGGGATTTTTAAGTACCAAAGTTTGTCACCATTCCACGACCGTGCGCAATTTTGAAGCATGACATGTTGGGTATCTATTTACTTGGCATAACATTATCTTTCACACTATAGAAAAAAATTGGGCTAACTTTACTTTTTTTTTTACTTTTATTTATTCAAAAAAGTGTGTTTTTTCCCCAAAAAATTTATTTGTACGGTGTGCTAAAAAATATTTAAACAATTTCCATTTGAGATCGTTGGTTCTGAGGTGCCACACAGAAACAGGAGAAGACATGTCACACTATTATATTAACCTCTGCATGCATTAGCTAGAAACTTAAAGAAGCATAACACAGTAACAGATATAACATACCGGTAATATAACGTAGGCATCAGCCTACAAGCTTTTTACAAAAAGAGGCAAGAAGATTGGAGAAACATATAAGAAAAATGTGACTACAATGTTATCTGTTGGCTAAAAATAGGAATACAACATATTAATATATAATATTTCATCTTAACCTGACCATTATAAAAAAAAAGATAATAGAAAAAAAAAACACATGATACTTTTTTGAGGTTTCAGAACTTTGAATAATATATATAATATAATATATATCTAATAACTTTAACAACATAATCAGTAAAGTGTGACATTTGTATTTCAGATCTTATCTTCGTTTTTTCAAGAAAACCATTTTATTTCCTTCCTGATAAATTCCCCTCGAGGTGTGAGCTCAGTGACCACTTCTGTTTGTCCACTGCTCACTCTATGCTGTGTATAAGCTCATTAGTTTACTCTTTTATACTTCTTTAGATTAATGTAAATGCATTTGGGAATATTAATTTATTGAAAAATGCAGAATTTCCTTTAAATTTAACCAAGACTTGTTCACTTAGATGTTTCATTGAGGTCCTCAGATTCCTAGAAGTTCTTCCTCTTCTCTACCACTTGTTGTGGAAGTAGATGAAACATAGAGAGGCAGCCAATACAAATCCAGAGATCACCAGTCGTATTATATTCTGCACCGTGTAATCTGAGGAGATAATCAGAGATGGAAGTTATACAATTTTTAGAACTTTTTTGTGTGATTTTGAACTATTACAAACTCTGAAGGGTCTGGAGAAGCTTCCTTCTCATTGGACAGAAGCAATGATGTTGTTTTATGTTCCAATAGTCCTCCAGTAGGAGGAGAGGTGACACAGAAAGTAACAAAAATTACCGGGGAGATAATCCCATCACCGGCTGAAGAGGAGCGTAAATTACAAGATGGTCTGACCAAAATTACTAATCCATTGGTAGGTCAACCATTAAACAAATGTATTTCCACTTTGTATATAACTTTTTGTTTTAGGAACTTTTGCAATAAATGTTCTTCTCAGTGTCTTCACATCATTTTTTTTTTTTTTTTTTTTTTTATTAGAGCCTTAAATGTTACTTAGCTGGAATTAATTGTAAATATAGTTGATGGTTAAAGAAAAGAGAAGATTCAAATCCCCAACATCAGGGCCTTATTTGGACATCATATTGCTTTGGGTCCATCTAAGGATGGGGAACAAAAAAGCAGAAAAAGCAGAAGAAGCAAAAGAAGCAGAAGAGACAGAAGAAGCAGAAGAAACAGAAGAAACAGAAGAAGCCGAAGAAGCAGAAGAAGCAGAAGAAGCAGAAGAAAAAGAAGAAACAGAAGAAGCAGAAGAAACAGAAGAAACAGAAGAAGCAGAAGAAACAGAAGAAACAGAAGAAACAGAAGAAACAGAAGAAGCAGAAGAAGCAGAAGAAGCAGAAGAAACAGAAGAAACAGAAGAAACAGAAGATAACAGAAGAAACAGAAGAAGCAGAAGAAGCAGAAGAAGCAGAAGAAGCAGAAGAAACTGAAGAAATAGAAGAAACAGAAGAAGCAGAAGAAACAGAAGAAGCAGAAGAAACAGAAGAAACAGAAGAAACAGAAGACACAGAAGAAACAGAAGAAGCAGAAGAAACAGAAGAAGCAGAAGAAACAGAAGAAACAGAAGATAACAGAAGAAACAGAAGAAACAGAAGAAGCCGAAGAAGCAGAAGAAAAAGAAGAAACAGAAGAAGCAGAAGAAACTGAAGAAATAGAAGAAACAGAAGAAGCAGAAGAAACAGAAGAAGCAGAAGAAACAGAAGAAACAGAAGCAGAAGAAACAGAAGAAACAGAAGAAACTGAAGAAGCAGAAGAAACAGAAGAAACAGAAGAAACAGAAGAAGCAGAAGAAACAGAAGAAACAGAAGAAGCAGAAGAAACAGAAGAAACAGAAGATAACAGAAGACACAGAAGAAGCAGAAAAAGAAGAAGCAGAAAAAGGAGAAATAAAAGAAAAGAAGGAAAAATAAGAAAAAGCAGGAAAGAAGAAGAGAAGGCTGAAAAAGAATGGAAAAAAGCAGAAAAAGAAGAAATAGAAGAAAAGGAATGAAAAGCAGACAAAAAGCAGAGAAAGCAGGAAAGAAGAACCATGAACCATGAAGGTGTGAATTATTGTCAAATCATTGGGGTGTAGTTGTTAAACGATGGTATTTATGAAGGGCTGGCCCAGGACATTGTGCTGCCTGGATCCAAGAGTAAAATGCTGCCCCCCCCAAAAAAAAATCACGCCCACCAAAAGGCCCCCACATCCATTATATTTTATATAAATATATAAATTTGAAAAATATTATATATACTGTTATCTTCATCCATAACTCACCACCAGACGGGTCCACCAAACACCCACTGTCTGTCCTCAGTCCTCCTGTCTCTCCTGTGTCTGCCACGGCCACCGCTCTAAAAGATCCATCCTGCCCTGTGTGAGATGGAGCGCGCTGATGTCTGACGCCATTGCGCACACCACGATCACGCGAGGGACGTTCCCCGGAGGAGAGGCTCCGCCTCCTCATACTCATCAGTTTGCACTACGAGAGGCAGTATGAGATGGGAAAACGCGCCACAAACTGATGACAAAAAAACTGCAGAAAAAAAAAATCTTGGGTGTCAATTTGACGCCCCTCTCAAATTTCCACCTGGGTCAAATGGATCCATGGGTTGGCCCTGTATTTATGGCTAATATATAGTGCTGAAGGCCCCTAGCCCTCTTTAGAGATTGATATTTTAGTTTGAGAGAGATGGGGGTCTTCAACATTACAGAACAAGTCCAGTTAAATGTGGCCGACTGACACTAGCTAAACCATGACAAATGGGAAACTTCAGAGGAACATTCTGTAATGTCTGTAGACACATATTTACTGGTTATGTTAGATTGGATTGGTCCTATATAGATAATGTACTTTTATATTACCAATGTATTATTATACAGTGCTGCCACAGCAGTCTTTTTATAGTCACTTATTGTGTTTTGATATGTTCCTCTATATCTTACCAGTGGTGGCTGGTGCTCAAAATTTTTGGGGGGCGCAAACAGAAAAATGTAATAGGCATTGCTTTGCGGCAAAAAACGCTGTAAAAAACTGCGTGACTTTAAGGTCGCAAAAGTGTGAAAGGGGCCTTCAGTAATTAAGGTATAGTGTGCCCCCTTCAATGCAGAGAGACCAGCGTGCCCCCTTTCAATGCACAGTGACCAGCGTGCCCCCTTTCAATGCACAGTGACCAGTGTGCCCCCTTCAAAACAGTGACCAGCGTGCCCCCTTCAATGCAGCGACCAGCGTACATGCCCCCTTCAATGCAGTGACCAGCGTGCGTGCCCCCTTCAATGCAGAGACCAGCATACATGCCCCCTTCAATGCAGTGACCAGCATACATGCCCCCTTCAATGCAGTGACCAGCATACATGCCCCCTTCAATGCAGTGACCAGCGTACACGCCCCCTTCAATGCAGTGACCAGCGTACACGCCCCCTTCAATGCAGAGACCAGCGTACATGCCCCCTTTAATGCAGAGACCAGCGTACATGCCCCCTTCAATGCAGAGACCCGCGTACATGCCCCCTTCAATGCAGTGACCAGCGTACACGCCCCCTTCAATGCAGAGACCAGCGTACATGCCCCCTTTAATGCAGAGACCAGCGTACATGCCCCCTTCAATGCAGTGACCAGCGTACATGCCCCCTTCAACGCAGTGACCAGCATACATACCCCCTTCAATGCAGAGACCCGCGTACATGCCCTCTTCAATGCAGTGACCAGCGTACATGCCCCTTTAATGCAGTGACCAGCGTACATGCCCCCTTCAATGCAGTGACCAGCGTACATGCCCCCTTCAATGCAGAGACCAGCGTACATGCCCCCTTCAATGCAGTGACCAGCATACATGCCCCTTCAATGCAGTGACCAGCTTACATGCCCCTTTAATGCAGTGACCAGCGTACATGCCCCCTTCAATGCAGTGACCAGCGTACATGCCCCCTTCAATGCAGAGACCAGCGTACATGCCCCCTTCAATGCAGTGACCAGCATACATGCCCCCTTCAATGCAGTGACCAGCGTACATGCCCCCTTCAATGCAGAGACCAGCGTACATGCCCCCTTTAATGCAGAGACCAGCGTACATGCCCCCTTCAATGCATTGACCAGCGTGCCCCCTTCAATGCAGTGACCAGCGTACATGCCCCCTTCAACGCAGTGACCAGCATACATGCCCCCTTCAATGCAGAGACCCGCGTACATGCCCTCTTCAATGCAGTGACCAGCTTACATGCCCCTTTAATGCAGTGACCAGCGTACATGCCCCCTTCAATGCAGTGACCAGCGTACATGCCCCCTTCAATGCAGAGACCAGCGTACATGCCCCCTTCAATGCAGTGACCAGCATACATGCCCCCTTCAATGCAGGGACCAGCGTACATGCCCCCTTCAATGCAGTGACCAGCGTACATGCCCCCTTCAATGTAGTGACCAGTGTGCGTGCCCCCTTCAATGCAGAGACCAGCATAGTTGCCCCCTTCAATGCAGTGACCAGCGTACATGCCCCCTTCAATGCAGTGACCAGCGTACATGTCCCCTTCAATGCAGAGACCAGCGTACATGCCCCCTTCAATGCAGAGACCAGCGTACATGCCCCCTTCAATGCAGTGACCAGTGTGCCCCCTTCAATGCAGTGACCAGCGTACATGCCCCCTTCAATGCAGTGACCAGCGTACATGCCCCCTTCAATGCAGTGACCAGCGTACATGCCCCCTTCAATGCAGAGACCAGCATAGATGCCCCCTTCAATGCAGTGACCAGCATACATGCCCCCTTCAATGCAGGGACCAGCGTACATGCCCCCTTCAATGCAGAGACCAGCGTACATGGTCTCTGTTCAATGCAGTGTGCCCCCCCCCCCCGAGACTAGTGCACTTACCTAGAGCCCTGGAGCAGCCTAGGTGGTCTGTACATCAAATCGGGTTCCGTTCCTGTCCCCGTGGCTCCGTCTCCTTTTGCTGTCCAGCAGCAAGAAGAGTGTGATGTCCAGACATGCCCGTATCCTCAGTCCCGGCGGCTGCTTCTCCTCAGTCCCGGGGCGGCTTCTCCTCGAGTCCTCCCGCCTCCTCCTCGGCCAATGGCATGGGGTTTGCCTTGCGGCCAAACAGGAATCAGGTATTAGACCCGCTCCCTGATTGGCCAGGGGGAGGATCCGTGTGACAATAGCGAATTTTCATTCGCTATTGTCACACAATGGGTGGAGTCGGGGCGCACTGCTCTGCGCCCCGGGACCACCCTTTGCATCACCCTATTAGAGCCTCTGGCTCTAATCAGGTGATGCAAAAAAAAATCCCCATTGAACTCCATGCGTCCGGCGCCCCTGCATGCAGATTAGGGGGCCGGACGCATGGATAGGGGGGGCGGTGCCCCTGCGCCCCCAACACACCGGCCGCCACTGTATCTTACTTCTGTCTAGTGTTAGATATTTTAGTCCTTAGCTAGGAACTCCCTTATTCTCTGCGTGCAATGTTAGTATTTCTTTCTGGAGAATCGGGAGGCTTTTATATCAAAATATCTTTTCACCTGCAAGTATAAAACCCAATGTGAGCCTAGAGCAAGCTATAATGGATTTTACTTCTGCATCTTGATGAGATAACACTGCCTGTGGATCTTCTCAAGTCAACAAGTTGCCAAACAATCTATACAGGCTGGATCTCAGGAGCAATGAATTTTCCATAAAGTGATATCTGAGACAGAACATGTACAGATCAGAGGCTTACTCAATTCTTCAAGCTCACCATGTATCTGGATATAGATCCCATCACTCATCTTCCTCACAGTGTCAGACGCTGTCCTCACTTCACAGGTATATTTCCCAGAATCCTCCAGCTGAGCTGACCACACTCTGTATGTATCAGATACATTGTATCCCCGCACAGTCTGTCCATCTCTGTATGTATCAGATACATTGTATTCCCGCACATTCCGTCCATCTCTGTATGTATCAGATACATTGTATTCCCGCACAGTCCGTCCATCTCTGTAGAAGGCAAAGTGCAGCTCTGTGCCGCTTCTGAGCGGATCCAGTCTGGTGTCACATCTCACCGTCATCTCACCTCCTTCTATTACACTGGACGGGGTCACTTTTATTTCTGGAGGAGAGAAGAGCTCTGGAAGAGGAAATTGTTAGAAATGATAAGTGATGGAAATACATTAATTACTCTCTAAATGTTGACAATCACACAATGCTGTGCAATGGACATAGAAAAATGTCCATCAGTGTTAAACTAATTGGACCTGTTGTGCCCACTACAGTGGATACTGAAGAAGAAGGAAGCCGCTCAGGTGTATTAGCCCGACCTGGTGCTGGTTAGATCCGCTATCCGGAAATGCGCACAATGGAAATTGTGGAACCGCACACAAGGTAGATGAACTTTGAGGAATAAAGAAACAATTTTTTGCTTTCATCTACCTTGTGTGCGGTTCCACAATTTCCATTGTGCCCACTACAGTAATAGAGAGCCCGGTATGGTCAGCTTGGTCACATAATTTATTCTACCTGTATATCTGGATGGTGAGCGGTCAGCCGAGACACTGGAGGAAACCAACACAGACATACAAACTTCAAGTAGGCAATTTCCTTAACCACTTGCCGACCGTCCCATGCAGATTTACTGCGTCAGGGCGGCTCAGCTGTGCATAATCACATAGATCTACATAGACAGAGCGAGAGGCAGACCATGGGAGGAGCTCGATCGCCGCCGGCCTCCCGCAATCTTCGGCAAAATTGACAGGAGAGCCGTCTGGAATGTAAACAATGTAATACGGCTCTCCTGTCAGAGAGGCGGGGAAAGATCATGTGATTCAGCTAAGCTGACCAATCTCTCTGTGCCTCTGTTCAATCCACCCCCTCCCCACAGTTAGTAAGCACATGTAAGGAACACATTTAACCCCTTGATCACCCCCAGTGTTAACCCCTTCCCTGCCAGTGTCATTTATCCAGTTTATGACCGCCCGCCGCAGTGTTATACCAGCTCCTGCGTGAGCCGCCGTAGGTCTGCGCGCAGGGAGCTAGGGGGCGAGCGTGTGCCGCCGACGGCGCCCTACCCCCCCCACCCCCGCAGCAGGGAAGCCGATGCAGAGGGGAAGGCGGCTCCGATTGCTGCCTGACACCCGCGATCGTTCCCCGCTGAGAGATAAGAACGGTCGGCTGTTGTAAACACATCTGACCGTTTCTCTCCCTGGAATGATCATAAAGCCCCTGTGATCCTTTTATATAGGAACACATGTATACAAGCCACGCCCACCCCCCCGCAACAGTTAGAATGACGCCCCTAGGTACACATTTAACCCCTTGATCACCCACAGTGTTAGCCCCTTCCCTGCCAGTGTCATTATTACAGTGACAGTGCATATTTTTAGCACTGATTACTGTAGTAATGTCACTGGTCCCCCCAAAAGTGTCAAAAATGTCAGTTAGGGGTCCAATCTGTCTGCCGCAATGTCGCAGTCCCGCTAAAAATCGCAGATCGCTGCCATTACTAGTAAAAAAAAAAAAAAAAAACAATAAAAATGACATAAATCTTTACCGTAGTTAGTAAATGCGGTAACTTTGGTGCAAACCAATCAAAATACGCTTATTGCGATTTTTTTTACCAAAAATATGTAGAAGAAAAAAAATTGGCCTAAAATGTTAAAAAATTTTGATTTTTAAATTTTTTTAAATGTGAAAAATATTGTTTTTTTTTTTTTTCAAAATTGTCGCACTTTTTTGTTTATAGCGCATAAAATAAAAAATCGCACAGGCGATCGAATACCACCAAATGAAAGCTCTATTTGTGGGGGAAAAAAAGGACGTCAATTCTATTTGGGTACAGCATCGCACGACCATGCAATTGTCTGGTAAAATAACGCAGTGCCGAATCGCAAAATATGGCCTGGTCAGGAAGGGGGTAAATCCTTCCGGTCTTAAAGTGGTTTAGGTGGATTTGTATTTATTGTGCTGAATGTGCTAAGCTAAAAATATCCCCAATGTGTTTAACCACTTTAACACTGCTCACTAGAGCTCTACTGCGGCACAGTGACTCGTTATCGTCTGGCGACGTAGACCTACATCACCAGATACTCCCCTCTCTCGGCGGCGCGCGCGCGCCGCCGGACGCTCGCTCCCACTGTGTTCAGTCACAGCGGGAGTCGGGCCAGGGGAGGAGAGGCGGTGATCACCGCTGCTCTTCCCCGATCGTCGGCGATCGAGTGTGGAGATCCGCCCACTTCTATAAACAAAGCGGGCGGATCTCCTAAGTGACAGGCAGGGTCAGATTGCAGGATTCAGCATAGCTGAACCTGCGATCTGTGTCTGTGTCACTCAGTCACCTCCCCCCACACACGTTAGTAAGCACCAGGCATACATTACATTACCAGGCATACATTAACCCCTTGATCACCAATAAAAGTTAACCCCTTCCCTGCCAGTGTCATTTTTACAGTAACAGTGCATATGTATAGCACTGATTACTGTAGTAATGTCACTGGTACCTCCAAAAGTGTCAAAAATGTCAGTCAAGGGTCCGATCTCTCCGTCGCAGTCCCGCAAAAAAAATCACAGATCGCCGCCATTACTAGTTAAAAAAAAAACAATAAAAATACATTTTGGCCTAAATATATGACAAAAATTTAATATATTGGATATTTTTTAACTGTCAAAATAGAAAAATATTGTTATTTTTTCAAAATTGTCGCTTTTTTTAATTAAAATCGCAAAAATAAAAATCGCAGAGATGATCAAATACCACTAAAAGAAAGCTCTGTTTGTGGCAAAAAAAGGACGTAAATTTCATTTGGTTACGGCATTGCATGACCGCGCAATTGTCAGTTAAAGTCGCAGAGTGCCGAATCACAAAAAGAGGCCTGGACGTAAAGCAGGAAAATCCTCCGGTGGTAAAGTGGTTAATATTACTTTAGGGGGGAAACAATCAATATTTGTAGTGTTAGTAAAGCTTTGCCCGTACAATCTGATCCTGTCTAATAAATTAAAGTATTCCTGACAGATATCATTACAAAACTTTTATTGTTCACAAATAGTGTTTCGGGTTCGTACCGGATAATTGAATTTTTGCTACCCGGACACGGACCCGAAAACTTTACTGTATGTTCGGCTTTAAAATCCGTGTTCGGTCATTTTATTTCCTGTTTTGTATGTAATGGCGCTCTTTTAATGGCGGGCTTTCAACAGCCAATCAACAAGCGTTTAACTGGTGTGCCTTAAGCCATCCCAGCCATGCCTACTAATGTATTAGTAGCTGTGATTGGCCAGCTGAAGCACGTGACCCAGGTCTTTATAAGCTCGAGAGACACAGCGCGGTGCGTCAGTCTGCTGTAGTGTAGGGAGAGAGCACACATCATACGTGCTGGCTGCTGCTGATTAGGGACAGACAGGGAAAAACAACATTGTACCCGAAAAGAATGCAGGGATAGGTCGGAGTGTAGGCAGGGAAAGATATTTGAGCATTTTAGGGACAGGCTGGAGAGATTAGGCAGGGACAGATAGGAGACACAGGACAGAACAATCGTCCGTTAGCGATCTACATCGATTTTGCTGTGTGGTGGGTGGTGCAGTGAACAATCTTTTTGCCCTCACTTGAGCTCACTGAGGAGGAGGAGGAGGGAGAAAAAAATATATTTTTATCAGTCTGTTGTGTGAAGCGTTCAGCTATATTTTACTACAGATTGCTGTTCTAATCTGCTATTTAAAAATTACAAAGTTAAAGGGGAATTTTTTTTTTTTTTCCCTTCATAGCCTGCTGCTGACCGTGACATAAAACATAAGACACTGCTGTGTTCACATGTGCTATTGAAAAATCACCAATTTTATATACTTTTTTCTATTCCGCTATTCAATATACACCCTTTTGGGGTAAAAAAAATTAAATTGCGGCATAGTCTGTATCGGTACGTGTGAGATACACCTTTCAAATTTTTTGGGCACATCTTCCACCGCCAAGGATTGCAGGGCGCTTCAGTTTGCCTCCTGTTCTGAACTCCTCCTACTCCTCTTCCTCATCCTCATCCTGCCTTTAGGGTACAAAAAATTGTAATCGGGGTCTAGTCTGGGTTTGTACATGTGAGATACACCTTTTTATATACTATTTTCTATTCCGCTATTCAATCTACACCCTTTTGGGGTAAAAAAAATTAAATTGCGGCATAGTCTGTATCGGTACGTGTGAGATACACCTTTCAAATTTTTTGGGCGCATCCTCCACCGCCGAGGATTGCAGGGTGCTTCAGTTTGCCTCCTGTTCTGAACTCCTCCTCTTCCTCATACTCATCTTGCCTTTAGGGTACAAAAAATTGTAATCGGGGCCTAGTCTGGGTTTGTACGTGTGAGATACACCTTTTTATATCATATTTTCTATTCCGCTATTCAATCTACACCCTTTTGGGGTAAAAAAAATTAAATTGCGGCATAGTCTGGATCGGTACGTGTGAGATACACCTTTCAAATTTTTTGGGGTGCATATTCCACCGCCGAGGATTGCAGGGTGCTTCAGTTTGCCTCCTGTTCCGAACTCCTCCTACTCCTCATCCTCATCCTGCCTTTAGGGTACAAAAAATTGTAATCGGGGCCTAGTCTGTGTTTGTATGTGTGAGATACACCTTTTTATATACTATTTTCTAATCCGCTATTCAATGTACACCCTTAGGGGGAAAAAAATTAAATTGCGGCATAGTCTGTGTTTGTACGTGTGAGATACACCTTTTTATATACTATTTTCTATTCCGCTATTCAATCTAGACCCTTTTGGGGTAAAAAAAAATTAAATTGCGGCATAGTCTGTATCGGTACGTGTGAGATACACCTTTTAAATTTGTTTGGTGCATCTTCCACCGCCGAGGATTGCAGGGCTCTTCAGTTTGCCTTCTGTTCCGAACTCCTCCTACTCCTCTTCCTCATCCTCCCTTTAGGGTACAAAAAATTGTAATCGGGGCCTAGTCTGTGTTTGTATGTGTGAGATACACCGTTTTATATACTTTTTTCAATTCCGCTATTCAATATACACCCTTTTGGGGTGAAAAAAATTAAATTGCGGCATAGTCTGTGTTTGTACGTCTGAGATACACCTTTTTATATATTATTTTCTATTCCGCTATTCAATCTACACCCTTATGGGGTAAAAAAAATTAAATTGCGGCATAGTCTGTATCGATACGTATGAGATACACCTTTTTATATACTTTTTTCTATTCCGCTATTCAATATACACTCTTTTGGGGTGAAAAAAATTAAATTGCGCCATAGTCTGTATCGGTACGTGTGAGATACACCTTTTAAATTAGTTTGGTGCATCTTCCACTGCCGAGGATTGCAGGGTGCTTCAGTTTGCCTCCTGTTCCGAACTCCTCCTACTCTTCTTCCTCATCCTCATCCTCCCTTTAGGGTACAAAAAATTGTAATCAGGGCCTAGTCTGTGTTTGTACTTGTGAGATGCACCATTTTATATACTTTTTTCTATTCCGCTATTCAATATACACCCTTTTGGGGTGAAAAAAATAAAATTGCGGCATAGTCTGTATCGGTACGTGTGAGATACACCTTTTAAATTTGTTTGGCGCATCTCCTTCCACCGCCGAGGATTGCTGGGCGCTTCAGTTTGCCTCCTGTTCCGAACTCCTCCTACTTTTACTCCTCTTCCTCATCCTCCCTTTGGGGTAAAAAAATTTTAATCGGGGCCTAGTCTGTGTTTGTACGTGTGAGATACACCGTTTTATATACTTTTTTCTATTCCGCTATTCAATATACACCCTTTTGGGGTGAAAAAAATAAAATTGCGGCATAATCTGTATCGGTACGTGTGAGATACACCCTTTCAATTTGTTTGGCGCATCTCCTTCCACCACAGAGGATTGCAGGGCGCTTCAGTTTGCCTCCTGTTCCTAACTCCTCCTACTCCACTTCCTCATCCTCTACCACCTCCTCATCCGGTCAGCGTAACACCTTCACCACCAAATTCAGCAAAGCCAGGGGTAAACGACAGCAGGCAGTTTTAAAACTTGCATGTTTGGGGGGAAAATCCCACACCGCGCATGAGTTGTGGAGGAGCATGGAACAGCAGACCGATGAATTGTTGGTGCCAGCGAGCCTCAAGCCCGGCATGGTGGTGTGCGATAACGGGCGAAATCTCATAGCAGCTCTGGGCCTAGCCGGTTTGACGCACATCCCTTGCCTGGCGCATGTGCTGAATTTGGTGGTGCAGAGGTTCCTTCAAAATTACCCCGATATGTCAGAGCTGCTGCAGAAAGTGCAGGCCGTCTGTGCGCACTTTCGGTGTTCTCACCCTGCTGCTGCTCGCCTGTCAGCGCTGCAGCGTAACTTCGGCCTTCCCGCTCACCGCCTCATATGTGATGTGCCCACAAGGTGGAACTCCACCTTGCACATGCTGGAAAGACTGTGCGAGCAGCAGCAGGCCATAGTTGAGTTTCAGCTGCAGCACGCACGCGTGAGTCGCTCTGCGGAACAGCACCACTTCACCACCAATAACTGGGTCTCCATGCGAGACCTGTGTGCTTTGCTGCGCTGTTTTGAGTACTCCACGAACATGGCCAGTGCCGATGATGCCGTTGTCAGCTTTACTATCCCACTTCTATGCCTCCTTGAAAAAACGCATCGGGCGATGATGGAAGAGGATATGGCACAGGATGAGGAGGAGGAGGAGGAGGATGAAGAGGAATCATTTCCATGACTTTTAGGGCAGTCATTCACAAGTGGCTCAGAGGGTTATTTCCTGCACCCACAAGCGCCAGGGACACAATTGTCCAGCAGGGGCACAGTTCTGGAGGATGAGGAGGATGAGGAGGAGGAGATGGAACCATGTTCACAGCAGGGTGGCACCCAGGCCAGCTCATGGCCATCACTGGTTCGTGGCTGGGGGGATACAGAGGACACGGACGATACACCTCCCACAGAGGACAGCCTTTCGTTGCCTCTGGGCAGCCTGGCACACTTGAGCGATTACATGCTGCAGTGTCTCCACAACGACCGCCGAGTTGCCCACATTCTAACTTGTGCTGATTACTGGGTGGCCACGCTGCTGGATCCCCGTTACAAGGACAACGTACCGTCCTTAATTCACTCACTGGAGTGTGATCGCAAGATGCGCAAGTACAAGCGCACACTGGTAGACGCGATGCTGCTGGCATTCCCACCTGACAGCGGGGCCACAGTGGAAGCACAAGGCCAAGGCAGAGGAGGAGGAGGAAGAGGTCGCCAACACAGCCAGGGCACCACCAGCACCTCAGAAGAACCCTTCAACTTCCAGGTCTCCAAATTGGGCACATGGCCTGAGCTTGCCCTTTACGCCTTGGAGGTGCTGGCCTGCCCTGCAGCCAGTGTATTATCTGAACGTGTATTTAGCACGGCTGGGGGCGTTATCACAGACAAGCGCAGCCGCCTGTCCAGAGACAATGTGGACAAGCTTACGTTCATTAACCACTTAAGCCCCAGCCCTATTTCGGACACTTTTTGTTTACAAGTTAAAACCAGTATTTTTTCCTAGAAAACTACTTAGAACCCCCAAACATTATGTATATTTTTTTAGAAAAGACTCTGGAGAATAAAATGTCGGTCATTGTAAAACTTTTTGTCAAGCGGTATTTGCGCAGCGGTCTTTAAAACGCCATTTTTTGGGAAAAAAATTGAAAAATCACGTTTCACTGCATTTAAAAAATACTAAACAGTAAAGTTAGCCCATTTTTTTGTATATTGTGAAAGATGATGTCACGCCGAGTAAATAGATACCCAACATGTTACGGTTTAAAATTGCGCCCCCCCGTGGGATGGCGACAAACTACGGACAATAGAGATGTCAATCTGCGACGCTTTAAATTTATTTAACGGTTACCAGTTTAGAGGTAGAGTGTAGCTCTTTTTTTTAAATTATTGCGCACGCTCTGGCAATTGCGGCGATACCTCACATGTGGGATTTGAACAGCGATTTCATTTGCGGCTCGACTTGCGAAATTTTCTTTATTTTTTTTCCTATTTATTTTTTATTTTTTTTAAACTTTATTACAGGTTTTTAAAAAAAATAAAAAATCTGATCACTTTTATTGCTGTCACAAGCAATGTAAACATCCCTTGTGACAGCAATATGTGTGACAGGTACACTTTATGGAGGGATCGAGGGTCTAAAAGACCCTAGACCCCTCCACTACACTTCCCTGTATGCAAAACGCCGAAAACGGCATTTTTGCATACAGACGTTTTTTAAATTTGCCGCCTTTTGCAGCACAGTAACCCGGAAGTGACGTCATGGACGCCGCCTCCGGGTTGCGTCATCGGAGCCCGGACCAATGCCGTTTCCGGCATTCATCGGGACTCCATCCAGCCGGCAGACGTGCCGGCTGGGTGCCCGGGGCTCCCGGTGGGACGGGAGCCCC
The DNA here is from genome assembly GCF_965119305.1 of Pelophylax lessonae. NCBI lineage: Eukaryota > Metazoa > Chordata > Amphibia > Anura > Ranidae > Pelophylax > Pelophylax lessonae. The sequence goes on from NC_138780.1 coordinate 8,025,923, forward strand.
GGGCAAAGCCACGGAAGGCGGCGGGAGGGGGGGGGACGTCCCCTCCCGCCCCCCCAGGTAACGATCGAGCGGCTCCCGAGCCGCATCGGTCTTTACCGACGGAAAGCCGACCGTCGGCTTCAAACCACGGTACCGGGATGATGCCTCTAGCTAGAGGCATCATCCCGGTATAAACCCGCAAAGTGTACCGACGTATCGGTACGTTACTATGCGGTAAGTGGTTAAAATGAACCAGGCATGGATCCCACAGGACTTTTCCGTACCTTGTGCAGAATAGAGATGGATACCGACCTTACCCAGCCATTGTTATATTTTTGATCTTTCTCACTCTTTTGGGGTGTACCCTAATTTAAAATGACTAAAAAAAAGCAGTGTTGGCTACCTCGTCCCCCCTCCACCACCGCTTCCACCTACACCGCCACATCCACCGCCACCTCAACCTCCCTCCTACTCCATATGGACCTCGTCCTTCACAGATGAAGAAAATAGTTTTATTTTTCTGTTTTTTTTTTTGTTGTTTTAAGTTATTTCCCTTTCCACATTTGTTTGCAGAGCACTTGCCATGCTCTTAACTACATTTTGCTGCCACTTGCAGCACTCTAGCCCTTTCCATTGTTTTTTTAGAGCCAGTTTAGTGCCTGAAAGTTCGGGTCCCCATTGACTTCAATGGGGTTCGGTGTCCGGGTAAAGTTCGGAAAAAGTCCAGGTCACGGACCCGGACTTTTTTTCAAGTTCGGCCGAACCCCCCCGAACACAGACATCCAGGTGTCCGCTCAACTCTATTCACAAATAAAATAAAAAAATAACAAAGACAAAACACATCACAAACATGCCAAATGCCCTTTTAGTGTGTTGTGGCACCAAATATAACTCAGAGGTGGTCGCTTTCCCAAATCGTAATGGAGGTATGAAGAAATGATCGCATTATCAAGAAACATCTCCACTGTGGACAATGACTTTGGAATAATGAAATTTAACCCCTTCAATACCAGGCACTTATACCCCCTTCCTGCACAGGACAACTCTCAGCTTTCAGCGCTGTCACACTTTGAATGACAATTGCGCGATCATGCAACACTGTACCCAAATTACATTTTTTTTCACACAAATAGAGCTTTCTTTTGGTGGGTGGTAAATAATCACCACTCAGGGTTTTATTTTTTGCTTAATAAATGAATAAAGACCGAAAACTTTGAAGAAAAGAAAAAAACTTTTCATAGTTTGTGATAACATTTTGCAAACGTAATTTTTCTCCTTCATTGATGTGCACTGATGAGGCTGCACTGATGGGCCCTAATAGGGACTGATAGGCTGCACTGATGGGCACTGATAGGCTGCACTGATGGGCACTGATAGGCTGCACTGATGGGCACTGATAGGCTGCATTGATGAGCACTGATGAGGCTGCACTGATGTGCACTGATAGGCTACACTGATGGGCACTGATAGGCTGCACTGATGGGCACGAATAGCCTTCATTGATGGGCACTGAAGGGCACTGATAGGCTGCACTGATGGGCACTAATAGGCTTCATTGATGGGCACTGATGAGGCTGCACTAATGGGCAATGATAGGCTGCACTGATGGGCACTGATAGGCTACACTGATGGGCACTGAAGGACACTGATAGGCTGCACTGATGGGGTAGCACTGATGAAGTGGCACTAAAGGGCATTGATGGGCACTGATAATCTGTACTAAAGGGCATTAACAAGGTGTTCAATGCCCCCACAGCAAAACGCTTTCCATGGGGGGCACCTGAGCTCCGCCCCGCCCCCTCTCTCTCTTGATTGGCTGACTGACTTTGATTGAAAGCAGTGGCAGCCAATGGCGCCACGCTGCTGTCTCAGCCAGTGAGGAGGGGAGTCCTGGGCAGCTGATAAAACTTTTGCAACATCGCTGGGTAAAGATGGGCTCAGGTAAATATTAGGGGGGTGAGGGGGGCTGCTCCACACAGGAGGCTTTTTATCTTAATGCATAGAATACAACTTCTGCCTTTACAATCCCTTTAAGGCTTACAAAAATAACAGAAGCACACTTAGAGTCCATTCACATTAGCGCGACTTGTCAGGTGACCAAGTCGCCTGACAAGTCGCGGTGGGTCGCTTGCCATTGATTAGCACAGGACCCGTTCTAATAGGAGCGACACAAGTCGCTCCGACTTTGAAAAAGGGTCCTGTTCTACTTCGGGGCGACCTGGAGGTGACTTGCATTGACTTCAATTATATGAAGTCTCTGCAAGTCGCGGTGCATGCTGTGCACCGCGACTTCACAGGTCGTCCCCCAAAGTCGGATCGCGCCAGTCTGAATGGGCACTTAATATTTATGTTTTTTTTTTAAATATTTATTTAGAAAAAAAAAACACTCAATCTTTTAAGAAACAAATCTTTTTTCTAGGTACACTTGGAGTATATCTATAGAGAAGTGCAGTGCCATCTGTCAGTGGCACGGCTTTTCTCATAAATAAAGCCATGTAATCATCATGTCAATGCTGACATAAATATGTTTTTGATAAAAAAAGTTGCCCCCCCCCCATTAAAAAAAAAAAAGTCACTTTAGCAGGCTGCATGGTGAAGTTTAAGGTAAATTTCAACAACAGGGTCCCTTTAAAGAGCTTTTTTTTCACCTTCCTCTGGATCAACCAAAATTTCTAAGGATAGAGTTTTAAATAGGATTTTAATTTACCTTTCACAGAGATAAAGGAGACATCTGAGCGTTCACGAGCATTTGACAGATCATGGTAGTATATTCGTTGAGTACATTTGTACAGTCCAGACTGACTCATCGTTATATTAGGAATATGGAACTCGGAGTCGGTTTCTGATGATTTTATCTCCTGATCATCCTTGTAGAATTTTGTGTTTGTTGAATTAAATACTTTTCCATGATGACATCTCAGAGTCAGGGGGTCTCCTTCATATATGGAGGATGGAGGTCTCTGCAGGATGACATATTCTGAAATATAATAAAATGTACTTTAGGTTGTTCTATTCACACCCAACAATCTGTAATGATGGAGATGAGATGATGACTCACTTAGTGTAACATTTAGGAAGACGGGATCACTGATATCACCATCGCTGGTCTGGCACTGGTAATCTCCACTGTCCCGCACTACTGAAGATGGAATGTGACGACTCTTTCGATCTCCAGGTATTGGTTGGTTATCTTTGTACCATTGATAGGTCCGGGGCTCCTCTGGTACAGTAGACGGCACATTACATGTCAGAGTCACATCGTCATAGTATAGAATATTCCCCCAGTTGGGTGTGAAGGTCACCACAGGTTTGATGGCCTCTCCTATAGAAGAAAAGAGATCACACAGAACACATAGATAGCACAGTGTGCAGCAAAACACAGATAGGTGACCACATCTTGTATGAGAAAAGAACATTCTCTATAGAAATGGGAATGATTTTAGTCCTGGGCCCAGAGATTTTACAACATGTTGGTAAATCTCTGTTTGCAACAATGAAAACGATTCCACTTAACCCATTAGCTGGCAGAACCATTTTTGCATTTTAAAAAATAATTTTAAACCTGAGGATTACTTAAAGTGTTACTAAACCCAGGAGCCTGCATTCACTATATCTGGTCTCCCCAGGACTCTGCATTCACTATATCTGCTCTCCCCAGGAGCCTACATTCACTATATCTGGTCTCCCCAGGTGCCTGCAGTCACTATATCTGGTCTCCCCAGGAGCCTGCATTCACTATATCTGATCTCACCAGGAGCCTGCATTCACTATATCTGATCTCTCCAGGACTCTGCATTCACTATATCCGGTTTCCTCAGGAGCCTGAATTCACTATATCCAGTCTCCCCAGGTGCCTGCATTCACTATATCTGGTCTCCCAAGGAGCCTGCAGTCACTATATCCGGTCTCCCCAGAAGCCTGCAGTCACTATATCCAGTCTCCCCAGGTGCCTGCATTCACTATATCTGGTCTCCCAAGGAGCTTGCAGTCACTATATCCGGTCTCCCCAGAAGCCTGCAGTCACTATATCCGATCTCCCCAGGAGCCTGCAGTCACTATATCCGGTCTCCCCAGGAGCCTGCAGTCACTATATCTGTTCTCCCCAGGAGCCTGCAGTCACTATATCTGATCTCCCCAGGATCCTGCATTCATTATAGCTGGTCTCCCCAGGATCCTGCATTCATTATATCTGGTCTCCCCAGCAGCCTGCAGTCCCTATATCTGGTCTCCCCAGGAGCCTGCAGTCACGATAACTGGTCTCCCTGGGAGCCTGCAGTCACTATATCTGATCTCCCCAGGATCCTGTATTCATTATAGCTGGTCTAACCAGGATCCTGCATTCATTATATCTGGTCTCCCCAGGAGCCTGCAGTCCCTATATCTGGTCTCCCCAGGAGCCTGCAGTCACGATAACTGGTCTCCCTGGGAGCCTGCAGTCACTATATCTGATCTCCCCAGGATCCTGCAGTTATTATATCTGGTCTCCCCAGGATCCTGCATTCACTATATCTGATCTCTCCAGGACTCTGCATTCACTATATCCGGTCTCCCCAGGTGCCTGTATTCACTATATCTGGTCTCCCCAGGAGCCTGCATTCACTATATCCGGTCTCCCCAGGTGCTTGCATTCACTATATCTGGTCTCCCAAGGAGCCTGCAGTCACTATATCTGGTCTCCCCAGGAGCCTGCAGTCACTATATCCGATCTGCCCAGGAGCCTGCAGTCACTATATCCGGTCTCCCCAGAAGCCTGCAGTCACTATATCTGGTCTCCCCAGGAGCCTGCATTCACTATATCTGATCTCCCCATGAGCCTGCATTCACTATATCCGGTCTCCCCAGGTGCTTGCATTCACTATATCTGGTCTCCCAAGGAGCCTGCAGTCACTATATCCGGTCTCCCCAGGAGCCTGCAGTCACTATATCCGATCTGCCCAGGAGCCTGCAGTCACTATATCCGGTCTCCCCAGAAGCCTGCAGTCACTATATCTGGTCTCCCCAGGAGCCTGCATTCACTATATCTGGTCCCCCCAGCACACAGAACATGCAATAATTTTAGTAAATCTAAACTGCTAAATACCTTTTCTCTTCAGCAGTATATAGGAGTCCTGTAACTTCTATGAGTATTTGGTTAAAGCTTGTAGGAGGGGTTTTCATTCTCCCACGATCGTCTTATCAGGGTGCAGGACCCCTGACCCTCTGTCTGGACAGTGCTGATTGGCCCTGTGCTGATCACATGCACCCTTCCACAAAAAAAAAAAAACTCTCTAGCAATACACACCAAACTGAGCATGTGCAGCCCATCCCCAGGCTCGGTAATTTTCTAGAGATGGATTGAGGAAAGTGGAAGAACTGGAGGATCAAAGAGAACAGGATCGAAAAAGCCTTGTTACACAATGTGGAGGATTAACCCCTTGGGTTCCACAGTGAGTATAAAAAGCATGCTTTACTTCATATACAGCCTGATTTTACTGTTGTGGGTTTAGTAACACTTTAAAACTCTCAAAACATTCCATATTTTCTGAAAGCAAAGATTCTTGGAAAATGAAATGGAGGTAGCTCCAATTTTTTTTATATCACAGAACATCAGTAAACACCATATATTACCCAATTTTTGGTAAAATATAAAAGTTATGACGAGTAAATAGATACCCAACATGTCAAGTCTTAAAATTGCATGTATCTGTGAAATGGCAACAATCTTCTGTGACAATCTTTGGTGAAGCATTAAAAGCCCCTAAAGGTCATCGGTTTATAGTTAACCAGTTCTGGACCGGAAGGATTTGCCCCCTTAACTGCTTGCCGACCCCCTGCCGCAGATGTACTGTGGCAGGCAGCCACTCCCAGGCAAATCGCCGTACATGTACGTCTCTCGCTCTGGGGAGTCTAGGGGGCGAGCGCACCGCCGGGGGCGAGCGCGAGCCGCCGGTGGCGCGCTTCTGCCCCCGCTCGTCAGCGGAGAAGCCGATACATGTGTCATGTGGCTCTGATTGCCGCCTGACACCCGAGATCGCTCCCCGCTGAGAGAGAAGAACGGTCGGGTGTTGTAAACGCAGCTGACCGTTCTTCTCCCTGGAATGGTCACAGAGCTCCTGTGATCCTTCTATATAGGATCACATGTCTCTATGATCATTTTAGAAGCCATGCCCCTCCCCACAGTTAGAACCACTCCCCTAGGCTCACATTTAACCTCTTGATCACCCACAGGGTTAACCCCTTCCCTGCCAGTGTCATTATTACAGTGACAGTGCATATTTATAGCACTGATTACTGTAGTAATGTCACTGGTCCTCCCAAAAGTGTCAAGAAAGGCAGTTAGGGGTCCGATCTGTCCGCCACAATGTCGCAGTCCTGCAAAAAATCGCAGATTGCTGCCATTACTAGTAGAAAAAAAAAAACAATAAAAATGACAGAAATCTTTCCCTTTGTTAGTAAACGCAATAACTTTTGCGCAAACCAATCAAAATACGCTTATTGCGATTTTTTTTTTTTTTTACCAAAAATATGTAGCAGAAAACACATTGGCCTAAAATGTTAAAAAAAAATTAGATTTTAAAATTTTTATTTTTTAGGAATGTTATATAGCAGAATGTGAAAAATATATTTTTTTTTTTCAGAATTGTCGCTCTTTTTTTGTTTATATATAGCGCAAAAAATAAAAATCGCAGAGGTGATCAAATACCACCAAAAGAAAGCGCTATTTGTGGGGAAAAAAAGAACGTAAATGTCGTTTGGGTACAGCGTCGTCCGTTAAAGTAACACAGTTGTGAATCTCAAAATAGGGCCTGGTCAGGAAGGGGGTAAAATCTTCCGGGGCTGAAGTGGTTAACGACCAGGCCATTTTTTTGCGATTCGGCACTGCATTTCTTTAAGGGAAAATTGCACGGTTGTGCGACATTGCAACTAAATAAAATTGATGTCCTTATTTTCCCACAATTAGAGATTTCTTTTGGTGGTATTTGATCACCTGTGCGATTTTTAGTTTTTGCGTTATAAACAAAAAAAGAGCGACAATTCTGAAAAAAAAAAAAAACAATATTTTTCACATTCTGATAAATAACATTCCCAAAAAAAAATGTGAAAATCAAAATTTTTTCATCCTTTTAGGCCACTTTGTATTCTGCTTTCATGAAGTTCCTTTCTATAGCGAGTGTGGGAAGGGATTAATACTTTTCTTTTTGGGATAAAGGTTTTACTTAAATAAATAAATGCACACCCCCTTGTCAGTGTTAAATGGTCTGTCCCATGCCTGTAACTTTAAGAGAGCTTTTCTGTTGAAAAACAACAGACTTACTGACTGGATTACCAGATGAAAATAGATGAAAAAAAAAGCCTAAACTAATACAACCATTACACGTAAGAATTGGTAAGCTGCAGTATAAAAAATGTTTGCTTTTGGGTTTTAATACTGCTTTAATGCAAAGCTATTAAATTTATAATCCATGATCCAAACTTGTTCTTTTGAAAAAAAAAAAAAAAACTTTAAGATAAACATTATTAATTATTAAACATTATTAATATTATTATTATTAATTATTATTATTAATTATCATTATTAATATTATTATTATTATTGTTATTATTATTATTATTATTATTATTATTATTATTATTATTATTATTTTTATTATTATTATTATTATTATTAATTATCATTATTAATATTATTATTATTATTATTGTTATTATTATTATTATTATTATTATTATTATTAATTATCATTATTAATATTATTATTGTTATTATTATTATTATTATTAATTATTATTATTAATTATCATTATTAATATTATTATTAAACATTGTTATTTTCACTGTATTATTGTATTTATGGCAGATTGTTCAGTATCAGATTTGTACTCACCAGAGTTTCCCACGCTCAAAGCTGAAAAGCCAAAAAGCACTTTTTAGACACTATAATGTACAGTACATGTCATTAAATCATTTCTGATGCATTTCAATCATTTTTCTTCCTTTAATTTTCAGTTAAAATATTATACTTTTTTTTTTTTTTATATACCGTATATACTCAAGTATAAGTCGACCCGAATATAAGCCGAGGCCCCTAATTTTACCACAAAACAGTGGGAAAACATATTGACTCGTGTATAAGCCTAGGGTGGGAAATGCAGCAGCTACTGGACCCAACTGGAACACCACGAGACACAAAACAGGGGCTGCGGGCATGGTACAGGAGATGGCGCAGGTCATGGTATAGGCATTGCACAGGTCATGGTATAGGCATGGCACAGGTCATGGTACAGGCATGGCACAGATCATGGTACAGGCATGGCACAGGAGATTGCATAGGCATGGCACAGGTGATGGTATAGGCATGACACAGGTCATGGTACAGGTGATGGTATAGGCATGGCACGGTATGTACAGGCATGGCACAGTAGGTACAGTCATCGCACAGTAGGTATAGGCATGGCACAGTAGGTACAGGCATGGCACAGGATACGCAGTGCTGTGGGCACGGTACAGGAGAATGTCCTGTACCATGCCCGCAGCACTGCATGAGGAAATGCAGGGGTTTCGGAGGAGTCTCACTTACCTGTCGGTGAGGCGCCTTTGATTTAATAATCACGCCGCCCGGCGCCAATACGTCACCGCGAATGCGCCGCCGATGCTCGGGAAAGCCTGTACACGTTTGGCTATTCCCGGGCATGCGACGCATGCGCGGTGACACATCGGCGCCGGGCGGTGCCATTTTTAAAAAGACAGTGACTCGAGTATAAGCCGAGGGGGGCTTTTTCAGCATGAAAAAACATGTTGAAAAACTCGGCTATACTCGAGTATATACGGTACCAATTATGTAAATTTTCTCAGATCACCTAGGTAGGTGCTAGGTAAAAGCATTTATTGCTCCTTCTGCTTATCAGGGGAGCCTGATCTATTAGGTTACCTGTCACATGATTCCAGGTGTGATTCACTGGGTCTGAGGGAGTGTCCCCACTGCATCCAATGAGGGAGCTTGTTGGACAGTGGAGGAAACCTAGCCAGTGACACATCATGTTTTATGGCAGTCCCAGTGGGAGGGCATTCTTGCAGTGCATCCTGGGATTGACCATAATACTGGAGGGACATGTGACAGGGCGTCTTTGGCGGGAAGCAGAGTCCCAGGAGGAGGTGGACGGCTGTCTCTCCTCCTGCAGTGTGAGAGGAAGGTGGTCTTAGGCAGTCGGCCTTGTGAACCAGGTGTGGAGCTGAACTGCAGAGAATCCGGTGTAACTGACGGTGGAGCTGCTAGCAGAGTATTTTGGAAAAAACAGTCTCTGTGAGTACTGAGGGACCTGCCAAAGGGTCTGGCCCAGGAAGGGGGACCACTCCAGTGAAGTCAGAGGGATCAAGGAACTAGCTGAATGTTATAGTAAAGGGGGTGCCATGTAAAGAACCCTGAAGAATAGGAACAGAATGGGGTGCCAGGAAGGGTCCTGAAGAGTGTTCTGCAGTACAGTACAGCTTATCTAAAGCAGTTCATTTATTACGACTTCATCGCTATTGAAAAGGTGAAGCAGTGGCCTTGCCGCACTCAAGTACAGTTAAATGTCCCAGCAAATTGTGCATAGTTTATTCAAGCTGGAGTATCCCACTCATTCCCTTCTCCCAGTCAAGTTCTCAATAAAACAACAAAAAACAAAATCCCTAGACTGTTTCTTGACTGAGCCGGGCACGTTAAATTCACTAAACCAGGGATTCCCAAACTACGGGTCTGCGGCTGTTGCAGAACTTCACATCTCATGAGGCATTGGAAAACTCTGACATTCACATACATGACAAGGCATGATGGGAATTGTAGTTTCTCAACAACTGCAGGGCCGTAGTTTGGGAATCCCTGCGCTAAACTATTGTGCTGTTGCTATGGGTAACCCAGGGGAACCCATCACCAGCAGCTCCCAAGGGAGTAGTGCTACAATTGAATTTGCCGCTCTCTCTTAGGTGACAAGCAGTGGTTTGGAGAGGTCGGGCTACACAACCAGACCGTTCGTTGCCACTCCACCATTGGGTAGGCATCAGTTGCCCTTTTATTCACCCCATAAGGCCCCTTTCATAGTGGACAAGTTCATTTACCCATCAAATCCTTCCATGCATCCATCATAACCCCTTTACCTAGACAATTATGCTTTACGTAGCCACCAGCCAACCCACCACCACCTTAATGAAGTTTTTATTTTAGGAAAAGGCATAAACATACATCAAAACATGGTGTATGTGTACAATTAGATAAAAGAAAATGGAACGCAGGAAAACAGATAGCAGCAAAACATGATACAGACTTAGGGCGTGAGCCAACCTTAAAACATCACAGACCAAATAAAGGATATCAGCAAGCAAAAATCCATAGACAGGGACCGAAAGTCCCCCCAGTGGTTTATAATGCAGTAAGACTATCAAAAGAAGAAGTTCTAGTACGTTCCAATGAGCAAACAGGGGCTGGGCCTGAGAGTACCGAGCCAGAAAGGAAAACAACACTAGAAGACAAAGGAAAGAGAAAGAAGGGGTGAGAAAGTAGGACAAACAAAGAAAGAAATGACAATAGAAGAAGACTAAAGAAAGGGGGAGAAGGAAGAGGAGGGAACGGGTCCTGCGGGGCGAGCGTCCAGGAGGCATTAAAAAGAGGGAAGGGTGGTCTGGAATCTGGAAGGGGCAACGTTCGAGATCCAGGGGTCCCAAACCTTAAGAAACTTAGCGTGAGAATCAGAAACTATCGCAGTCAACTTTTCATTAATTAGGATATCATTCATACGGTTCTTGACCGCCTCAAAACTAAGCAATGGGGTCTTCCAAGATCGGGCAATGGTCAATTTCGTAGCTGTAAACAAATGCTGAGCCAACTAATGAAGCTTATTTCAATCAACAGCCAGACTGTTCCCCGTCACTCTTATGCAATTCCAGTCAAACAGCTACCAGACCAGAATTATGAAGCCACCAGACCCCCTTAACTAGACAAAACAACCAGAACCCCCCAACCCTTCATGAGCTGTATAAGTCTGGTGGTGGACCTCAGTACCCAACCTTACTACATTTTTCTCCTTACAGCTGACAGTCATCTGCCTTCATCATTTACTTTGGCAATTAAAAACAAAGCTCTTCTGAAAATCTCATTTGTGGCTCAGACTTATCTAGATAAATGGGATCCTTCCAGCCTGTGTAAAAAGACCACGAATAGAGCGTACAATCAATACTTGTGAAGCAGCACTAGTCAAAAATATGCTCTGCCCAGATACCTTCTGTAACTCCGTTCTGTGAGATGAAATCCACCATCACTGAGAACGGGTTATACTAAACAAACGATAATAAAGAAAATTGCTGCGCTAACTGAAATTCAAAGCTTCAAACATACAAACTTCAGAAGTTGGTAATAAAATCCAAATAGAAAAGCTGCTACACAGAATCTGGAATAAAAAACAGATCTAAAAGCAATATAAGAACAATGTAGCGCTAATCATCAGTAAAAAGTTCTCAGAACGATTAAAAAGTCCATGTAAAGTCCCAATATGATCAGATGAAAAATGTAGCGAATCCGTGATACCACCACCAGACACCGTGAGGAGACGTGGCGGCCATCATTTTGGTGGATTGCCGTGGCGGAACATGCTTGGAAACAATTTGGACTGCTTTACATGCTCGTTATGATTGGATCCTTGTAAGTGTTTTTAATCCATTATTTTGATCTGGTTAATAAATGGTCTGCGCTATGATACTGCTTTGTGCTTCATTCCTTACATACCTGTGACTACTGACCTGGGACTTCCAGAGAAGGACGCATATTATCCAGGATACATATTGAGTCCTACTGAGTCTATTTTTGGCATTTGGGATCTCTGTCATGGGGATCATCATTATGTGGTAAGGGTCAGTGTGAACTGGGTGTCTGGTGGTGGTATCACGGATTCGCTACATTTTTCATCTGATCATATTGGGACTTTACATGGACTTTTTAATCGTTCTGAGAACTTTTTACTGATGATTAGCGCTACATTGTTCTTATATACAAAACAAATACAAAATTTCTTATGGAATAAGACAGACCATACATTCCCCTTTAGATGGTGAACACAAAGTAAGAAGAAAAAGGGTCAACTAACTCTGTCCACAACAGATGAAAATATAATAAGCGTATTATACGTAGAGAACCCAACAGGTTCAACGCAATGAGTTGTTTTTTGTGTTCCAAAAATTCAAAGGAAAGACACTCAGCTGATAATCAGAATAAAATAATAGAATACTCAGAATGAAAAAAAAAACAAAGATCTTTCTACTTACACAGGAACACGATGGCGAGAAAGAGTGACATGGTAGACGGGACCTAGAAGATGTGACTGCCCTTCTGAGAAGCAGAAGTTTTGACCATCTTCGCACTTCCTGAGCTTTATTCATAGACATTTCACAAGAGTTAAACCAATGCCGTGAGTATGCCAAAAGAGGAATAATTTGTGTAACTATAACAGTAACTGAAGAGAGAGGGCTAGGTGGTGCAATAAGGGAGGATGCTGCCGCTAGGGAATTGACTCTCCTTGAGTAGTCACATTTCTTAACAAATTCAAAGGCACATTAAAAGTGAATAAAACATATCATGCACCTGGCAGCAGAGCCCGATGTAGTTACATAGTTGGTCAGGTTGAAAAAAAGAAACAAGTCCATCCGGTTCAACCAAAAAAAAAAAAAAAACAGTATTGAAAACCCAACCATACAATCCCATATACACAATCCTTTACCCGCAGTTGATCCAGAGGAAGGCGAAAAAACCTCAGCAAAGCATGATCCAATTTATTACAGCAGGGGAAACAAATTCCTTCCTGATCCCCCGAGAGGCAATCAGATATTCCCTGGATCAACTTTACCTATAAATATTAGTACCCAGTTATATTATGTACACCCAGGAAAGAATCCAGACTTTTCTTAAAGAAATCTACTGAGCTGGCCACAACCACCTCTGGAGGGAGTCTATTCCACATTATCACAGCTCTTACGGTGAAGAAACCTTTCTCTATTTGGAGAAGAAATCTGTTTTCCTCTAGACATAAAGAGTGCCCTCTTGTCCTCTGTGTTGACCTTAAAGTGAACAACTCAACACCAAGTTCACTATATGGACCCCTTATGTATTTATACATGGAGATCATATTGTTACTTATGTATTTATACATTGTGATCATATCCCCCCTTATGTATTATACATGGGGATCATATCCCACCTTATGTATTTATACATGGTGATCATATCCCCCCTTATGTATGTATACATGGAGATCATATTGTTACTTATGTATTTATACATTGTGATCATATCCCCCCTTATGTATTATATATGGGGATCATATCCCCCCCCCCTTATGTATTTATACATGGTGATCCTATCCCCCCTTATGTATTTATACATGGAGATCATATCCCCCCTTATGTATTTATACATGGTGATCATATCCCCCCTTATGTATTTATACATGGAGATCATATCCCCCTTATTTATTTATACATGGAGATCATATCCCCCCTTATGTATTTATACATGGTGATCATATCCCCCCTTATATATTTATACATGGAGATCATATCCCCACTTATGTATTTATACATGGAGATCATACCCCCCCTTATGTATTCACATATAGAGATTATATCCCCCCTTATGTTTTTATACATGTTGATCATATCCCCCCTTAATTTCCTCTTCTCAAGAGAGAATAAATTCAGTTCCTCTAATCTCTCCTCATAGCTGAGCTCCTCCATGCCTCTTATCAGTTTGGTTGCCCTTCTCTGCACTTTCTCCAGTTCCCTGATATTTTTTTGTAAGAACTGGAGCCAAAAACTGAACTGCATATTCCAGATGAGGTCTTACTAATGATTTGTACAGGGGCAAAATGATATCTCTCTCTCTGGAGTCCATGCCTCTGTTAATACAAGAAAGGACTTTGCTTGCTTTGGAAACCACAGTTTGGCATTGCATGCTATTATTAAGCTTAAGATCTACCAGAATACCCAGATCCTGCTCCGCTATGGATTCCCCCAGTTCTACTCCCCCTAGTATGTATGATGCATGCATATTCTTAGTCCCCAAGTGCATAACTTCACATTTATCCACATTAAAACTAATTTGCCACATAGTTGCCCAATGAAACAGTGCATTGAGGTTGGCTTGTAAGTTGGAGACATCCTGTAAGGAAGTTATTCCACTGCAAAGCTTGGTGTCATCTGCAAAGACTGAAATGGTACTTTTAATCCCAGACCCCCCACCCTTTATAAAGATATTAAAAAGCAAGGGTCCAAACACTGAACCTTGGGGTACACCACTGATAACCTTAGACCATTCAGAGTAAAAATCATTAACCACTACTCTCTGAATTCTATCTATAAATATGATAAGGAAAACCTCTCTTACACCTATGACTTGGGGCCCCTGATAGTGCAGACAGAAGACACAGGAGCACAGAGTGACATGAGTGCCTGTAAATCTTGCTAGTAGCTAGACAGCAAGCAAAGTTGCAGAGTCAGGCAGGCCGGGTCATACATAGACAGGATGGATTACACTGTATCATGCCATTTTTTTTTTTTTTTTTGTACTTTTAATCTTCCACCGGTTCCATCCCTCTGCATCTCGGAGCTCGCAGGGAAGGGACCTGGAAGACAGGTGACGGCATCGGCTGAGCACACAGCAGGAGGATGGATGGAGGACCGCGGGGATCACAGTGGAAGGTAAGTTTGATTGTGGGGTAATCCCGAGTGTGGCTCAAGGTTACTACTTTTGGTACTGTATATTATCCCCGAGCCACACTCGAGAATACCACCAGGGAGGTTAACCGCCTCACTGCAAGTCATCTTTGCCCGAGCAACAATTGTGTGAAGGCTTTTCTGAGTGTTTCTTGCCATGTGCTCTACGTCTGATCTCTGTGTACCAAATTTGGCTTGTTCACCTGACCACCCCTGTTTGCTTGTTGCCCCAACATTTGGCTTGTTCTCCTGACTATCCCTTGTGGCCCTTTACTGCTGTTTCCTCTCCATCAATCAGAGCCAGTCGTGAGCGTGAGCTGGGAGACCCTGGGGGCTGCGACCTGGAGTCAGTTGCAGCCAAGTCCATCCTCAACATCAGAGGCTCTAGTGAAAACCTGTTGGCTCTTAGACTCCATGCTCTGGGAAATCTTATGCTCTATCTCCCCCTCCAGGACCGTGGCTGCAACCCTGTGTAGCTGCTTCTCTGAGCCATTGACCCTCAGCCATCAGCTGTTGGGTTCACAATCCCCATGGTGGACTCCCCATCCCTTGGTCCCACAGGTGACACTGACAAGAGGTCAGGGGACAAGCCAAGGTCAGTGCAGGTGGAGTTCAGAGAATGGTCAAGACAAGCTGGGTAAGCAACTGGAAACTGGATACAGATTTACAGGGTCACAGGTTACAGAGGAGACTGAAGACAAAGTTGAAATAGCCCATTTGACGCCAGCATTTGTCACAGGCGCACTTAAGCGCTGGCGCACAAGAATGCGTGAGGGCACGTGTGCGCATATGCATTAGCTAGTGCCCAATTCCTGCGAGCACAGGAGGGAACATGTGTTGGCCTGTGCGCAGAAGTCCCTCCAGAGGAGTTAGCTTGTCTATTTGCAAGCCTTTCCTTACACATGGTTTATTGAAAAGAAAAATTCTGTAAATACACATTTAAAAAACTTGATTTGTCTGTGCTGAGTTAGTGAAAGGGTCCCTTTAGTCTTACATGTTTTATTGGACTATGTGTTTGGGTGTAATGTAAGAATCAGAAGACTGGCTCTGGGAGGAAATCATTTCCACCACCTTTGCTGTTAACCACATTGTACTGACCTGCACAATAAACCTGGCCTCCAGGCAAACAGCTGAATACACAGATGAGATACATACTGTATATGGGAGATGTTTTTTCCAGCCAAAGAAATTGTATTTCTGTCCATCCAGTATTGAGATTACTTCTGCTTTGTCCATGGCTCCCCATGTGGTGCATGATTTAAATGTTTCAGTTTTTATTTTATTTTTTCCCAATGTCTAGGTAAGATTATTATTGAGTTCTAACTGAGAGTTCCTTTTAATTTTTTACATCAACCAATGCGTTTTTTAGATCCTCAAAGTTTCACTGAGGTCATCAATTTCTTGGAAGTTCTTCCTCCTCCCTACCTCTTGTTGTGGAAGTAGATAAAACACACAGAGGCAGCTAATACACATAAAGAGTAGTGATGGACGAACATCAGCCGGGGCGGTTCGTGAACGTTATCCGCAAACTTTCTCAAATGTTCGCGAACCGCAAGTTCACTGCGGGCCAAATTGACTTTAATGGCAGACAAACTTTAAAAACCTTTAGGTCATATTTGCAGCCACAAAAGACTTACTAGCTGTGCACAAATAGTTCCACAACATGGACAATGTCATAACAGAAGTATTGCTATTGGAAAAGTTGCCCTTACATTTCTTTTTTGTTTTTTTTTTTTCAACAAAAAAATTTGTTTTTTTTTCTCTAAATCAGCCAGAACTAACAGCAGCCAGTAGCTACATGTCAAATACATATAGGGTCCATTCACAGGTCTGTAAAATGGGTCTGCATCCGTTCCACAATTTGGCGGAACGTTTATAGACCCATTGATTTTCAATTCCAGTCTGAAATATTAGGCATTCACAGGATAAAGAAATAAGTGTTGGCCGGTACAGGCCCCAAAAATTAGCCCACACGCGTTCACCTGACAGCAAAGAACGTTGTATTCTGTGGCTGAAGGTACATTAGGTATTCACAGGATACATAAGTAAGTGTCGCCCATTCCAGGCCCCAAAAATTAGCCCACATGCATTTACCTGACAGATAAGAACGTTGTCTTCTGTGGCTGAAGGTACATTAGGCATTCATAGGATACAGAAGTAAGTGTCGCCCATTCCAGGCCCCAAAAATTAGCCCACATGCATTTACCTGACAGCTGAGAACGTTGTATTCTGTGGCTGGAGATACCTTAGGCATTGACAGGAAAAATAATTGTCGGCCATGAAAGGCCCCAAAAATTAGGCATTCAATGGACATGAAATGCCTTTTATGCCACTGTATTTACTGAAGACAAGGACCATGAATTGTTGTAGGTGGATGGCAGTCTGGCGGATATTTGTGGTCTGTTATGAGGAATTGTAATCAAACATGGTCTACTGGTCACATGTGTTGAATTCCTCTGAGATCCATGCCTCATTCATTTTTATAAATGTGAGGTAGTCAACACTGTCATGAGCTAGGCGAGTGCGCTTATCGGTCACGATCTCCCCTGCTGCGCTGAACGTCTTTTCGGACAGGACACTGGACGAGGGGCAAGCCAACAGTTCCATTGCAAATTGTGCAAGCTCTTGCCAGAGGTCAAGCCTGCCCACCCAGTAGTCCAGGGGTTTATCACTCCTCAGAGTATCCACATCGGCCGTTAACCCGATGTAGTCAGACACCTGTCGGTCTAGGCGTTCCCTTATGCTGGATCCGGAGTACAGCTGTAGAGATGTACCGAACGTGTGAATCTGAAATCTGTGATGGTGGTAACATTTCCACCATTTTTTGTTTGTACCGGGGGTCTAAGTACGTTTTGCCACCCAGTACAGTTTCTTGCCCTTTATGCTTTTTATACGGGGGTCCCTCTTAAAACACTGGAGCATGAAGGCCCCCATTCGCACTAAACTGAAGGTGGTTACATTATCCTGACCGGACGTCATATGACGGCGGCAGGATAATGCGCTCTGCGGCGTGTCACTCTGACTCACCACATCTCTGATCTCGGTTAAGAGCCTACTGACGTAGGCTCTTTACCATGTGACCAGCTGTGTCCAATCACAGCTGGTCACATTATAAATAGGAAGTGCCGTTGATCGGCTTTCCTCAGTTCGTGCCTGACAACCACGAGTAGAGGAGAGCCGATCTGCGGCTCTCCTGACAGGGGGGGGGGGGTCTGCACTGGTAATCAGAGCATTGATTACCAGTGCAGACCCTTGGAGGGGGGTGCCACTAGAACCACCAGTGATGCCCGCCCATGACACCAGGGATGCCCACCCATGACACCAGGGATGCCCACCATGAGCACCAGGGATAGCAATCAGGGCTCAGGGAGCCTGCCAGTGCCCTCCATATCAGTGCTGCCCACCAGTGTCCTCCCAATTAGTGCTGCCCACCAGTGCCCATCATTGCCATCTATCAGTGCCGCCCACCAATGCCCACCAGTGCCGCCTATCAGTGCCCATCAGTGCCACCAATCAGTGCAGATCAGTGCCGCCTATCAGTGCCCATCAGTGCCACCTATTAGTGCCCATCAGTGCCACCTATCAGTGCCCATCAGTGCCACCTATCAGTGCCCATCAATGCTGTCTATCAGTGCCCAGCAGTGCCACCTATCAGTGCCCACCAATGCTGCATATCAGTGCTACCTATCAGTGCCACATATCAGTGCCCATCAGTGCTGCATATCAGTGCTGCCTATCAGTGCCGTATATTAGTGCCACCCCATCAGTGCCTCCTCATCAGTGCCTGTCAATGCAGCCTCATCAGTGCTCATCAGTGCAGGAAAAAACATATCTATTTACAAAATTTTATTACATAAACAAAAGCATTTTTTTTCAAACTTTTCAGTCTGTATTTATTTGTTTAGCAAAAAAAGAAAAAGCCTTGCGGTGATCAAATACCACCAAAAGAAAGCTCTAGAGGTAAGAAACATATAAGAAAAATTTGCCTACAATGTTATCTGTTGGCTAAAAATAGCAATACAACATATTAATATATAATATTTCATCTTAACCTGATCATTATTAAAAAAAATAATATAAAAAAAAAATCCACTTGATACTTTCTTTCGTTTTCAGAACTTTGAATAATATATATAATATAATATATATTTAATAATTTTAACACCATAATCAGTAAAGTGTGACATTTGTATTTCGGATCTTATCTTAGTTTTATCAAGAAAACCATTTTATTTCCTTCCTGATAAATTCCCCTCGAGGTGTGAGCTCAGTGACCACTTCTGTTTGTCCACTGCTCACTCTATGCTGTGTATAAGCTCATTAGTTTACTCTTTTATACTTCTTTAGATCAATCTCAAGTTATTTGGGAACATTAATTTATTGAAAAATGCAGAAAATCCTTTAAATTTAACCAAGACTTCTTCACTTAGATGTTTCATTGAGTTCCTCAGATTCCTAGAAGTTCTTCCTCTTCTCTACCACTTGTTGTGGAAGTAGATGAAACATAGAGAGGCAGCCAATACAAATCCAGAGATCACCAGTCGTATTATATTCTGCACCGTGTAATCTGAGGAGAGAATCAGAGATGGAAGTTATACAATTTTTAGAACTTTTTTGTGTGATTTTGAACTATTACAAACTCTGAAGGGTCTGGAGATGCTTCCTTCTCATTGGACAGAAGCAATGATGTTGTTTTATGTTCCAATAGTCCTCCTGTAGGAGGAGAGGTGACATAGAAAGTAACAAAAATGACCTAGGAGATAATCCCATAACGGGCTGAGAAGGAACGTAAGTTACAAGATGGTCTGACCAAAATTACAAATCCATTAGTAGGTCAACCATTAAACAAATGTATTTCCACTTTGTATTTAACTTTTTGTTTTAGGAACTTTTGCAATAAATGTTCTTCTCAGTGTCTTCACATAAAGGAGGTTAAAAAAATACAATACCATTTTTTTATTTTTATTAGAGCCTTAAATGTTACTTAGCTGTAATCATTAGTAAATATAGTTGATGGTTAAAGAAAAGAGAAGATTCAAATTCCCAACATCAGGGCCTTATTTGGACATCATATTGCTTTGGGTCCATCTAAGGATGGGGAAGAAAAAGCAGAAAAAGCAGAAGTAGAAGAAAAAAAAAAAAAAAGAAGAAAAAGCAGAAAAAGTACAAATAAAAGAAAAGGAAGAAAAAGAAGGAAAAGCAGGAAAGAAGAAGAAAAGGCTGAAAAAGAAGGAAAGAAGAAATAGAAGAAAATTAAGAAAAAGCAGAAAATACAGAGAAAGCAGGAAAGAAGAAGAAAAGCAGAAAAAGAAGAAATATAAGAAATAAAAGAAAAGGAAGAAAAAGCAGGGAAAAAAAGCAGAAAAAGAAGAAAAAGAAGAAATAGAAGAAAATGAAGAAAAAGCAGAAAAAAAAGACGAAAAAAACAGAGAAAGCAGGAAAGAAGAAGAAAAAGCAGAAAAGGAAGAAATATAAGAAATAAAAGAAAAGGAAGAAAAAGCAGGAAAAAACAGAAAAAAAGAAGAAAAAGCATAAGAAAAGCAGGAAAGAAGAAAAAGACGAAAAAAGAAGAAATAGAATAAATAAGAAAAAATAAATAAATAAACAAAAAGGAAGAAAAAGCAGGAAAGAAGAAGAAAAGGCAGAGAAAGAAGAAGAAAAGGCAGAGAAAGAAGAAGAAGAAAAAGCAGAAAAAAGAGCAGAAAAAAAAGAAGAAAAAGAAGAAAAAACAGAATAAAGCCGAAGAAACAGCAGAAAAAAAAGGAAAGAAGATGAAAAAAAAGCAGAAAAAGAAGGAGAGAAGAAGAAAAAAACAGAAAAAGAAGAAATAGAAGAAATAGAAAAAAATAAAAAGGAGAAAAAGAAGAAAAAGAAGGAAAGAAGATGAAAAAACAGAAAAAGAAGGAAAGAAGAAAAAGCAGAAAAAGAAGAAAAAGCTGAATAAAAAGAAGAAGAAAAAGGAGGAAAATAAAAGAAGAAGAAAAAACTGAAAAAGCAGAAGAAAAGAAGGAAAGAAGAAAAGGGAGGCGGGAATTATGTTATTTTGGCCCTTTTTAGGGCTAATTCACAATCTTTTGTCAAACTAAAGGCACGGGAAGCTTGGCACTGCCATGGGGACGTGTAACAATAGTAAAAAATATATAATAATAATTCATTAAAAAATGTTTCTCTCCCTAAACAGAATTATCAGCTCTCTCTAACAGCTCCAACATACATGGACAATATGGCTGCTGTTGTGAGCCCAAGCTTTAATAGAAAGTGGACTGGCTAATCTATTCCTTTAAATAATTGGCTCTCATTGGGCCCCATTTACAAAGCAGTATCTTACGACATCCAAATATGCAGTAAAATACCGCACAGCATTTTTCAAAAAGTTTTTGGGCATCCACTAAAAAAACGCTACTAAAATACCACATGAGTTTATTTTATGAAGTCATGCGGTACTTTAGTAGTGAAAGCCTGCAGTAATTCACCACTGGCAGAAGCCGGCATCCTTAACACAAACTGAAAACAGCAGGTTGTTAAGGAATACGCAGCTACCAGCATCCTTAACAACCAGTAACTGTCATGGTTGTTAAGGAGCGGGCGGCTGATGCATCCTTACCAACCAATGAGTCATCAGCTGTCAGCAGGCTTCCCCACTGATAGCTAAATGTAAAAAAAAAAAAAAAGAATTGCCAGCAATAAAAATAAGAAAAAATGTCGTGGGCCCACCCAATCAATACCAGGCCCTTCAGGTCTGGTAGGGATTTTCAGGGGAACTCCCACGCCAAAATAAAAAAAAAAGATCCTTACCAGACCCTTATCTTAACATGCAGCCTGGCATGTTAGTAAAGGGGGGGGTGAGTAAGTGACCCCCTCCTTAACCATACCAGGCCACATGCCCTTAAAATGAGGGGGTGCTTTGGGGTAGAAGAGGCTCTGACCCCCCCCAAAGCACCTTGTCCCCATGTTGATAGGGACAAGGGCAACTTCCCAACAGCTCTGGCTGGTGGTTTTGGGGTCTGTGGGGAGGGGGCTTATCAGAATCAGGAAGCCCTCTTTGACCCCAGATCCTACCCCCCCCCCATGTGAATGAATATGGAGTACATAGTACCCCAACTCATTTACCAAAAAAAAGTCTAGTGTAACAATATACAGTAGGCAGTATTTGACAAGTACAAAAAATTTTCCCGGTGTAGATCCATCGTCAATCACACCGCTGACCAAAAAAAAAAGAAAAGCTTTGCTCCCGATGCTGGCTCCCACCATCTGACAGCTCCGCCGCCTTCCGCCAGGTTGAGGATCTGGTTGAGCCATTTCTTTAGCAGCCAAGGCTAAAAATGTGCTGTGTATAATTGGTGTGCAAGGTATAAACACAGGAGTGTAACATGTAAAGATAGACTTCCATGTATTATGTATGTGGCATGCATTGAGACATATTTGATAATAAAAAGTGTCTCACCAAGAAGCCAACCTCCGGTTTTTCTGTTAGTGTCAACATGGTGGTAGAGCTAGGATTGCCTTAATATGTGGGCATCATGGACCGATCCTGGGAAGCTGGTGATCACATTTCCGAATAAACATCAAGAATGCATCACAGACAACCTGTATTTTAGTGAGTGGTACCCCTTCCTATTACTGTAGATGTGTTCTTTATCAGAGGGGACAAAAAAAGGCCCATGGGTACAGTCTATTACACCCATGACATTGGGAATTCCAGCTACAGCATAGAAATCGTTCTTAATCTGATCCTACACCTGACGTGTGTTAGACAGGTGGATATATTTGGGGGCAATTGGCCTAAAACCCTGCAGGGCCTTAGCAACCAAACTTGAGAAAGATGGCTGTGATACTCCAACCACCTCTCCAGCTACCTTCTGATAGGAGGTCCACAAAGTGCAGGAAAGCCAGCAACTTGGTCATGGGTGAAACTCCATGAAATGCCTGAAACTCCAAAAAAATTGGCTTTGAATAGCTCCATTAGGGATGTATGGGAAAGCAATGCAACGTCCAGCTGGCAAATGAGGTTAGACTAGCCAAATGCTAATTTATTTGGTACCATTTTCTAAACATTTCCATGCCCTGCCCATTGAGGTGTGATGAGTCTGACCAAAGTCATCACTTCCATCATTACCGCATACCTGGACCACTGCTTAATTACCGCATGCATTTATTTAATTATTTCCATCTTTAAATTGAGTTTAACGCCTGTTCATGAGGTTTTTACTAAGCGTTTTCAGAGTTTTGCGGTAAATACCACAAAACGGTATAGTGAATTGACAGTTTCAGGATCACATGTGTTATTTAGGGAAAATGTGTCCAGACACCTAAATACTGGATTGGATTTGTCCTATGTAGATAGTGTACTTTTATATTACCAGATTTACCAATGTATTATTATACAGTGCTGCCACAGCAGTATTTTTATAGTCATTTATTGTGTTTTGATATGTTCCTCTATACCCTACTTCTGTCTAGTGTTAGATATTTTAGTCCTTAGCTAGGAACTCCCTTTTTCTCTGCGTGCAACGTTAGTATTTCTTTCTGGAGAATCGGAAGGCTTTTATATCAAAATGTCTTTTCACCTGCAAGTATAAAACCCAAAGTGAGCCTAGAGCAAGCTATAATGGATTTCACTTCTGCATCTTGATGAGATAACACTGCCTGTGGATCTTCTCAAGTCATCAAGTTGCCAAACAATCTATAGAGGCTGATTCTCAGAGCAATGAATTTTCCATAAAGTGATATCTGAGACTGAACATGTACAGATCAGAGGCTTACTTAATTCTTCAAGCTCACCGTGTATTTGCCCTATCCGGATATAGAGCTCATCACTCATCTTCCTCACAGTGTTGAACGCCGTCCTCACTTCACAGGTATAATTCCCAGAATCCTCCAGCTGAGCTGACGGCACTCTGTATGTATCAGATACATTGTATTCCCGCACAGTCCGTCCATCTCTGTATGTATCAGATACATTGTATCCCCGCACAGTCCGTCCATCTCTGTATGTATCAGATACATTGTATTCCTGCACATTCCGTCCATCTCTGTAGAAGGCAAAGTGCAGCTCTGTGCCGCCTCTGAGCGGATCCAGTCTGGTGTCACATCTCACCGTCATCTCACCTCCTTCTATTACCCTGGACGGGGTCACTTTTATTTCTGGAGTAGAGAAGAGCTCTGAAGAGGAAAGGATGACAATGATTGGTCAGTATGAGTTCTATTCCCTCAACATGTGAACCCTGGATGGGGTCACTTTTACTTCTGGAGGAGAGAAAAGCTCTAAAGAGGAAAGGATGACAATGGTAAGTATGAGTTCTAGTACCTCAACATGTGAACCCTGGATGGGGTCACTTTTATTTCTGGAGTAGAGAAGAGCCCTAAAGAGGAAAGGATGACAATGATTGGTCAGTATGAGTTGTAGTACCTCAACATGTGAAGCCCAGGCCGACCAGTGCTGCCAATCAGTGCCTACCATTGCTTCCAATCACTGCCTTCCAGTGCTGCCAATCAGTGCCTATCAGTGCTGCTAATCATTGCCCATCAGTGCTGCCAATCAGTGCCCATCAGTGCTGCCAATCAGTGCTCATCAGTGCTGCCAACCAGTGCCTCCTCATCAGTCTCACCTATCAGTGTTGTCTATCAGTGCCCATCAGTGCCACCTATCGGTGCCAATCAGTGCCCATCAGTGCTGCCAATCAGCGCCCATCAGTGCTGCCAATCAGTGCTTATCAGTGCTGCCAACCAGTGCCTCCTCATCAATCTCACCGATCACTGTTGTCTATCAGTGCCCATCAGTGCCACCTATCAGTATACATCAGTGCTGCCTATCAATGCAGGCTCATCAGTGTCATTTCACAGTGAATTTTTTATTTTGCATATAGAATTATTTTAGTTTGCTTAAACTCTGGCGCAACACTTTTTTCGAATAATTATGTGGAGCGAATACGCGTTTTCGGTGATTGCAGCCAGATTTATATTAATTCTATAATCTTTTTGATGTTGAGTTTTATTCTATTCTTTTAGAGATTTGCACAAATTTTTTATTTATAACAAATGACACCAAGACACCACATGATCAACAGACATCTTATTCCGATTGAAAACACAAAGGTGCAGGTAGAAAGGTTTATAACGCATTTATTCTACCCTTAGACTTCAGAAGGCAGTGCACCTGATCTTAAAAAAATCAAAACATAGTGCTGCGCTAAATAATACAAAGCAATCAAAAATAATTAAAAATAAATACCTTGCTTAGGAATTAATCCTAAAATCACTGATAACAAGTGTATTGATATGTTCAAAAAGTTGGTAACTAAGAAATTAGGAGGATACCCACTAAAAAAAAGTATACGAGCAACAACATATCAGAAAGGGTATCAAATCCGTGGAAAAAAGGAAGTATATAGTAGTCTGTCCAGCGGATAAAGGGGGGCCATTTTTATTCTATCGATGGGGCAATTTAAGCAAGAAATGAACAGGTTATTAGCAGATAGGGGCACATATGAGATATTATCTAATACAACTACACAGTATAAGAAGGAGCTAAAAAAGGAGAAATATCTATTACTTTCAGCCTGTAGAATACCAGTAATATATTATGTCCCCAAGATCCATACAGATAACTGTCAATCCCCCTGGAAGACCATTATCAGTGGAACGGATTCACTCACCACCCGTTTGGGAGAACATATAGGCATACATTTACAACCCCTGGTACAGAAGACGGCAGATTATTTAAAGGATACCAAACTCACGTTGCAGTGGTTACAGGGATGTGCGATCACAGAGGATACAGTGATGGCAACAGCTGATGTTTCCCCACCTTATACTAATATTAACCATGAAGAAGCTATTATGGCAGTAAATAAAAATAAAAATATTACTATTATGGCAGTAAATAAAAATGGGAAGCTAAGTACAAAACATAATAGGTTTATCCCCAAATGCTTGGACTTTTGTTTAAATCATATTTTTGGCATGATGAGACCTTTTACCTACAAATGAGAGGTGTGGCGATGGGTGCAAAATGTGCACCAAGTGTAGCCAATTTATATATGGCCAAATGGGAGGAAGAAAGGATGTCATGCCAAGATCCAAAAATAATATTATATAGATGTTTCCTTGATGATCTGCTGATTATAAGGGGATGAGGAAGAGCTAGAAACATTATTATTGAGCATGAATGTTAATACGCATAATATCAGATTAGTAAACAATGTATACATTTTTTGGATCTTGAGATCATAATTAAATAATTAAAAATCAGAAGATACAAACAAAAACGTATTTTAAGAGTACTGACAGAAATGCGTATATCCCACTAACCAGTTGCCACCACAACCCCTTGGTGTTAAATATACCCAGGGGACAATATATAAGGCTAAGGAGAAACTGCACGCACATAGATGAGTATGAAGCTCAATCGGAAAGACTCACAAAAATGGTTAAGGATCAAGGGTACCTGGACGAATTTCTGAAAAAAGAGCAGAAGAAAATACAAGATATGAGAGAATTTAATTGTGGACAAAGTAGAGGGCGCCGATAGGGGTTTCACAATGGCTTTAGATTATAATATCCAATATAAAGCCGTGAAACAGGGTATAAGAAAATATTTGCAAGTGTTGAAACAGGATAAGGTGATAGGAGACACATTATCAGTTACACCAAAATTTGTGTGCAAAAGAGCCCCTAATTTATGGGATAGGTTAAATAGGAAAGTCATAGAACCTCCAACAAGTCGGAAATGTTCCTTTTGTTATTTTAACGGATTCCATAGCTGTGGTTGATGCTATAGCTATGTGAGAGTACCCAGTAATATGAAGAAGAGGTCATCATTTGTAACATCTAACACAAATAGAATCTATGATATAAAGGATTTTGTGTCATGTGACAACACTAAAGAAATGACACTTTGCTACAATGTAAAGTAGTGAGTGTACAGCTTGTATAACAGTGTAAATTTGCTGTCCCCTCAAAATAACTCAACACACAGCCATTAATGTCTAAACCGCTGTATACCCGCAGTTGATCCAGAGGAAGGTGAAAAAACCCTAGCAAAGCATGATCCGATTTGCTACAGCAGGGGAAAAAAAATTCCTTCCTAATCCCCTGAGAGACAATTGGATATTCCCTGGATCAACTTTACCTATAAATATTAATACCCAGTTATATTAAGTACACCCAGGAAAGAATCCAGGCCTTTTTTAAAGCAATCTAGTGAGCTATCCAGAACCACCTCTGGAGGGAGTCTATTCCACATTTTCACAGCTCTTACAGTGAAGAAACTTTTCCGTATTTGAAGACAAAATCTGTTTTCCTCTAGACGTAAAGAGCGCCCCCTTGCTGTAGGGCTCGATTATACAGAAAATGACTGCACTCAAGGAACTACAAGAAAATGGCACAGGGTTTAGCAGTCCACTGTCCAATAGACTATCCCTCGTATGAAGTTGACACCCGTAGGGGAGGGGCAAGTACAGTGACAGCACTTGGCGGCTAGGCGGAACCAGCTTCCAGGAGTGTAGGCTCACAGCTTACAGGCTGTTGGAAGAGTTTTTATGGTGTATAGACTGGTGCGCTGGAAGCACCAGCAATGTGTGAGTACCCATACTATTCTTTTTAATAGAGTTATACTTTTAAGGGTATAAGGACTATTGAATTCTTTCTTCATATGTGACAATTGGAATGGTACTGAGGAGGAAAGGAGTGAGGAGACAAGGAGCTTACTGGTCATTCACAGTAAGCTTACTGGACACACAAGCCTAGGAGAGGCAAAAAGGCGTTATTGAACTGAACTTAAGTGCGAGGTCACACTATTTGAGGTGAGAACACAGCAAAAAAAAGGGGGGGGGGCACTCATCGCATCGTGGTGGCACATGGATGTGTTCACTTAACATTACGAAAGCAGAAATAAGAGTGAGCACTTTGTATAACATGGATATCGGTGAAGGGGAGGATCATCACAATACATTTGTTTAAAAACTGCACAGTAGTGGACTATGTGCAAAAAATGTATCCTGTGTAAGCACAGAAAAAAGGAAGGCTATTATGTTGGCAAAAAAGTGGCGGAAGGGTATAATTGTAAAAATATTATCTTTATTGTTACTTTGGTTCACAATGGAAACATATTCAAATAGAATGTATAAACAAGAAAGAATACCCGGACAAAATGAACCAGGCCCACATAAATGGGAGTATGGACTCGCCGCAGGCAATGAGAAGCCACAAACATGGACACACAAGAATAACAGGAACAAAAAATATATATTATCGTCCAGACGCCAGAGTAATCCCATACAGAAGAACTCCAACCACTCGCCGTGTATATCCTATCAATTGAAGAGGTAAATGTGGAGTTTCCCTGTGTGGATCTCTGGGGGCTCAAGCTAGTGAGGCTGGGATAAATACACGGCGATTGCCGGTTGGGATCACTCTGGCGTCTGGACGATAATATATATTTTTTGTTCCTGTTTTTCATGTGTGTCCATGTTTGTGGCTGTCGGGGTTATTGGGGGTTGATTAAAATAATAATAGGTAAAAAGAAAAGTGATTTTAAAAGCCATGTATTCATATTATGCATATAAGATTCTGAATGGTGCAGCATGACTTCCATTTTGTTTTTAAGGTCAAACAAAGTTCATATATACTTGTTAAACAAAATGTCTCTTACAAGCTTACAAGAGAGCATAGAATTTCAACAATAGGGTCTTATAATTTCAGCAGACATTTCTATTTTCTTTTGTCATAAATAAGCTTATACATTGACATCTCTATGAGATAACAGATGTTAAGGGGATGGTAGTGTCAGTCTGTCTATAAGTATTTAACAATAGACAATGGCTCAGTGTTTTTCATCAGACATATAAAATATAAATGTTAAAGGTACATTATTATATGTGAGAAGATATTAGCCATAATTATGTCATTATCTTATGTAAGGCATATACATATATATTTAGGAATGTTGTATCACATTTTGGGTTTATATTCTCATAGTAGTATCTTACTTAGACTTAAAACTAAAGTGAATACTAATTACTTCATTTTAAGGCATGTGGTAGGAGTGTTTATATAAGAATTGCTTTAGTCTCGTTTAAGTGCTCAAAGGTGTCGTAAATATACCAACCTAGTCTAGATGTCTGACAGTTGTGTCACAATCCAAATAAGTAATGGCTTCTCACTAGCCGACAGGTCAGAGGTCATTAGATAAGAAGGATGGGTAAATGTTTTAATTATGTTAACACATCTAATGAATGCTGCATTTTTTCTGGCTCTGAGGAAGGGGGCTCGCCCCTGAAACGCGTCAGCCTAGCCACAGCAGCCCCATGCGACTATCTGCATGTCCATTCGTCACAACTGGGACCTGGCTACTTTGGAGACTGTATATGCTACTTTGATGTGTGTTGTATCACACCAGTTTTGTGAGTACTTTGTACACTTTTTAATATTTTAATAAATGGTTTTATGGTAATGCACTAGGTCGGTGCGCCCCTCTTTTTCTTTTTTTCCTTTCTATCAGTGGTTCTGGATACCCTTGATCCTGAAGGGGGCAGCAAGACCAAACAGCTCTCTCTACATCTGAGTTAGTAGTGCACCTCTTTCTACTCCATCAGACAGCACTCGAGCGCAGGAGGTTTTGTTTTACTACAAAGAGATATACACTGTGGGACAACCCCTCCCCTTTAGCAGCCAATCCACATACACATATACATCCCATAATAGGTTGATCTTAAGGCAGACAGAAACAATAGAACAATGGAATACAGGTACTTAACAATACCAAACCCCACCCCACTTCACTATCTAGCAAGGGTCTATGAGACACTCCTGCAATATTCTAGCAATCTGAAAAGTCAAATTGTTTATCTGTTTATATTTCCTGAGGGGTATTGTTCAGAAATATTATTGTCCCAAGTGAAAGAGCCCCTCACTGTTTCAACACAAACCACACATATAGAACCCAAGATAACCGGTGTAACACGAAATGCTGAGTTCAGTGTGATTGTACAGCGAGTCTCATTAGTGCAGACCCAACTGGGGTTCTTGGTCACCCTGTGCCCCTAATAGACACGGGGTGACTTACACATAAGAGGGGCCGGGGAAGCTGGACAAGGAGTTTCCTGACTTCTCTAAAGTAATCTGGGTTCCACGAGCCCCACAGCCAAAGGGACTCACACAGGATACATTTTTTTTTAACAATGTTTTCATGCTATGTTGACAAACACTATCGGGAATACCTAATATATTATTAGCCCCCTTTTTTGAGTTTGAAACTACAGTAGTGGACTATATTGTTTTTATTAAATTTGAATACATCACAAGTTTGATTATTTCACATGCTATCTCTAGTGTAGCACACGTTTGTTACAATTGGGATATAGCAGTGGTTATCATCCACCATATTTATTTTTAATTATTTGTGATTGCTTTGTATTATTTAGCACAGCACTATGTGTTGATTTTTTAATGTTACTACACACTTTAGAATGAGATGGTGATTAGAGCTTGGAGCTTCCCTTATTGGATCAGTAGTGGTTGTAGTAGCTCGCAGGATTCCTTGACTAGTGCACCTGATCTTGTGACATCGTATACTGAATACTGGGAAAGCTGGAAGTGTTTTCTGCCAATGCCTGGAGATCTTATTGACTTCATTTACTTTTATATCCTTACCATGTATCTGGAGGATAATGTAAGATTGGACCAAAGCCATTCATTTGGATTACACACTCACCATGTATCTGGATATAGATCCCATCACTCATCTTCCTCTCAGTGTCAGACACCGTCCTCACTTCACAGGTATAATTCCCAGAATCCTCCAGCTGAGCTGACCGCACTCTGTATGTATCAGATACATTGTATCCCCGCACAGTCCGTCCATCTCTGTAGAAGGCAAAGTGCAGCTCTGTGCCGCCTCTGAGCGGATCCAGTCTGGTGTCACATGTCACCGTCATCTCATCTCCTTCTATTACCCTGGACGGGGTCATTTTTATTTCTGGAGGAGAGAAAAGCTCTGGAAGAGGAAAGGATGACAATGATTGGTCAGTATGAGTTCTATTCCCTCAACATGTGACTGTCAGGGAAAAAAGAAATGAGAAGTATATATGAGGATAATGTAAGATTGGACCAAAGCCATTCATTCGGGGTTACACACTCACCATGTATTATCTGGATAGAGATCCCATCACTCATCTTCCTCACAGTGCCAGACACCGTCCTCACTTCACAGGTATATTTCCCAGAATCCTCCAGCTGAGCTGACCGCACTGTGTATGTATCAGATACATTGTATCCCCGCACATTCCGTCCATCTCTGTAGAAGGCAAAGTGCAGCTCTGTGCCGCCTCTGAGTGGATCCAGTCTGGTGTCACATCTCACCGTCATCTCATCTCCTTCTATTACCCTGGACGGGGTCACTTTTATTTTTGGAGTGGAGAAGAGCTCTGGAAGAGGAAATCGTTAGAAATGGAAAATGATGGAAATACATTAATTATTATTCTCTAAATGTTGACAATCACACAATGCTGTGCAATGGATATAGAGAAATGTCCATAAAAATGTCCATCAGTGTTGAACTAATTGGACCTGTTGTGCCCACTACAGTAATAGAGAGCCCGGTATGGTCAGCTTTGTCACAAGTCATTTATTCTACCTGTATATCTGGATGGTGAGCGGTCAGCCGAGACACTGGAGGAAACCAACACAGACATACAGACTTCAAGCAGGCAATGTCCTTAACCAATTGCCAACCGTCCCACGCAGATTTACTGTGGCAGGTCAGTTCGGCTACGCATAATTCCATAGATCTACGTAGACACAGCGGGAGGCAGACCGTGGGAGGAGCTCGATCGCCACCAACCTCCCGCAATCTTCGGCAAAACTGACAGGAGAGCCGTCTGGAATGTAAACAATGTAAAACAGCTCTCCTGTCAGAGAGGCAGGGAAAGATCGTGTGATTCAGCTAAGCTGACCGATCTCTCTGTGCCTCTCTTCAATCCATCCACCCACACAGTTAGTAAGCACATTTAACCCCTTGATCACCCCCAGTGTTAACTCCTTCCCTGCCAGTGTCATTTATCCAGTTTATGACCGCTGCCGCAGTTATACCCGCTCCTCTGCCGCAGTTATACCCGCTCCTGCGTGAACCGACGTAGGTCTACGTTGGTCACGCACAGGGAGCCGATGCACAGGGGAAGGCGGCTCCAATTGCTGCCTGACACCCGCGATCGCTCCCCGCAGAGGGAGAAGGACGGTCGGCTGTTGTAAACACATCTGACCGTTCTTCTCTCTGGAATGATCACAGAGTGTCTGTGATCCTTCTACTGTATATAGGATCAGGGTCTCTATGATCATATACAAGCCACGCACCCACCACCACAGTTAGAAACACGCCCCTAGGTACACATTTAACCCCTTGATCACCCACACTGTTAACCCCTTCCCTGCCAGTGTCATTATTACAGTGACAGTGCATATTATTTAGCACTGATTACTGTAGTAATGTCACTGGTCCCCCCAAAAGTGTCAAAAATGTCAGTTAGGGGTCCGATCTGTCCGCCGCAATGTCGCAGTCCCGCTACAAATCGCAGATCACCGCCATTACTAGTAAAAAAAAATGACATAAATCTTAGTTAGTAAACGCTATACCTTTTGCGCAAACCAATCAAAATACGCTTATTGTGATTTTTTTTTTTTACCAAAAATATGTAGCAGAAAACAAATTGGCCTTAGATGGTAAAAAATTTTGATTTTTAAATTATTTATTTTTGGGAATGTTATATAGCAGAATGTGAAATATATATATATATATATATATATATATATACTGTATATTTTTTTTTCAGAATTGTCGCTCTTTTTTTGTTTATAGCACAAAAAATAAAAATCGCACAGGTGATCGAATACCGCCAAAAGAAAGCTCTATTTGTGGGAAAAAAAGGACATCAATTTTATTTGGGTACAGCGTTGCATGACCGCGCAATTGTCAATTAAAATAACGCAGTGCCGAATCGCAAAATATAGCCTGGTCATTAAGGGGGCAAATCTGGTCATTAAGTGGTTAATAAATGAATAAAGACCGAAAATTTTGAAGAAAAAAAAACTTTTTCATAGGTTGTTATAAAATTTTGCAAACAGGTCATTTTTCTCCTTCTTTGATGTGCGCTGATGAGGCTGCTCTGATGGGCACTGATATGCTGCATTGATGGGCAATGATAGGCTGCACTGATGGGCTCTGATGAGGCTGCACTAATGGGCAATGATAGGCTGCACTGATGGGCACTGATGGGCACTAATGGGCAATGATAGGCTGCACTGATGGGCACTGATAGGCTGCACTGATGGGCTCTGATGAGGCTGCACTAATGGGCAATGATAGGCTGCACTGATGGGCACTGATGGGCACTAATGGGCAATGATAGGCTGCATTGATGGGCACTGATAGGCTGCACTGATGGGGTGGCACTAATGGATTGGCACTGATGGGCATTGATGGGCACTGATGGTCTGTACTAAAGGGCTTTAATGAGGTGTTCAATGCCCCCACAGCAAACAGCTTTCCATGGGGGGCACCCAAGCCAAGCCGCAGCTCCCTGTGTCCATTCAGACACTGAGCTGTGACCCTGCCCTTACCCCTCTGTCTCTTGATTGGCTGACGGATTTTGATTGACAGCAGAGGGAACCAATGGTGCCACGCTGCTGTCTCAGCCAATGAGGAGGGGAGTCCCGGGCAGCTGATAAAACTCCTGCAACCTTTCTGGGTAAAGATGGAGCTCAGGTAAATATTAGGGGGGTGAGGGGGGGGCTGCTCCACACAGGAGGCTTTTTATCTTAATGCATAGAATGCACCTTCTGCCTTTACAATCCCTTGAAGGCCCCTTTCACACTTGTGCGACTTCAAAGACGCACCATTTTACAGCGATTTTGCCGTGACTTTGTTGCCGCAATTTTGATGCGATTTTGACTGGGCTTGAAGCAATGCCTATGTCTTTGGACCTCAAAACGCATCAAAATCGGGCCAAAGTAGTGCAGGGACTACTATGAAGTCGGTGCGACTTCAAGTTGCCCAGATATGAACGGTACTCATTGGACATAACGGAGAACGATTTTGCAGTCCCAAATCGCAGGACAAGTCGCACAAGTGTGAAAGGGGCCTGAGGCTTATGAAAGTAACAAAAGCACACTTAATACATAAGTTTTTTTTTTTTTTTTTTTTTAATATTCATAAAAAAAAAAAAAACTCAATCTTTTAAGAAACAAATCTTTTTCTAGGCGCAGTTGGAGTGTATCTATAGAGAAGTGCAGTGCCATCTGTCAGTGGCATGGCTTTTCTCATAAATAAAACCATGTAATCTCACCAATGTGTCAATGCTGACATACAATATGTTTTTGATAAATAAAAAGTTGTCCCGCCCCCCAAAAAAAGAATAAATAAAAAAAAAAATAAAAAGCAGGCTGCATGGTGAAATTTAAGGTCAATTTCAACAACAGGATCCCTTTAAAGAGCTTTTTTTCACCTTCCTCTGGATCAACCAAAGTTTCTAAGGATAGAGTTTTATATAGCATTTTATTTTACCTTTCACAGAGATAAAGGAGACATCTGGGTGCTCATAGGCATTTGACGGATCATAGAGGTATATTCGTTTAGTACATTTGTACAGTCCAGACTGACTCATCGTTATATTAGGAATATGGAACTCGGAGTCGGTTTCTGATGATTTTATCTCCTGATCATCCTTGTAGAATTTTGTGTTTATTGCATTATAATATATTGCATGATGACATCTCAGAGTCAGGGGGTCTCCTTCATATATGGTGGATGGAGGTCTCTGCAGGATGACATGACCTGAAATATAATAAAATGTACTTTAGGTTGTTCTATTCACACCCAACAATCTGTAATGATGGAGATGAGATGATGACTCACCATATGTAACATTTAGGAAGACGGGATCACTGATATCACCACCAATGGTCTGGCACTGGTAATCTCCTCTGTCCGGATATACTGAAGAACTAATGATATGAAGTCTCTGTTGATCTCCTTCTATCAGTGTCTGGTTTCTGTACCATTGATAGGTCCGGGACTCCTCTGGTACAGTAGACGGCACATTACATGTCAGAGTCACACTGTCATAGTATAGAATATTCCCCCAGTTGGGTGTGAAGGTCACCACAGGTTTGATGGCCTCTCCTATAGAAGAAAAGAGATCACACAGAACACATAGATAGCACAGTGTGCAGCAAAACACAGATAGGAGGACACATCTTGTATGAGAAAAGAACATTCTCTATAGAAATGGCAATGATTTTAGTCCCGGGCACAGAGATTTTACAACATGTTGGTAAATCTCTGTTTGCAACAATGAAAACGATTCCACTTAACCCATTAGCTGGCAGAACTTTTTTTGCATTTTAAAAAATTATTTTAAACCTGAGGATTACTTAAAGTGTTACTAAACCCAGGAGCTTGCATTCCCTATATCTGGTCTCCCCAGGAGCCTGCATTCACTATATCTGCTCTCCCCAGGACTCTGCAGTCACTATATCTGGTCTCCCCAGGAGCCTGCATTCACTATATCTGATCTCCCCAGGAATCTGCATTCACTATATCTGGTCTCCCCAGGAGCCTGCAGTCACTATATCTGGTCTCCCCAGGTGCCTGCAGTCACTATATCTGGTCTCCCCAGGAGCCTGCATTCACTATATCTGGTCTCCCCAGGAGCCTGCAGTCACTATATCTGGTCTCCCCAGGTGCCTGCAGTCATTATATCTGGTCTCCCCAGGACTCTGCAGTCACTATATCTGATCTCCCCAGGACTCTGCAGTCACTATATCTGGTCTCCCCAGGAGCCTGCATTCACTATATCTGGTCTCCCCAGGAGCCTGCATTCACTATATCTGCTCTCCCCAGGACTCTGCAGTCACTATATCTGGTCTCCCCAGGAGCCTGCATTCACTATATCTGGTCTCCCCAGGAGCCTGCATTCACTATATCTGCTCTCCCCAGGACTCTGCAGTCACTATATCTGGTCTCCCCAGGAGCCTGCATTCACTATATCTGCTCTCCCCAGGACTCTGCAGTCACTATATCTGGTCTCCCCAGGAGCCTGCATTCACTATATCTCGTCTCCCCAGGTGCCTGCAGTCATTATATCTGGTCTCCCCAGGACTCTGCAGTCACTATATCTGATCTCCCCAGGACTCTGCAGTCACTATATCTGGTCTCCCCAGGAGCCTGCATTCACTATATCTGCTCTCCCCAGGACTCTGCAGTCACTATATCTGGTCTCCCCAGGAGCCTGCAGTCACTATATCTGGTCTCCCCAGGAGCCTGCAGTCATTATATCTGGTCTCCCCAGGACTCTGCAGTCACTATATCTGATCTCCCCAGGACTCTGCAGTCACTATATCTGGTCTCCCACAGCACACAGAACATGAAAATTCAATTATTTTAGTAAATCTAAACTGCTAAATACCTTTTCTCATTAGCAGTATATAGCAGTCTTGTGACTTCTATGAGTATCTGGTTAAAGCTTGTAGGAGGGGTTTTCATTCTCCCATGATCGCCTTATCGGGGCGCAGGACCCCTGACCCTCTGTCTGGACAGTGCTGATTGGCCCTGTGCTGATCACATGCACCCTCCCGAGAAAAGAAAAAAACTCTCTAGCAATACACACCCAACTGAGCACGTGCAGCCCATCCCCAGGCTCGGTAAATTTCTAGAAATGAATTGAGGAAAGTGGAAGAACTGGAGGATCAAAGAGGACAGGATCGAACAGCCTTGTTACACAATGCGGAGGATTAACCCCTCGGGTTCCACAGTGAGTATAAAAAGCATTCTTTACTTCATATACAGACTGATTTTACTGTTGTGGGTTTAGTAACACTTTAAAACTCTCAAAACATTCTAACCAGGCCATTTTTTGCGTTACTTTAACGGACAATTGCGCGGTCGTGCGACGCTGTACCCAAATAAAATTGATGTCTTTTTATTCCCGCAAATAGAGATTTCTTTTGGTGCTATTTGATCACCCGTGCTATTTTTATTTTTTGCGCTATAAAGAAAAAAAGAGCAACAATTCTGAAAAGGAAAACAATATTTTTCACATTCTGCTATATAACATCCCCCCCCCCCCCAAAAAATCTAAATTTTTCATCCTTTTTGGCCAATTTGTATTCTGCTTTCATGAAGAACCTTTCTATAGCGGGTTTGGGAAGGGATTAATACTTTATAATCAGTTACAGCAAACAACTTTTTCGGATAAAGGTTTTACCTAAATAAATAAATGCACACCCCCTGTCAGTGTTAAATGGTCTGTCCCATGCCTGTAACTTTAACCACTTACCTGCCGTCGATTTACGTCGGTCCTTTAACGCTAAATTCCGGGGTTATGGCAGCAGATAGCTGCCATAACTCTGGTATTTTTTTAAACAACGGGCGATCGGCTTTCAGATAAGGGTGGTCCCAACGCGGATTTGCTGCGGGGTCCCCCTTACGGTGCGGGGGAAGAGGTGCCGCGTCCCAGCCGTTTTCCCCGCTTACCGAACCAGTCGGCAGCGGAGAAACCAATCAGATCCCGGATCCTCTTAGACAGGAAGTCGAGTGAGGGCAAGATGGCCCCCACTCAACTCTATGGTCTTGGAGGACCGGAGCGATGTCAAACGTTGTGCCTAGCAACCGGTTTAAAGGGCCGATTTTTTTCCAACAATTTTTTAGTGTAGTTGTGAGGTCTTTTTGACCCCAGATCTCACAATAAAGAGGACCTGTCATGCCTATTTATATTACAAGGGATGTTTACATTCCTTGTAATAGGAATAAAAATGATCACATTTTTTTTTCCAGAAAAAACTGTGTAAAAATAAAAAAAATAAATAAAATAAATAGGAAAAAAAAATGAAAGTGCCTTGTTATCAAAAAAAAAAATTATCAAAAGGGACGGTGTGAAAATAAAATATAAAAGGTAAAATAAATAAGAAAAAGAAAATAAGAATTTAAAGCGTCCCTTCCCTCCGAGCTCACGCGCAGAAACAGACGCATACGCAAGTCCCGCCCACATTCGTGAACGGTGTTCAAACCACACATGTGAGGTATCGCCGCAATCGTTGGAGCGAGAGCAATAATTTGAGCCCTAGACCTCTTCTGTAACTCTAAGCTGGTAACCTGTAGAAATTTTTAAATTGTCGCCTATGGGGATTTTTAAGTACCAATGTTTGTTGCCATTCCGCGAGCGTGACATGTTGGGTATCTATTTACTCAGCATAACATCATCTTTCACAATGTGGAAAAAAATTGGGCTAACTTTACTGTTTTCCAATTTTTAGATTTAAAAAAGTGTTTTTTTTCCAAAAAATTGGCGTTTGGAAGACCGTTGCGCAAAAACTGTGTGATAAAATATATTGCAATGATCTCCATTTTATTCTCTAGTGTCTCTGCTAAAAAAAAAAAAATATGTAATGTTTTGGGGTTCTAAGTAGTTTTCTAGCAAAAAAAAAATAAAAACGGATTTTAGCTTGTACACACCCCGTGTCAAAAATAGGCCCGCTAAAATGGTTAAGAGAGCTTTTCTGTTGAAAAACAACAGACTTACTGACTGGACTACCAGATCAAAATAGATGAAAAAAAGCCCAAACTAATACAGCCATTATACATATGAATTGGTAAGCTGCAATATAACAAATGTTTTCTTTTGGGTGTTAATAACTCTTTAATGCAAAGTTATTAAAATTATAATCCATAATCCAAATCTGTTCTTTTGCAAAAAATAAAAATAAGATAAACATTATTTTTCACAGTATTATTGTATTTATGGCAAATTGTTCAGTATCAGATCTGTACTCACCAAAGTTTCCCACTCTCAAAGCTGAAAAGCCAAAAAACACTTTTTAGACACTATTATGTACAGTACATCTTCATTAAATCATTTCTAATGCATTTCAATAATTCTTCTTCTAATTTACAGTTAAAATATTATACTTTTTTCTATACCAATTATGCCAATCTTCTCAGATCACCAGAAGAAGATTGAATTTGCCACTCTCTCTTAGGTGACATTTGTACATTGGGTAGGCATCAGTTGCCCTTTTATTCACCCCATAAATCCCCTTACATAGTGGACATGTTCATTTACCCATCAAATCTTTCCATACATCCATCATAACCCCTTTACCAAGACATTTATGCTTTACGTAGCCACCAGCCAACCCACCACCACCACCTCCTAAATGAAGCTTATTTCAATCAACAGCCAGAATTGTTCCCCGTCACCCTAATGCAATTCCAGTCAAACAGAACAGAATTATGAAGCCACCAGGCCACCTTAGCTAGACCAAACAACCAGAACCCCCCAATCCTTCATGAAGTGTATAAGTCTGGTGGTGGACCTCAGTACCCAACCTTACTACATTTTTCTCCTTACAGCTGACAGTCATCTTTCTTCTTCATTTACTTTGGCAATTAAAAACAAAGCTCTTCTGAAAATCACATTTGTGGTTCTGATTTATCTAGATAAATGGGATCCTTCCAGCCTGTGTAAAAAGACTGCGAATAGAGCGTACAATCAATACTTGTGAAGCAGCACTAGTCAAAAATATGCTCTGCCCAGATACCTTCTGTAACTCCGTTCTGTAAGATGAAATCCACCATCACTGAGAGCGGGTTGTACTAAACATTTATAACATAATCTATTTCTTATGGAATAAGACAGACCATACATTCCCCTTTAGATGGTGAACACAAAGTAAGAAGAAGAAGGGTCAACTTACTTTGCCCACAACAGATGCAAATATAATAAGTGTATTATACGTAGAGAACCCAACAGGTTCAACGTAATGAGTTGTTTTTTGTGTTCCAAAAATTCAAAAGAAAAACACTCAGCTGATAATCAGAATAAAATAAAAGAATACTCAGAATGAAAAAAAACAAGGATCTTTCTACTTACACAGGAACACGATGGCAAGAAAGACTGACATGGTAGATGGGATCTTGAAGTTGTGACTGTCCTTCTGAAAAGCAGAAGTTTTGACCGTCTTCGCACTTCCTGGACTTTATTTATAGATATTTCACAAGAGTTAAAACCAATGCTGTGAGTATGCCGAAAGAGGAATAATTTGTGATAGCCAATCAGATCTTGGGTCTACCTTATCTGATATGATAGAAAAACTCATATTACATTTTAGGGTGGACACTGCTATCCCTGTACCCGGGATTGCTGGTCTAGCTAGTTCATATGATAGTAAGGACATTTGTTTGGAGACCAGTGTTGGGTTCTTTGGCAAGGTTTGGCTTCCATTTCTATCTCACTGAATAGTACACTAGCGACACCATACAGGAAATCTTTTTTGTAGATAACAATGGTAAACATGGGCTGGTGCCTGCCGGTAATTCTTTTGGGTAGATGTACAGATGAAAATAGAAACAGGAGCTCTTTTGGTAAGATGTCCTGATATGAATTGTAAACTCGGTTACAACCTACAGGAAATCCTCTGATGTAGATGTATCAATACAAAGTGTAAACTCCGGTTACAACCTACAGGCAATCCTTTGGGTAAGATGTACTGATAAGAATAGAAACAAGCACCCTTCTGGGGGAAATATGCTGATAAGTATAGTAAAGATTCTATAGTATTCATCTCTCTGTAACTATAACAGTAACTGTTGCTAAAAGAAGAAAGAGGGCTAGGTTGTGCAATGAGGGAGGAGACTGCGCTAGGGAATTGACTCTCCTTGAGTAGTCGCATTTCTTAACAAATTCAAAGGCACATTAAAAGTGAATAAAACATATCATGCACCTGGCAGCAGAGCCCGATAGAGTTACATAGTTAAAAAAAAAAACAGTATTGAAAACCCAACCATACAATCCCATATACACAATCCTATAACCGCAGTTGATCCAGAGGAAGGCGAAAAAACCCCAGCAAAGCATGATCCGATTTGCTACAGCAGGGGAAAGAAATTCCTTCCTGATCCCCCTAGAGCCAATCAGATATTCCCTGGATCAACTTTACCTATAAATATTAGTACCCACTTATATTATGTACACCCAGGAAAGAATCCAGGCCTTTTTTAAAGCAATCTACTGAGCTGGCCAGAACCACCTCTGGAGGGAGTCTATTCCACATTTTCACAGCTCTTACGGTGAAGAAACCTTTCTGTATTTGGAGATTAAATCTGTTTTCCTCTAGACGTAAAGAGAACCCCCTTGTCCTCTGTGTTGACCTTAAAGTGAACAACTCAACACCAAGTTTACTATATGGACCCCTTATGTATTTATACATGGTGATCATATCCCCCCTTATGTATTTATAAATGGTGATCACATCCCCCCTTATGTATTATACATGGTGATCATATCCACACTTATGTATTATACATGGTGATCATATCCCCCCTTATGTATTATACATGGTAATCATATCCCCCCTCATGTATTATACATGGTGATCATATCCCCCTTATGTATTATACATGGTGATCATATCCCCCCTTATGTATAATACATGGTGAACATATCCCCCCTTATGTATTTATACATGGTGATCATATCCCCCCTTATTCTCCTCTTCTCAAGAGAGAATAAATTCAGTTCCTCTAATCTTTTCTCATAGCTTATCTTCTCCATGCCTCTTATCAGTTTGGTTGCCCTTCTCTGCACTTTCTCCAGTTCCCCGATATCCTTTTTAAGAACTGGTGCTCAAAACTGAACTGCATATTCCAGATGAGGTCTTACTAATGATTTGTACAGGGGCAAAATGATATCTCTCTCTCTCTCTGGAGTCCATGCCTCTGTTAACACAAGAAAGGACTTTGCTTGCTTTGGAAACCACAGCTTGGCATTGCATGCTATTATTAGGCTTAGGATCTACCAGAACACCCAGATCCTTCTCCGCTATGGATTCCCCCAGATCCTTCTCTGCTATGGATTCCCCCAGATCCTCCTCCGCTATGGATTCCCCCAGTTCTACTTCACCTAGTATGCATGATGCATGCATATTCTTAGTTCCCAAGTGCATATCTTTACATTTATCAACATTAAAACTCATTAGTCACATAGTTGCCCAATGAAACAGTGCATTGAGGTTGGCTTGTAAATTGGAGACATCCTGTAAAGAAGTTATTCCACTGCAAAGCTTGGTGTCATCTGCAAAGACTGAAATGGTACTTTTAATCCCAGACTCGATCATTTATAAAGATATTAAAAAGTAAGGGTCCCAACACTGAACCTTGGGGCACACCACTGATAGCCTTAGACCATTCAGAGTAAGAATCATTAACCACTACTCTCTGAATTCTATCTATAAATATGATAAGGAAGACCTCTCTTACACCTATGACTTGGGGCCCCTGATAGTGCAGACAGAAGAAGCAGGAGCACAGAGTGACATGAGTGCCTGTAGATCTTACTAGTAGCAGGGCATGTGCTGGGCAAGAGAAGACATCCGATGGCTCCAGTAAGCAGGTGAGCAGGTGGGAAGCATGCACCAGCGACAGCAGGCAACGCTGCAGAGTCAGGCAGGCCGGGTCATACACAGACAGGATGGATTACACTGTATCATGACATTTTTTTTTTTGTACTTTTAATCTCCCGCCAGTTCCATCCCTCTGCATCACAGAGCTCGCATGGAAGGGACCTGGAAGACAGGTGACGGCATCGGCTGAGCACACAGCAGGAGGATGGCTGGAGGTCCACGGGGATCACAGTGGAAGGTAAGTTTGATTGTGGGGTAATCCCGAGTGTGGCTCAGGGTTACCAATTTTGGCACTGTATATTATCCCCGAGCCACACTCGAGAATACCGCCGGGGAGGTTAACCGCCTCACTGCAAGCCGTCTTTGCCCAAGCAACAATTGTGTGAAGGCTTTCCTGAGTGTTTGTTGCCATGTGCTCTACGTCTGATCTCTGTTTACTGACTTTGGCTTGTTCACCTGACCATCCCTGTTTGCTTGTTACCCCAACCTTTGGCTTGTCCTTCTGACCATCCCCATCTGCTTGTTGCCCCGACCTTTAGTTTGTTGTCCTGACTATCCCTTGTGGCCCTTTACTGCTGCTTCCTCTCCATCAATCAGAGCCAGTCGTGAGCGTGAGCTGGGAGACCCTGGGGGCTGCGACCGGGAGTCAGCTGCAGCCAAGTCCATCCTCAACATCAGAGGCTCTAGTGAAAACCTGTTGGCTCTTAGACTCCACGCTCTGGGAAATCTTGTGCTTTAGCTCCCCCTCCAGGACCGTGGCTGCAACCCTGTGTAGCTGCTTCTCTGAGCCATTGACCCTCAGCCATCAGCTGTTGGGTTCACAATCCCCATGGTGGACTCCCCATCCCTTGGTCCCACAGGTGACACTGACAAGAGGTCAGGGGACAAGCCAAGGTCAGTGCAGGTGGAGTTCAGAGAATGGTCAAGACAAGCTGGGTAAGCAACTGGAAACTGGATACAGATTTACAGGGTCACAGGTTACAGAGGAGACTGAAGACAAAGTTGAAATAGCCCATTTGACGCCAGCATTTGTCACAGGCGCACTTAAGCGCTGGCGCACAAGAATGCGTGAGGGCACGTGTGCGCATATGCATTAGCTAGTGCCCAATTCCTGCGAGCACAGGAGGGAACATGTGTTGGCCTGTGCGCAGAAGTCCCTCCAGAGGAGTTAGCTTGTCTATTTGCAAGCCTTTCCTTACACATGGTTTATTGAAAAGAAAAATTCTGTAAATACACATTTAAAAAACTTGATTTGTCTGTGCTGAGTTAGTGAAAGGGTCCCTTTAGTCTTACATGTTTTATTGGACGATGTGTTTGGGTGTAATGTAAGAATCAGAAGACTGGCTCTGGGAGGAAATCATTTCCACCACCTTTGCTGTTAACCACATTGTACTGACCTGCACAATAAACCTGGCCTCCAGGCAAACAGCTGAATACACAGATGAGATACATACTGTATATGGGAGATGTTTTTTCCAGCCAAAGAAATTGTATTTCTGTCCATCCAGTATTGAGATTACTTCTGCTTTGTCCATGGCTCCCCATGTGGTGCATGATTTAAATGTTTCAGTTTTTATTTTATTTTTTCCCAATGTCTAGGTAAGATTATTATTGAGTTCTAACTGAGAGTTCCTTTTAATTTTTTACATCAACCAATGCGTTTTTTAGATCCTCAAAGTTTCACTGAGGTCATCAATTTCTTGGAAGTTCTTCCTCCTCCCTACCGCTTGTTGTGGAAGTAGATAAAACACACAGAGGCAGCTAGTACACATAAAGAGTAGTGATGGACGAACATCGGCCGGGGCGGTTCGTGAACGTTATCCGCAAACTTTCTCAAATGTTCGCGAACCGCAAGTTCGCTGCGGGCCAAATTGACTTTAATGGCAGACAAACTTTAAAAACCTTTAGGTCATATTTGCAGCCACAAAAGACTTACTAGCTGTGCACAAATAGTCCCACAACATGGAAAATGTCATAACAGAAGTATTGCTATTGGAAAAGTTGCCCTTACATTTCTTTTTTGTTTGTTTTTGTTCAACAAAAAAATGTGTTTTTTTTTTCTCTAAATCAGCCAGAACTAACAGCAGCCAGTAGCTACATGTCAAATACATATAGGGTCCATTCACAGGTCTGTAAAATGGGTCTGCATCCGTTCCACAATTTGGCGGAACGTTTATAGACCCATTGATTTTCAATTCCAGTCT
Organism: Pelophylax lessonae; assembly: GCF_965119305.1. Lineage (NCBI taxonomy): Eukaryota > Metazoa > Chordata > Amphibia > Anura > Ranidae > Pelophylax > Pelophylax lessonae. The sequence continues at coordinate 8,070,266 of NC_138780.1, forward strand.
GAAATATTAGGCTTTCACAGGATAAAGAAATAAGTGTTGGCCGGTACAGGCCCCAAAAATTAGCCCACACGCGTTCACCTGACAGCAAAGAACGTTGTCTTCTGTGGCTGGAGGTACATTAGGCATTCACAGGATACATAAGTAAGTGTCGGCCATTCCAGGCCCCAAAAATTAGCCCACATGCATTCACCTAACAGCTAAGAACATTGTATTCTGTGGCTGAAGGTACATTAGGCATTCACAGGATACAGAAGTAAGTGTCGCCCATTCCAGGCCCCAAAAATTAGCCCACATGGGTTTACCTGACAGCTGAGAATGTTGTATTCTGTGGCTGGAGGTACATTAGGCATTGACAGGAAAAATAATTGTCAGCCATGAAAGGCCCCAAAAATTAGGCATTCAATGGACATGAAATGCCTTTTATGACGCTGTATTTACCGAAGACAAGGACCATGAATTGTTGTAGGTGGATGGCAGTCTGGCAGATATTTGTGGTCTGTTATGAGGAATTGTAATCAAACATGGTCTACTGGTCACATGTGTTGAATTCCTCTGAGATCCATGCCTCATTAATTTTTATAAATGTGAGGTAGTCAACACTGTCATGAGCTAGGCGAGTGCGCTTATCGGTCACGATCTCCCCTGCTGCGCTGAACGTCTTTTCGGACAGGACACTGGACGAGGGGCAAGCCAACAGTTCCATTGCAAATTGTGCAAGCTCTTGCCAGAGGTCAAGCCTGCCCACCCAGTAGTCCAGGGGTTTATCACTCCTCAGAGTATCCACATCGGCCGTTAACCCGATGTAGTCAGACACCTGTCGGTCTAGGCGTTCCCTTATGCTGGATCCGGAGTACAGCTGTAGAGATGTACCGAACGTGTGAATCTGAAATCTGTGATGGTGGTAACATTTCCACCATTTTTTGTTTGTACCGGGGGTCTAAGTACGTTTTGCCACCCAGTACAGCTCCTTGCCCTTTATGCTTTTTATACGGGGGTCCCTCTTAAAACACTGGAGCATGAAGGCCCCCATTCGCACTAAACTGAAGGTGGTCACATTATCCTGACCGGACGTCATATGACGGCGGCAGGATAATGCGCTCTGCGGCGTGTCACTCTGACTCACCACATCTCTGATCTCGGTTAAGAGCCTACTGACGTAGGCTCTTTACCATGTGACCAGCTGTGTCCAATCACAGCTGGTCACATTATAAATAGGAAGTGCCGTTGATCGGCTTTCCTCAGTTCGTGCCTGACAACCACGAGTAGAGGAGAGCCGATCTGCGGCTCTCCTGACAGGGGGGGGGGGGGTCTGCACTGGTAATCAGAGCATTGATTACCAGTGCAGACCCTTGGAGGGGGGTGCCACTAGAACCACCAGGGATGCCCGCCCATGACACCAGGGGCCTATCAGTGCCCATCAGTGCCACCAATCAGTGCAGATCAGTGCCGCCTATCAGTGCCCATCAGTGCCACCTATTTGTGCCCATCAGTGCCGCCTATCAGTGCCCATCAGTGCCACCTATCAGTGCCCATCAATGCTGTCTATCAGTGCCCAGCAGTGCCACATATCAGTGCCCATCAGTGCTGCATATCAGTGCTGCCTATCAGTGCCGTATATTAGTGCCACCCCATCAGTGCCTCCTCATCAGTGCCTGTCAGTGCAGCCTCATCAGTGCTCATCAGTGCAGGAAAAAACATATCTATTTACAAAATTTTATTACATAAACAAAAGCATTTTTTTTCAAACTTTTCAGTCTGTATTTATTTGTTTAGCAAAAAAAGAAAAAGCCTTGCGGTGATAAAATACCACCAAAAGAAAGCTCTAGAGGTAAGAAACATATAAGAAAAATTTGCCTACAATGTTATCTGTTGGCTAAAAATAGGAATACAACATATTAATATATAATATTTCATCTTAACCTGACCATTATTAAAAAAAATAATATAAAAAAAAAAACACTTGATTCTTTCTTTCGTCTTCAGAACTTTGAATAATATATATTAATATAATATATATTTCATAATTTTAACAGCATAATCAGTAAAGTGTGACATTTGTATTTCGGATCTTATCTTAGTTTTATCAAGAAAACCATTTTATTTCCTTCCTGGTAAATTCCCCTCGAGGTGTGAGCTCAGTGACCACTTCTGTTTGTCCACTGCTCACTCTATGCTGTGTATAAGCTCGTTAGTTTACTCTTTTATACTTCTTTAGATCAATCTCAAGTTATTTGGGAACATTAATTTATTGAAAAATGCAGAATTTCCTTTAAATTTAACCAAGACTTCTTCACTTAGATGTTTCATTGAGGTCCTCAGATTCCTAGAAGTTCTTCCTCTTCTCTACCACTTGTTGTGGAAGTAGATGAAACATAGAGAGGCAGCCAATACAAATCCAGAGATCACCAGTCGTATTATATTCTGCACCGTGTAATCTGAGGAGAGAATCAGAGATGGAAGTTATACAATTTTTAGAACTTTTTTGTGTGATTTTGAACTATTACAAACTCTGAAGGGTCTGGAGAAGCTTCCTTCTCATTGGACAAAAGCAATGATGTTGTTTTATGTTCCAATAGTCCTCCAATAGGAGGAGAGGTGACATAGAAAGTAACAAAAATGACCTAGGAGATAATCCCATAACGGGCTGAGAAGGAACGTAAGTTACAAGATGGTCTGACCAAAATTACAAATCCATTGGTAGGTCAACCATTAAACATATGTATTTCCACTTTGTATTTAACTTTTTGTTTTAGGAACTTTTGCAATAAATGTTCTTCTCAGTGTCTTCACATAAAGGAGGTTAAAAAAATACAATACCATTTTTTTATTTTTATTAGAGCCTTAAATGTTACTTAGCTGTAATCATTATTAAATATAGTTGATGGTTAAAGAAAAGAGAAGATTCAAATCCCCAACATCAGGGACTTATTTGGACATCATATTGCTTTGGGTCCATCTAAGGATGGGGAAGAAAAAGCAGAAAAAGCAGAAGAAGAAGAAAAAGAAAAAAAAAAGAAGAAAAAGCAGAAAAAGTACAAATAAAAGAAAAGGAAGAAAAAGAAGGAAAAGCAGGAAAGAAGAAGAAAAGGCTGAAAAAGAAGGAAAGAAGAAATAGAAGAAAATTAGGAAAAAGCAGAAAATACAGAGAAAGCAGGAAAGAAGAAGAAAAAGCAGAAAAAGAAGAAATATAAGAAATAAAAGAAAAGGAAGAAAAAGCAGGGAAAAAAAGCAGAAAAAGAAGAAAAAGAAGAAATAGAAGAAAATGAAGAAAAAGCAGAAAAAAAAAGACGAAAAAAACAGAGAAAGCAGGAAAGAAGAAGAAAAAGCAGAAAAGGAAGAAATATAAGAAATAAAAGAAAAGGAAGAAAAAGCAGGAAAAAACAGAAAAAAAGAAGAAAAAGCAGAAGAAAAGCAGGAAAGAAGAAAAAGACGAAAAAAGAAGAAATAGAATAAATAAGAAAAAATAAATAAATAAACAAAAAGGAAGAAAAAGCAGGAAAGAAGAAGAAAAGGCAGAGAAAGAAGAAGAAAAGGCAGAGAAAGAAGAAGAAAAGGCAGAGAAAGAAGAAGAAGAAAAAGCAGAAAAAAGAGCAGAAAAAAAAGAAGAAAAAGAAGAAAAAACAGAATAAAGCCGAAGAAACAGCAGAAAAAAAAGGAAAGAAGATGAAAAAAAGCAGAAAAAGAAGGAGAGAAGAAGAAAAAAACAGAAAAAGAAGAAATAGAAGAAATAGAAAAAAATAAAAAGGAGAAAAAGAAGAAAAAGAAGGAAAGAAGATGAAAAAACAGAAAAAGAAGGAAAGAAGAAAAAGCAGAAAAAGAAGAAAAAGCTGAATAAAAAGAAGAAGAAAAAGGAGGAAAATAAAAGAAGAAGAAAAAACTGAAAAAGCAGAAGAAAAGAAGGAAAGAAGAAAAGGGAGGCGGGAATTATGTTATTTTGGCCCTTTTTAGGGCTAATTCACAATCTTTTGTCAAACTAAAGGCACGGGAAGCTTGGCACTGCCATGGGGACGTGTAACAATAGTAAAACATATATAATAATAATTCATTAAAAAATGTTTCTCTCCCTAAACTGAATTATCAGCTCTCTCTAACAGCTCCAACATACATGGACAATATGGCTGCTGTTGTGAGCCCAAGCTTTAATAGAAAGTGGACTGGCTAATCTATTCCTTTAAATAATTGGCTCTCATTGGGCTCCATTTACAAAGCAGTATCTTACGACATCCAAATATGCAGTAAAATACCGCACAGCATTTTTCAAAAAGTTTTTGGGCATCCACTAAAAAAACGCTACTAAAATACCACATGAGTTTATTTTATGAAGTCATGCGGTACTTTAGTAGTGAAAGCCTGCAGTAATTCACCACTGGCAGAAGCCGGCATCCTTAACACAAACTGAAAACAGCAGGTTGTTAAGGAATACGCAGCTACCAGCATCCTTAACAACCAGTAACTGTCATGGTTGTTAAGGAGCGGGCGGCTGATGCATCCTTACCAACCAATGAGTCATCAGCTGTCAGCAGGCTTCCCCACTGATAGCTAAATGTAAAAAAAAAAAAAAAAGAATTGCCAGCAATAAAAATAAGAAAAAAATGTCGTGGGCCCACCCAATCAATACCAGGCCCTTCAGGTCTGGTAGGGATTTTCAGGGGAACTCCCACGCCAAAAAAAAAAAAAAAAGATCCTTACCAGACCCTTATCTTAACATGCAGCCTGGCATGTTAGTAAAGGGGGGGGGGTGAGTAAGTGACCCCCTCCTTAACCATACCAGGCCACATGCCCTTAACATGAGGGGGTGCTTTGGGGTAGAAGAGGCTCTGACCCCCCCCCAAAGCACCTTGTCCCCATGTTGATAGGGACAAGGGCAACTTCCCAACAGCTCTGGCTGGTGGTTTTGGGGGTCTGTGGGGAGGGGGCTTATCAGAATCAGGAAGCCCCCTTTGACCCCAGATCCTAACCCCCCCCCCATGTGAATGAATATGGAGTACATAGTACCTCAACTAATTTACCAAAAAAAAGTCTAGTGTAACAATATACAGTAGGCAGTATTTGACAAGTACAAAAAATGTTCCCGGTGTAGATCCATCGTCAATCACACCGCTGACCAAAACAAAAAAGAAAAGCTTTGCTCCCGATGCTGGCTCCCACCATCTGACAGCTCCGCCGCCTTCCGCCAGGTTGAGGATCTGGTGGAGCCATTTCTTTAGCAGCCAAGGCTAAAAATGTGCTGTGTATAATTGGTGTGCAAGGTATAAACACAGGAGTGTAACATGTAAAGATAGACTTCCATGTATTATGTATGTGGCATGCATTGAGACATATTTGATAATAAAAAGTGTCTCACCAAGAAGCCAACCTCCGGTTTTTCTGTTAGTGTCAACATGGTGGTAGAGCTAGGATTGCCTTAATATGTGGGCATCATGGACCGATCCTGGGAAGCTGGTGATCACATTTCCGAATATACATCAGGAATGCATCACAGACAACCTGTATTTTAGTGAGTGGTACCCCTTCCTATTACTGTAGATGTGTTCTTTATCAGAGGGGACAAAAAAAGGCCCATGGGTACAGTCTATTACACCCATGACATTGGGAATTCCAGCTACAGCATAGAAATCGTTCTTAAACTGATCCTACACCTGACGTGTGTTAGACAGGTGGATATATTTGGGGGCAATTGGCCTAAAACCCTGCAGGGCCTTAGCAACCAAACTTGAGAAAGATGGCTGTGATACTCCAACCACCTCTCCAGCTACCATCTGATAGGAGGCCCACAAAGTGCAGGAAAGCCAGCAACTTGGTCATGGGTGAAACTCCATGAAATGCCTGAAACTCCAAAAAAATTGGCTGCGAATAGCTCCATTAGGAATGTATGGGAAATTAATGCAACGTCCAGCTGGCAAATGAGGTTAGACTAGCCAAAGGCTCATTTATTTGGCACCCTTTTCTAAACATTTCCATGCCCTGCCCATTGAGATGTGATGAGTCTGACCAAAGTCATCACTTCCATCATTACTGCATGCCTGGACCACTGCTTAATTACCGCATACCACAAAACGGTATAGTGAATTGACAGTTTCAGGATCACATGTGTTATTTAGGGAAAATGTGTCCAGACACCAAAATACTGGATTGGATTTGTTCTATGTAGATAGTGTACTTTTATATTACCAGATTTACCAATGTATTATTATACAGTGCTGCCACAGCAGTATTTTTATAGTCATTTATTGTGTTTTGATATGTTCCTCTATACCCTACTTCTGTCTAGTGTTAGATATTTTAGTCCTTAGCTAGGAACTCCCTTTTTCTCTGCGTGCAATGTTAGTATTTCTTTCTGGAGAATCGGGAGGCTTTTATATCAAAATGTCTTTTCACCTGCAAGTATAAAACCCAAAGTGAGCCTAGAGCAAGCTATAATGGATTTCACTTCTGCATCTTGATGAGATAACACTGCCTGTGGATCTTCTCAAGTCATCAAGTTGCCAAACAATCTATACAGGCTGATTCTCAGAGCAATGAATTTTCCATAAAGTGATATCTGAGACTGAACATGTACAGATCAGAGGCTTACTCAATTCTTCAAGCTCACCGTGTATCTGCCCTATCCGGATATAGAGCTCATCACTCATCTTCCTCACAGTGTTGAACGCCGTCCTCACTTCACAGGTATAATTCCCAGAATCCTCCAGCTGAGCTGACGGCACTCTGTATGTATCAGATACATTGTATTCCCGCACAGTCTGTCCATCTCTGTATGTATCAGATACATTGTATCTGATACATACAGAGGTATAAGGACTATTGAATTCTTTCTTCATATGTGACAATTGGAATGGTACTGAGGAGACAAGGAGCTCACATTGGGGCTTACTGGTCATTCACAGTAAGCTTACTGGACACACACGCCTAGGAGAGGCAAAAAGGCGTTATTGAACTGAACTTAAGTGCGAGGTCACACTATTTGAGGTGAGAACACAGCAAAAAAAAGGGGGGGGGGCACTCATCGCATTGTGGTGGCAGATGGACGTGTTCACTTAACATTACGAAAGGAGAAATAAGAGTGAGCACTTTGTATAACATGGATATCGGTGAAGGGGAGGATCATCACAATACATTTGTTTAAAAACTGCACAGTAGTGGACTATGTGCAAAAAATGTATCCTGTGTAAGCACAGAAAAAAGGAAGGCTATTATGTTGGCAAAAAAGTGGCGGAAGGGTATAATTGTAAAAATATTATCTTTATTGTTACTTTGGTTCACAATGGAAACATATTCAAATAGAATGTATAAACAAGAAAGAATACCCGGACAAAATAAACCAGACCCACATAAATGGGAGTATGGACTCGCCGCAGGCAATGAGAAGCCACAAACATGGACACACAAGAATAACAGGAACAAAAAATATATATTATCGTCCAGACGCCAGAGTAATCCCATACAGAAGAACTCCAACCACTCGCCGTGTATATCCTATCAATTGAAGAGGTAAATGTGGAGTTTCCCTGTGTGGATCTCTGGGGGCTCAAGCTAGTGAGGCTGGGATAAATACACGGCGATTGCCGGTTGGGATCACTCTGGCGTCTGGACGATAATATATATTTTTTGTTCCTGTTTTTCATGTGTGTCCATGTTTGTGGCTTTCGGGGTTATTGGGGGTTGATTAAAATAATAATAGGTAAAAAGAAAAGTGATTTTAAAAGCCATGTATTCATATTATGCATATAAGATTCTGAATGGTGCAGCATGACTTCCATTTTGTTTTTAAGGTCAAACAAAGTTCATATATACTTGTTAAACAAAATGTCTCTTACAAGCTTACAAGAGAGCATAGAATTTCAACAATAGGGTCTTATAATTTCAGCAGACATTTCTATTTTCTTTTGTCATAAATAAGCTGATACATTGACATCTCTATCAGATAACAGATGTTAAGGGGATGGTAGTGTCAGTCTGTCTATAAGTATTTAACAATAGACAAGGGCTCAGTGTTTTTCATCAGACATATAAAATATAAATGTTAAAGGTACATTATTATATGTGAGAAGATATTAGCCATAATTATGTCATTATCTTATGTAAGGCATATACATATATATTTAGGAATGTTGTATCACATTTTGGGTTTATATTCTCATAGTAGTATCTTACTTAGACTTAAAACTAAAGTGAATACTAATTACTTCATTTTAAGGCATGTGGTAGGAGTGTTTATATAAGAATTGCTTTAGTCTCGTTTAAGTGCTCAAAGGTGTCGTAAATATACCAACCTAGTCTAGATGTCTGACAGTTGTGTCACAATCCAAATAAGTAATGGCTTCTCACTAGCCGACAGGTCAGAGGTCATTAGATAAGAAGGATGGGTAAATGTTTTAATTATGTTAACACATCTAATGAATGCTGCATTTTTTCTGGCTCTGAGGAAGGGGGCTCGCCCCTGAAACGCGTCAGCCTAGCCACAGCAGCCCCATGCGACTATCTGCATGTCCATTCGTCACAACTGGGACCTGGCTACTTTGGAGACTGTATATGCTACTTTGATGTGTGTTGTATCACACCAGTTTTGTGAGTACTTTGTACACTTTTTAATATTTTAATAAATGGTTTTATGGTAATGCACTAGGTCGGTGCGCCCCTCTTTTTCTTTTTTTCCTTTCTATCAGTGGTTCTGGATACCCTTGATCCTGAAGGGGGCAGCAAGACCAAACAGCTCTCTCTACATCTGAGTTAGTAGTGCACCTCTTTCTACTCCATCAGACAGCACTCGAGCGCAGGAGGTTTTGTTTTACTACAAAGAGATATACACTGTGGGACAACCCCTCCCCTTTAGCAGCCAATCCACATATACATATACATCCCATAATAGGTTGATCTTAAGGCAGACAGAAACAATAGAACAATGGAATACAGGTACTTAACAATACCAAACCCCACCCCACCTCACTATCTAGCAAGGGTCTATGAGACACTCCTGCAATATTCTAGTAATCTGAAAAGTCAAATTGTTTATCTGTTTATATTTCCTGAGGGGTATTGTTCAGAAATATTATTGTCCCAAGTGAAAGAGCCCCTCACTGTTTCAACACAAACCACACATATAGAACCCAGGATAACCGGTGTAACACGAAATGCTGAGTTCAGTGTGATTGTACAGTGAGTCTCATTAGTGCAGACCCAACTGGGGTTCTTGGTCACCCTGTGCCCCTAATAGACACGGGGTGACTTACACATAAGAGGGGCCGGGGAAGCTGGACAAGGAGTTTCCTGACTTCTCTAAAGTAATCTGGGTTCCACGAGCCCCACAGCCAAAGGGACTCACACAGGATACATTTTTTTTGAACAACGTTTTTCAGGCTATGTTGACAAACACTATCGGGAATACATAATGTATTATTAGCCCCCTTTTTTGAGTTTGAAACTACAGTAGTGGACTATATTGTTTTTATTAAATTTGAATACATCACAAGTTTGATTATTTCACATGCTATCTCTAGTGTAGCACACGTTTGTTACAATTGGGATATAACAGTTGTTATCATCCACCATATTTATTTTTAATTATTTGTGATTGCTTTGTATTATTTAGCACAGCACTATGTGTTGGTTTTTCATGTTATTACACACTTTAGAATGAGATGGTGATTAGAGCTTGGAGCTTCCCTTATTGGATCAGTAGTGGTTGTAGTAGCTCGCAGGATTCGGTGACTAGTGCACCTGATATTGTGACACCGTATACTGAATATTGGGAAAGCTGGAAGTGTTTTCTGCCAATGCCTGGAGATCTCATTGACTTAATTTACTTTTATATCCTCACCATGTATCTGGATATAGATCCCATCACTTCTCTTCTTCACAGATCCAGATCTCATCCTCACTTCACAGGTATAATTCCCAGAATCCTCCAGCTGAGCTGACCGCACTCTGTATGTATCAGATACATTGTATCCCCGCACATTCCGTCCATCTCTGTAGAAGGCAAAGTGCAGCTCTGTGCCACCTCTGAGCGGATCCAGTCTGGTGTCACATCTCACCGTCATCTCACCTCCTTCTATTACACTGGATGAAGGCCCCTTTATTTGTGGAGGAGAGAAGAGCTCTGGAAGAGGAAAGGATGACAATGATTGGTCAGTATGAACTCTATTCCCTCAACATGTGACTGGCGGGGGAATAAAGAAATGAGAAGTATATATGAGGATAATGTATGATTGGACCAAAGCCATTCATTCAGGGTTACACACTCACCATGTATTATCTGGATATAGAGCCCATCACTCATCTTCCTCACAGTGTCAGACGCTGTCCTCACTTCACAGGTATAATTCCCAGAATCCTCCAGCTGAGCTGACGGCACTCTGTATGTATCAGATACATTGTATCCCCACACATTCCGTCCTTCTCTGTAGAGGGCAAAGTGCAGCTCTGTGCCCCCTCTGAGCGGATCCAGTCTGGTGTCACATCTCACCGTCATCTCATCTCCTTCTATTACCCTGGACGGGGTCACTTTTATTTCTGGAGGGGAGAAGAGCTCTGGAAGAGGAAATCGTTAGAAATGGAAAATGATGGAAATACATTAATTATTATTCTCTAAATGTTGACAATCACACAATGCTGTGCAATGGATATAGAGAAATGTCCATCAGTGTTGAACTAATTGGATCTGTTGTATCCACTACAGTAATAGAGAGCCCGGCATGGTCAGCTTTGTCACAAGTCATTTATTCTAAATGTATATCTGGATGGTGAGCGGTCAGCCGAGACACTGGAGGTAACCAACACAGACATACAGACTTCAAGCAGGCAATGTCCTTAACCAATTGCCAACCGTCCCACGCAGATTTACTGTGGCAGGTCGGCTCAGCTGTGCATAATTCCATAGATCTACATAGACACAGCGGGAGGCAGACTGTGGGAGGAGCTCGATCACCGCCAACCTCCAGTAATCTTCGGCAAAATTGACAGGAGAGCCGTCTGGAATGTAAACAATGTAAAACGGCTCTCCTGTCAGAGAGGCAGGGAAAGATCATGTGATTCAGCTAAGCTGACCAATCTCTCTGTGCCTCTGTTCAGTACATCCCCCACACAGTTAGTAAGCACATATAAGAAACACATTTAACCCCTTGATCACCCCCAGTGTTAACCCTTTCCCTGCCAGTGTCATTTATCCAGTTTACGACCGCCCACTGCAGTTTTACTGCGGCAGGCAGGCGCTCCTGTGGAAACTGCAGTAGGTATACGTTGGTTGCACTCAGGGAGCTAAAGGGCGATCCTGCCCCTCCGGTGGTGCGCTCCCGCCCCTGCTCGTCAGCGAGGAAGCAGATGCAGCGGGCAGGCGGCTCCGATTGCCACCTAACACCTGCGATCGCTCCCCGCTGAGAGAGAAGGACGGTCGGATGTTGTAAACACAGCTGACTGTTCTTCTCTCTGGAATGATCACAGAGCGCCTGTGATCCTTCTATATAGGATCACATGTCTCTATGATCATATACACAAGCCACACCCCCATACAGTTACAAACACGCCCCTAGGTACACATTTAACCCCTTCATCACCCACACTGTTAACCCCTTCCCTGCCAGTGTCATTATTACAGTGACAGTGCATATCTTTAGCACTGATTACTGTAGTAATGTCACTGGTCACCCCAAAAGTGTCAAAAATGTCAGTTAGGGGTCCGATCTGTCCGCCACAATGTTGCAGTCCCACTACAAATAGCAGATCACCTCCATTACTAGTAAAAAATAATGACATAAATCTTAGTTAGTAAACGCTATACCTTTTGCACAAACCAATCAATATACACTTATTGCGATTTTTTTTACCAAAAATATGTAGCAGAAAACAAATTGGCCTAAAATGTTAACAAATTTTGATTTTTAAATGATTTCTTTTTGGGAATGTTATATAGCAGAATGTGAAATATATATATATATATATATATATATATATATATATATGTATATATATACTGTATATTTTTTTTTTTCAGAATTGTCGCTCTTTTTTTGTTTATAGCACAAAAAAAAAATCGCACAGGTGATCAAATACCACCAAAAGAAAGCTCTATTTGTGGGAAAAAAAGGACATCAATTTTATTTGGGTACAGCGTTGCACGACCGCGCAATTGTCAATTAAAATAACGCAGTGCCTAATCGCAAAATATAGCCTGGTCATTAAGGGGGAAAATCTGGTCATTAAGTGGTTAATAAATGAATAAAGACCGAGAATTTTGAAGAAAAAAAAAAACTTTTTCATAGGTTGTTATAAAAGTTTGCAAACAGGTCATTTTTCCCCCTCATTGATGGGCACTGATGAGGCTGCACTGATGGGCAATGATAGGCTGCACTGATGGGGTGGCACTGATGAAGTGGCACTGATGGGCATTGATGGACACTGATAGTCTGTACTAAAGGGCTTTAATGAGGTGTTCAATGCCCCCACAGCAAACAGCTTTCCATGGGGGGCACCCAAGCCAAGCCACAGCTCCCTGTGTCCATTCAGACACTGAGCTGTGACCCTGCCCTTACCCCTCTGTCTCTTGATTGGCTGACTGACTTTGATTGACAGCAGCGGGAGCCAATGGTGCCGTGCTCCTGTCTCAGCCAATGAAGAGGGGAGTCCTGGGAAGCTGATAAAACTCCTGCAACCTTGCTGGATAAAGATGGGTTCAGGTAAATATTAGGGGGGTGAGGGGGGCTGCTCCACACAGGAGGCTTTTTTTATCTTAATGCACCTTCTGACTTTACTATCCCTTTAAGGCCCCTTTCAAACTTGTGCGACTTTAAAGTCGCACGATTTTACCGCTATGTTGCTGCGACTTTGTTGCCTGCGATTTTGATGCGATTTTGACTGGGCTTGATGTCTTTTGACCTCAAAATGCATCAAAATCGGGCCAAAGTAGTGCAGAGACTACTATGAAGTCAGTGCGACTTCAAGTCACCCAGATACGAACGGTACTCATTGGAAATAATGCAATTTTGCAGTTCCAAATCGCAGGACAAGTCGCACAAGTGTGAAAGGGGCCTAAGGCTTATGAACATAACAGAAGCACACTTTATATATATGTTTTTTTTTCTTTTTTTTTTTTTTTTTTAATGTTCATTAAAAAAAAAAAAAACTCAATCTTTTAAGAAACAAATCTTTTTCTAGGTGCAGTTGGAGTGTATCTATAGAGAAGTGCAGTGCCATCTGTCAGTGGCTTTTCTCATAAATAAAGACATGTAATCATCATGTCAATGCTGACATAAATATGTTTTTGTTAAAAAAAAGTTGTCGCCCCCCCCCCCCCCAAAAAAAAAAAAAGTCACTTTAGCAGGCTGCATGGTGAAATTTAAGGTCAATTTCAACAACAGGATCCCTTTAAAGATTTTTTTTCACCTTCCTCTGGATCAACCAAAGTTTCTAAGGATAGAGTTTTATATAGGATTTTATTTTACCTTTCACAGAGATAAAGGAGACATCTGAGCGCTCCTGGACATTTGACAGATCAATGTGTTGTATTCGTTTAGTACATTTGTAGAGTCCAGACTGACTCATCCTTATATTAGGAATATGGAACTCGGAGTCGGTTTCTGATGATTTTATCTCCTGATCATCCTTGTAGAATTTTGTGTTTATTGCATTATAATATATTGCATGATGACATCTCAGAGTCAGGGGGTCTCCTTCATATATGGAGGATGGAGGTCTCTGCAGGATGACATGACCTGAAATATAATAAAATGTACTTTAGGTTGTTCTATTCACACCCAACAATCTGTAATGATGGAGATGAGATGATGACTCACTGTCTGTAACATTTAGGAAGACGGGATCACTGATATCACCACCAATGGTCCGGCACTGGTAATCTCCACTGTCCCGACGTACTAAAGATCTAATGATATGAAGTCTCTGTTGATCTCCTTCTATCAGTGTCTGGTTTCTGTACCATTGATAGGTCCGGGACCCCTCTGGTATAGTAGACGGCACATTACATGTCAGAGTCACACTGTCATAGTATAGAATATTCCCCCAGTTGGGTGTGAAGGTCACCACAGGTTTGATGGCCTCTCCTATAGAAGAAAAGAGATCACACAGAACACATAGATAGCACAGTGTGCAGCAAAACACAGATAGGTGACCACATCTTGTATGAGAAAAGAACATTCTCTATAGAAATGGCAATGATTTTAGTCCCTTTATCATTAGCAGTATATAGCAGTCTTGTGACTTCTATGAGTGTCTGGTTAAAGCTTGTAGGAGGGGTTTTCATTCTCCCACGATCGCCTTATCAGGGCGCAGGACCCCTGACCCTCTGTCTGGGCAGTGCTGATTGGCCCTGTGCTGATCACATGCACCCTCCCAAGAAAAAAAAAAAAAAAACTCTCTAGCAATACACACCCAACTGAGCCCATCCCCAGGCTCAGTAAATTTCTAGAGATTGATTGAGGAAAGTGGAAGAACTGGAGGATCAAAGAGGACAGGATCGAACAGCCTTGTTACACAATGCGGAGGATTAACCCCTCGGGTTCCACAGTGAGTATAAAAAGCATTCTTTACTTCATATACAGACTGATTTTACTGTTGTGGGTTTAGTAACACTTTAAAACTCTCAAAACATTCTAACCAGGCCATTTTTTGCGTTACTTTAACTGACAGTTGCGCAGTCGTGCGACGCTGTACCCAAATAAAATTGATGTCTTTTTATTCCCGCAAATAGAGATTTCTTTTGGTGCTATTTGATCACCCGTGCGATTTTTATTTTTTGCGCTATAAACAAAAAAAGAGCAATGTTTCTGAAAAGAAAAACAATATTTTTCACATTCCGCTATATAACACCCCCCCCCCCCCCAAAAAAAAATCTAAATTTTTCATCCTTTTAGGCCAATTTGTATTCTGCTTTCATGAAGGTCCTTTCTATAGCGGGTTTGGGAAGGGATTAATGCTTTATAAACAGTTACAGCAAACAGCTTTTTCTTTTTGGGATAAAGGTCTTACCTAAATAAATAAATGCACACCCCCTGTCAGTGTTAAATGGTCTGTCCCATGCCTGTAACTTTAACCACTTACCCGCCGTCAATTTACGTCGGTCCTTTGACGCTAAATTCCGGGGTTATGGCAGCAGATAGCTGACATAACCCTGGTATTTTTTTAACGGCGGGCGATCGGCTTTCAGATAAGGGTGGTCCCAGCAGCGGATTTGCCGCGGGATCACCCTTACAGTGCGGCGGAAGAGGTGCCCCCCCCCCTTCCGCTACGTCCCGGCCATTTTCCCCGCTTACCGGACCCGCCGGCAGCGGGTAAAACTATCCAGTCCCGGATCCTCTAAGACAGGAAGTCGAGTGAGGGAAAGATGGTCCCCACTCAACTCCATGATCTTGGAGGACCGGAGCGACGTCAAACGTCGTTGCCTAGCAACCGGTTTAAAGAGCCGATTTTTTTTAACAATTTTTTAGTGTAGTTGTGAGGTGTGAGGTCATTTTGACCCCAAATCTCACAATAAAGAGGACCTGTCATGCCTATTTCTATTATAAGGGATATTTACATTCCTTGTTATGGGAATAAAAATGATCACATTTTTTTTTTTTAAACTGTGTAAAATTAAAAAATAATAAATAAAATAAATAGGAAAAAAAATTAAAGTGCCCTCTTATCAAAAAAAATGTTATCAAAAGGGACAGTGTGAAAATAAAATATAAAAGGTAAAATAAATAAGAAGAATAAAATAAGAATTTAAAGCGCCCCGGCCCCCGAGCTCACGTGCAGAAGTTGACGCATACACAAGTCCCGCCCACATATGTAAACGGTGTTCAAACCACACATGTGAGGTATCGCGGCGATCGTTAGAGCGAGAGCAATAATTTGAGCCCTAGATCTCTTCTGTAACTCTAAGCTGGTAACCTGTAGAAATTTTTAAATTGTTGCCTATGGGGATTTTTAAGTGCCAATCTTTGTCGCAATTCCGCGAGCATGCGCAATTTTGAAGCGTGACATGTTGGGTATCTATTTACTCGGCGTAACATTATCTTTCACATTGTGGAAAAAAATTGGGCTAACTTTACTGTTTTCTTATTTTTTAATTTAAAAAAGTGAATTTTTCCCAAAAAAATTGCGTTTGGAAAACCGCTGCGCAAATGCGGTGTGATAAAAAAATATTGTGTAAAACAATAAATTATTTTCCGCGCTGTGATGTATATTTTGGTGAAAAAATAAAAACAATGTATAAAACCTGAAGCTGCTGCTCACTAGGTAAAATACCAGAAAAAACTATAAACATAAATAGACAGCGCTAACAGGTGACAAAATGTGAAATAAATTATAAATATATATAAATGTGCTACAATAATTAATTGGTGCCCTAAAACATTGATGCTCTAAAAAAATTGATTGGTACAACCAAAAGGTGTATTTATAAACAATACATATATAATAAATAATAAAGTGCTATGATTAAGTGTCCATAATATAACCATTAAGGTGCAAAGTGATTTGTTAAGGTGCAGTCCAATAAATGTTTCTTCAACAGAAAACTAAAGTGCCAAACAGGTGCTCGAATCCATAAAAGTGCCCAAGTGCTCTTCAGGAAAAAAGGCCCCCAATGGGGATGCACTCACCAGATTTTGGGTAAAAATGAGCCTTGAACATGTATAATGTTCCTTGATCGGATCACAGGATCAATGCAGCTACCCTAGCATATGAGATATCCCTCAAACGGATGGATGGATGACATGCACCTCATAGACTGGCTCCTTAATAATTCGTCTCCTCTCTCTCTCCCATGTGTGTTTCAAATACAAAGAGAGAAGCCATACATAGTGAAGCCCGTAGTATTTATTTAAAAACAGAATGGTAAGAATAATACTCACAAAGTATCTTTAAAAAATCGGCAATGAACAGCATTAAGCAGCCTAGCACAGTCAATCCTCTAATTTCCGTGTCGCTGCCGGCGTGCGTTCCACGGTGGTTAACAGGAAATGACGCTGCAAAAGCTCCGCTGCCCGGAAGTGCGTCGACGCGTTTCGCCCGCCTTAATGGGCGTTATCAAAGACATCACTTCCGGTAAGGCGGCTTGTGTTTTTATACTTAATTGACTCTACTCGCAGCCAATCGAAGGAGAAAGGGGGGTGGCATATACTCTATCTATCAGCTTCCTGTTGACAGTCTACTACTAAGCGTGTCCCCACGGTGCAAATAGCAACTCAATCCGCAATATTTATTTGGATGAATAAAATAAATTAATGAATATATGCAAATCTATCGAAAATTAAAATCACCACCTCATTTCCTGTTGCCGATAACTTATTATATTGTTAAAAAACCTTAAAATTTATTACACTTCATAAAATTCATAAATACAAATCATACATATCAGCGTTATTCAAAAAAATCTTATTTGTTTAATAAAACAATTCAGATAAAAAGGTCGATATTGTAGCAAGAATATATATTAGTATCTATTATTTTCAAAATCCCAAAAAGAATAAAAAAACGAAAAAAAATATAAAAAATATATATAAATATATAATGAAAAAAAAATATGTGAAGAAAATATGTGAAAAAAATTATAAAAAATGAAAATAGTAATAAATAAAAATAAAATAAAAATAAAAATAAAAATAAAAATAAATATAAAAATAAAAATAAAAATAAAAATAAAATAAAAATAAATATAAAAATAAAAAAATAAAAATAAGAAAAAAATAAAATAAATAAAAATAAAAATAAAAATAAGTATAGCAAATAAAAAATAAAAAATAAAAAATAAAAAATAATAAATAATAAACAAAATAAAGTAGAAATGAAAATAATAATAAAAATAAAAATAAAAATTAAAAAAGGAAACAAAGATTTACTTAAACAATGTGGGATTCAAAATAATCAAAATTATGCCTCAGCCTTAGAAGAAAAAAACAGAGAAGGGGGAAGGGGAGGAAAATTTTTTTACCAGTTAGACAGAAAACAGTTCAGATCCAATTCTATATTGAGACCCCGGGGCTGTAAGGTCCCGAGGCGATGAATCCATTGCGTTTCGTTTTTAGAGATTGCTCTCTTTAGATTACCCCCCCTCCAATGTGGTTCAACCCTATCTATACCACAAAATGCTAACCCTCTGGGATCACTATTGTGGACCAATCTGAAATGATTGGATACGCTGTGGTGACGAAATCCCTTTTTGATGTTAATCACATGCTCCCGCAATCTTACTCTGAGTTCTCTCGTTGTTCTGCCCACGTACTGTAGCCCACATGGGCACGTCAACAGATACGTTACATGGGTAGATGAACACGTGATAAACTTGTCTATGGTATACTGTTTCCCATCGACAAGGGACCTAAATTCGGAGGTTTTGCGTTTCCTATGCCTCGAAGTTTTACATATTGCACATCTCCCACAGCTAAAATAACCGACTTGATCTAAAAATGTACATGTTTTAACCGGAGGGTTTACCACATTATGCGCCAGTTTCAATCTTAAAGTGCTTGGTTTAGCGTAGACGAATTTAGGCCTTGAAGGTAAAATCGTTTTTAAAATGTCGTCCTTTAAAAGCAATGGCCAATGTTTTTTTTATAATGTGTTCTACTTGTTTGTATTGCCTAGTAAAACCTGTCATAAAAGCCAAACCGTAGTTGTTAGAATGATTTGAATCTTTTGTTTTATCCTTCAACAGCTCTTTCCTATCAATCTTCCTGATGTTTTCTTTAGTGTTGATGAGTTCCTTGGAGTTGTAACCTTTTTCTTCAAATCTTTTTATTAACAAATTGGCTTGCTGATCGTAGTCTTCTTCCCGGTCACAGTTCCGTCTTAGAGTAAGACGGAACTGTGACCGGGAAGAAGACTACGATCAGCAAGCCAATTTGTTAATAAAAAGATTTGAAGAAAAAGGTTACAACTCCAAGGAACTCATCAACACTAAAGAAAACATCAGGAAGATTGATAGGAAAGAGCTGTTGAAGGATAAAACAAAAGATTCAAATCATTCTAACAACTACGGTTTGGCTTTTATGACAGGTTTTACTAGGCAATACAAACAAGTAGAACACATTATAAAAAAACATTGGCCATTGCTTTTAAAGGACGACATTTTAAAAACGATTTTACCTTCAAGGCCTAAATTCGTCTACGCTAAACCAAGCACTTTAAGATTGAAACTGGCGCATAATGTGGTAAACCCTCCGGTTAAAACATGTACATTTTTAGATCAAGTCGGTTATTTTAGCTGTGGGAGATGTGCAATATGTAAAACTTCGAGGCATAGGAAACGCAAAACCTCCGAATTTAGGTCCCTTGTCGATGGGAAACAGTATACCATAGACAAGTTTATCACGTGTTCATCTACCCATGTAACGTATCTGTTGACGTGCCCATGTGGGCTACAGTACGTGGGCAGAACAACGAGAGAACTCAGAGTAAGATTGCGGGAGCATGTGACTAACATCAAAAAGGGATTTCGTCACCACAGCGTATCCAATCATTTCAGATTGGTCCACAATAGTGATCCCAGAGGGTTAGCATTTTGTGGTATAGATAGGGTTGAACCACATTGGAGGGGGGGTAATCTAAAGAGAGCAATCTCTAAAAATGAAACGCAATGGATTCATCGCCTCGGGACCTTACAGCCCCGGGGTCTCAATATAGAATTGGATCTGAACTGTTTTCTGTCTAACTGGTAAAAAAATTTTCCTCCCCTTCCCCCTTCTCTGTTTTTTTCTTCTAAGGCTGAGGCATAATTTTGATTATTTTGAATCCCACATTGTTTAAGTAAATCTTTGTTTCCTTTTTTAATTTTTATTTTTATTTTTATTATTATTTTCATTTCTACTTTATTTTGTTTATTATTTATTATTTTTTATTTTTTATTTTTTATTTTTTATTTGCTATACTTATTTTTATTTTTATTTTTATTTATTTTATTTTTTTCTTATTTTTATTTTTTTATTTTTATATTTATTTTTATTTTATTTTTATTTTTATTTTTATATTTATTTTTATTTTTATTTTTATTTTTATTTTTATTTTATTTTTATTTATTACTATTTTCATTTTTTATAATTTTTTTCACATATTTTCTTCACATATTTTTTTTCATTATATATTTATATATATTTTTTATATTTTTTTTCGTTTTTTTATTCTTTTTGGGATTTTGAAAATAATAGATACTAATATATATTCTTGCTACAATATCGACCTTTTTATCTGAATTGTTTTATTAAACAAATAAGATTTTTTTGAATAACGCTGATATGTATGATTTGTATTTATGAATTTTATGAAGTGTAATAAATTTTAAGGTTTTTTAACAATATAATAAGTTATCGGCAACAGGAAATGAGGTGGTGATTTTAATTTTCGATAGATTTGCATATATTCATTAATTTATTTTATTCATCCAAATAAATATTGCGGATTGAGTTGCTATTTGCACCGTGGGGACACGCTTAGTAGTAGACTGTCAACAGGAAGCTGATAGATAGAGTATATGCCACCCCCCTTTCTCCTTCGATTGGCTGCGAGTAGAGTCAATTAAGTATAAAAACACAAGCCGCCTTACCGGAAGTGATGTCTTTGATAACGCCCATTAAGGCGGGCGAAACGCGTCGACGCACTTCCGGGCAGCGGAGCTTTTGCAGCGTCATTTCCTGTTAACCACCGTGGAACGCACGCCGGCAGCGACACGGAAATTAGAGGATTGACTGTGCTAGGCTGCTTAATGCTGTTCATTGCCGATTTTTTAAAGATACTTTGTGAGTATTATTCTTACCATTCTGTTTTTAAATAAATACTACGGGCTTCACTATGTATGGCTTCTCTCTTTGTATTTGAAACACACATGGGAGAGAGAGAGGAGACGAATTATTAAGGAGCCAGTCTATGAGGTGCATGTCATCCATCCATCCGTTTGAGGGATATCTCATATGCTAGGGTAGCTGCATTGATCCTGTGATCCGATCAAGGAACATTATACATGTTCAAGGCTCATTTTTACCCAAAATCTGGTGAGTGCATCCCCATTGGGGGCCTTTTTTCCTGAAGAGCACTTGGGCACTTTTATGGATTCGAGCACCTGTTTGGCACTTTAGTTTTCTGTTGAAGAAACATTTATTGGACTGCACCTTAACAAATCACTTTGCACCTTAATGGTTATATTATGGACACTTAATCATAGCACTTTATTATTTATTATATATGTATTGTTTATAAATACACCTTTTGGTTGTACCAATCAATTTTTTTAGAGCATCAATGTTTTAGGGCACCAATTAATTATTGTAGCACATTTATATATATTTATAATTTATTTCACATTTTGTCACCTGTTAGCGCTGTCTATTTATGTTTATAATTATGATAAAAAAATATTGCAACGATCTCCATTTTATTCTCTAGGGTCTCTGCTAAAAAAAAATATATATATATATATATATATATATATATATATAATGTTTGGGGGTTCTAAGTAGTTTTCTAGCAAAATAAGAAAAACTGATTTTAGCTTGTCAAGTGTCAAAAATAGGCCCGCTCTTAACCAATTGCTGACTGCCGCACGACTATTTACAGCGGCAGTCTGGCTCTCCTGGGCAAACCGACGTAGGGCTACGTCGCTCGCCCAGGAGCCTCTAGGGGGTGAGCGCGCACCGCCGGAGGCGCGCTCCCACCCCCGCTAGTTCCCGCACATCCCCGCGTGAGTGATTGGTGGCTCCGATGTCCGCTGGTCACTCGCGATCTCCCGCTGGAGAGGGAGAAAGGCAGGCGGCCGATGTAAACAAAGCCGTCTGTCATTCTCCCTGATATAACTGCAGAGATCATACGATCCTGCTATGTAGGATCGTATGTCTCTGTGGTTACATCACAAGCCACGCCCCTTTACAGTTAGAGTCACCCCCTAGGGACACACTTAACCCCTGGATCACTAATAAAGTTAACCCCTTCCCTGTCAGTGTCATTTTTACAGTAACAGTGCATATGTATAGCACTGATCACTGTAGTAATGTCACTGGTACTCCCAAAAGTGTCAAAAATGTCAGTCAAAGGTCCGATCTGTCCACCGTAATGTCGCAGTCCCGCAAAAAAAAATCGCAGATCGTAAAAAAAAAACAATAAAAATTGCATAAATATTTCCCTTAGTTAGTAAACGCAATAACTTTCGCGCAAACCAATCAAAATACACTTATTGCGATTTTTTTTTTTTTACCAAAAATATGTAGCAGAAAACAAATTGGCCAAAAATGTTAAAAAATTTTGATTTTTACATTTTTTGGGGGGGGGAATTTCATTTTAAAAAAATGTGAAAAATATTGTTATTTTTTCAAAATGTATGCTCTTTTTTTGTTTATAGCGCAAAAAATAAAAATCGCACAGGCGATCAAATACCAACAAAAGAAAGCTCTGTTTGTGGGAAAAAAAGGACGTCAATTTCATTTGGGTACAGCGTCGCATGACAGCGCAATTGTCAGTTAAAGTCGCACAGTGCCGAATCGCAAAATAGGCCCTGGTCTTTGAGCAGCCAAATCCTCCGGGGCTTAAGTGGTTTAAGTGGTTAAGAGAGCTTTTCTGTTGAAAAACAACAGACTTACTGACTCGATTACTAGATCAAAATAGATGAAAAAAAGCCTAAACTAATACAACCATTGCACGTAAGAATTGGTAAGCTGCAATATAACAAATGTTTGCTTTTGGGTGTTAATATAACGCTTTAATGCAAAGTTATTAAAATTATAATCCATATAATCCAAATCTGTTCTTTTACAAAAAAAAAAAAAACATTATTTTTCATAGTATTATTGTATTTATGGCAAATTGTTCAGTATCAGATTTGTACTCACCAGAGTTTCCCACGCTCAAAGCTGAAAAGCCAAAAAACACTTTTTAGACACTATTATGTACAGTACATGTCATTAAATCATTTCTGATGCATTTCAATCATTTTTCTTCTAATATTCAGTTAAAATATTATACTTTTTTTTATACCCGTTATGTAAATTTTCCCAGATCACCAGAAGAAGATTGAATTTGCCACTCTGTCTTAGGTGACAAACTGTGGTTTGGAGAAGTCGGGTTAAGTAATGAGACTGTATGTTGCCATTCCACCATTGGGTAGGCATCAGTTGCCCTTTATTTCACCCCATAAGACCCCTTACATAGTGGACATGTTCATTTACCTATAAAATCCTTCCAGGCATCCATCATAACCCCTTTACCAAGACATTTATGCTTTACGTAGCCACCAGCCAACCCACCACCACCTAAATGAAGCTTATTTCAATCAACAGCCAGACTGTTCCCCGTCACTCTTATGCAATTCCAGTCAAACAGAACAGAATTATGTGAAAAAATAGAAAGGAAGCCCGTGCGCTGCCAGAAGGTATTTATAGCAAAGCAGAAGCTGAAAATAAAAGCAGGAGATGAAAATAAATGTGTAGAATAATAGGTAAAAAAAGCAGCCAATTCTGTATTTTCACCGAAATACCAGATGATCAAGAATATATAGAATGAATCGGCGCTATTTTCAAAATTGTTGAAGGATAAATATAATTTCTAAAGGATAAATAAATGATATTAGGGTATCATAAACACATAAATATATTGAAATAAATAAATAACTCAGCAGAGTGCAGGTGACGATAAATGCCTAAAAATAAAATAAATAAACCCACAGAGGGATTCCACAAAAGGTGAGTTAGAGCCGGTCCACACTAGCGCGACTTGTCAGCCTGACAAGTCGTGCTCCCTCGTGGTCCATTGACCGCTACAGGACCCGTTCTAATAACTTAGAAAAAGGGTCCTGTACTACTTCGGGGCGACCTCGGAGCGACTTGCATAGACTTCCATTATGTGAAGTCCCTGCAAGTCGCTCCGAAGTCGTGGTGCATGGAAATGCACAAGTCGCCCCCGAAGTAGTAGAGAGTCGTGTCGCCCCAGTGTGAACCGACTCTAAAGGTGACAGTGAATCAAAGTGCCATCCAATAAAAATAAATATATCCAAATATCTGTGGAGTACAAAATAAATATATAAATAATAACTCAGTAAATCAAAGTGCTATCTCTCTCCACAAACTGCCTATCAGGATCTCCAGTCTGGGAAGACTTTAAATGGACAACTAAAGAAAACTAACCATCAGGACGTGGTTAAGCATAAGAATCTCCTCCCCTGACTGGGTGGCATTTTTCCGTGACAATCTAAAGTTACTCAACTGGATGACCAATAGGACGGGATAGAGTATTTGGAAAGCCTCTCCTTGACTGGGTGGAGATTTTCCCTCGTCAAGCGATACAACCATGGCGGATGTCGTTGAAAATTAATTGCCAGGACTTCAAGTAAAGGCCCAGAACCTCTCCTATATAGTGGGTTTTCTGTTGGTTCCTTTATTTGGTCCTACAAAACTCCTGGACCTAGACCAAGTGTCAAGATGAACGATGAATGAATGCTCCATTTTTCTTGATGTGTTGAAACTGAGGGGGATAGTATGCTCTACAGACACTTTTTGTATGTTTTTAAATAGTGATCATCTGGATGCGAATACTTTGGGATTAAGAAGCAGGAATTCTGTATACTTGTCTCTAGCTTCCATTTGAATGAATATGTAGGATATCTACAAAGGATACAGCAAAGTGTAGGACGTCAGGAGTGGAATCAGAATCCCTGACGAAGATTTATGTCATTTATCACACATGTATCGAAACGCGTTGGATTATTTACCACTCCTTTAGGAACACTGTGTTTTTATTGTGTATCGTTTCAATGTAATGAATGAGCCATTTCTGTAACATGGCCAGATCAAGTTGTGATATCCTGCACTATGTATAATTACCAAGAATCAGTCATATATGGTGTAATTTTCAATAAAAATCTTTTAGAAATAATATTACCCATTATATAGTTTATTGTTACCCATAAAGTCCCACACTCTACCTTGGGGGTTTTTCTTTGAAATCAAAGTGCCATATACTGATATAAATATATCCAAATATCCGTGGAATAAAATATTATTTATGTGTTTATGATACCCTAATATCATTTATTTATCCTTTAGAAATTATATTTATCCTTCAACAATTTTGAAAATAGCGCCGATTCATTCTATATATTCCAGAACAGAATTATGAAGTCACCAGACCCCCCTTAACTGGACCAAACAACCAGAACCCCCCAATCCTTCATGAAGTGTATAAGTCTGGTGGTGGACCTCAGTACCCAACCTTACTACATTTTCATCATTTACTTTGGCAATTAAAAACAAAGCTCTTCTGAAAATCACATTTGTGGCTCTGACTTATCTAGATAAATGGGATCCTTCCAGCCTGAGTAAAAAGACCACGAATAGAGCGTACAATCAATACTTGTGAAGCAGCACTAGTCAAAAATATGCTCTGCCCAGATACCTTCTGTAACTCCGTTCTGTAAGATGAAATCCACCATCACTGAGAGCGGGTTTTACTAAACAATTATAACATAATGTATTTCTTATGGAATAAGACAGACCATACATTCCCCTTTAGATGGTGAACATAAAGTAAGAAGAAGAGGGGTCAACTTACTTTGTCCACAACAGATGCAAATATAATAAGCGTATTATACGTAGAGAACCCAACAGGTTCAACGTAATGATTTTTTTTTTTTTGTATTTCACACAATCTCAAAAGAAAGACACTTAGCTGATAATCAGAATAAAATAAAAGAATACTCAGAATGAAAAAAAACAAGGATCTTTCTACTTACACAGGAACACGATGGCGAGAAAGACTGACATGGTAGACGGGACCTAGAAGATGTGACTGTCCTGAGAAGCAGAAGTTTTGACGGTCTTTGTACTTCTTGAACTTTATTTATAGGCATTTCTCAAGAGTTAAAACCAATGTCGTGAGAATGCAGAAAGAGGAATAATTTGTGATAGCCAATTTAGGTATTGAGTCTGCCTTATCTGATATGATAGTCTAGACCAGGGGTGTCCAAACTACGGCCCTCCAGCTGTTGCGGAACTACACGTCCCATGAAGCATTGTAAAACGCCGACATTGACAGACAAAGCTAGGCATATTGAGAATTGTAGTTCGTGAACAGTTGGAGGGCTATAGTTTGGACACCCCTGGTCTAGACAAAACTCATATTACATTTTAAGGGTGGACTCTGCTTTCCATTTACCCAGGATTGCTGGTCTAGCTAGTTCATATAATAGTAAGGACACTTGTTTGGAGTCCAGTGTTGTTACTTTGGCAAGGTATGGGGTCCATTGCTATCTTACTGAATAGTACACTAGCGACACCATACAGGCAAGCTTTTTTGGAGATAAGAATGGTAAACACGGGCAGGGGCCTACCGGCAATCCTTTGGGGTAGATGTACAGATGAAAATAGAAACAGACACTCTTTTGGTAAGATGTACCAATATGAATTGTAAACTCCAATATGAATTATAAACTCGGTTCCAACCAACAGGTAATCGTCTAATGTAGATGTACCAATACAAAGTGTAAACTCAGGTTACAACCTACAATCAATCCTTTGGTTAAGACGTACTGATGAGAATAGAAGCAAACACCCTTTTGGGGGAAATATGCTGATAAGAATAGTACATCCAAACCGTCACTTACACATAGACTATGGCTCTGCCCACCAATACATTCCTTCTGGAGGGAAGTGGAACTGTATGTGGCCTCCCCCACTGGTCTAGCTCCTCATACGGACCCTTACCTGTTGCTTTTAGGAAACTTTGATGTGGTCTTACATAAATCCTCCAAAATGCAGTCTAATATCCTCACGTCTCACAAGACCTGGCTAACCACCTGCTACATGACTGCCAGGAGAGCCATACTATCTAAATGGATACAGTCCTCGCCTCCAACGATCGAGGATGTGCAGTTGAGCTTATAACAACTCCATGACAGAGAGGCTCTGGACATTAAAACCTCAGAATCCAAGAACCCTGCTAAATTTGACCGTAAATGGTCTGCATTCCTTCGAGCTGCCACGCATCCATGCACTTCTCTTCACTGCTACACCAACTCTACCGACTTGCCACCCACCAACTCTGCCAATGAGCAACCCCTTGGATTAAGCTTAACATACCGACCTACTGTTCCCCTGCGGATGTAATCACCACATCAGCATACGGCAGTGGGTAGACAAGCTCACCCGTTTCCATACCAATTTCTATACTACGCTGAATGGACCCTTCATCTCCTCACTTGTTTATACATTATGGCATCCCATCTATTCCTCACATCCCTTCTTCTTCTATTGTTCCTAGCCACAACCATTTCTGCCTACCAGGACGCCATCGGGACTTCAAAAATCCAGCCCCCCTCCCCCCCCGGGCCATCCTGCCCAACCTTCTATATGGTGCACATAGAGGACTTCCATGCCTTACTACATTCAGCTTCTGCCCTATGAGGGAAGGGGATCATTTGTGCTGCTCTGTTCAGTCTGCTCTGTCCTTCACTAAAGGAGCTAGGAGAGCTTACAGACATGTGAACAATACTGTAGGTAATTTGGCTTGTACAGCTGATTAGAATTGGGAGGTTTGGAGGCGCCACTTGTTCACAGGAATTGGATCGCTACTGGAGCTTGGTGATGTGCTGTTAATTTCTGAGTTCATCATCCTAACACATGCCTGTTTGACCATTCCTAACCAATGGTCAAATGATCTGGTAAACAGATATCTTCTTCTGTGCACGTAGTGATGCATCCTTTTTAGATTTGATCCTGTTCTTGGTGCCGGACTCTCCTCAATCTTCTGCATTTATTTGCTCTAAGTGAATCATTTAATTCTGTGGGACTTATGGACTGACCTTTGAGTGTATCTTTGGTTTTCTATTTAAAGTGGTTGTAAACCCAAAATAAAAAAATAAAAAAAAACCTGCAAGACAAAGGCATAATGAGCTAGTATACATCGCATAATAGCTCATTATGAAAAACTTACCTAAGAACGAAGCCCTGACACGGACCCCCGGACACCGCTGCGGGCGCTGACATGATCCCACAGCGTCTCTTCCGGGTTCGGTGGCTCCGGCGCTGTGATTGGCCAGAGCCGCGATGACGTCATTCCCGTGCATGCGCGCGGGAGTCATTTTCCGGCAAGCTCCCGGCAAGGGAAGCTGAAGGTCCGCAGGACTCTCAGAGTGCATGCGCCGCTCGCGTGAGCAGCTGCATGCACTGCAAATATCTCCTAAACCGCGCCGGTTTAGGCGATATTAATTGTACCTACAGGTAAGCCATATTATAGGCTTACCTGTAGTTAAAAGTGAAAAAAAGCGGTATACTACCGCTTTAACACAGATGCATGGTTTCCTTTTTCCAATTCATTGATATTCTTTATTCATTTATTTATGTGGCGCTGTACCCCTTATTGTTATATTTATTTGTGGTCTGATCTTGCCTTTGTACTGGCTGCCTTTCATTATCCATAATGTGACCAAGCACGGCTAATTTGGGGTTTTATTTAAAAAAAGGGGTGGGCCGGGGGGCAGAGCACTGCTGCGAGTGGATATCATAGAAGAACAAAATCAGAAGAAGAAGGAGAATAAGAAGAAGAATGAGAAGGGAAAGAAGGAGAACAAGAAGAAGAATGAGAAGGGGAAGAAGGAGAACAAGAAGAAGAATGAGAAGGGAAAGAAGGAGAACAAGAAGAAGAATGAGAAGGGGAAGAAGGAGAACAAGAAGAAGAATGAGAAGGGGAAGAAGGAGAACAAGAAGAAGAATGAGAAGGGAAAGAAGGAGAACAAGAAGAAGAATGAGAAGGGAAAGAAGGAGAACAAGAAGAAGAATGAGAAGGGGAAGAAGGAGAACAAGAAGAAGAATGAGAAGGGAAAAAAGGAGAACAAGAAGAAGAATGAGAAGACAAAGAAGGAGAACAAGAAGAAGAATGAGAAGGGGTAGAAGGAGAACAAGAAGAAGAATGAGAAGGGGTAGAAGGAGAACAAGAAGAAGAATGAGAAGGGGAAGAAGAACAAGAAGAAGAATGAGAAGGGGAAGAAGGAGATCAAGAAGAAGAACGAGAAGGGGAAGAAGGAGAACAAGAAGAAGAATGAGAAGGGAAAGAAGTAGAGCAAGAAGAAGAATGAAAAGGAGAAGAAGGAGAACAAAAAGAAGGGGGAGAAGGAAACAAGAAGAAGAATGAGAAGGGAAAGAAGGATAACAAGAAGAAGAATGAGAAGGGGAAGAAGGAGAACAAGAAGAAGAATGAGAAGGGGAAGAAGGAGAACAAGAATAAGATTGAGCAGGGGTAGAAGGAGATCAAGAAGAAGAACGAGAAGGGGAAGAAGGAGAACAAGAAGAAGAATGAGAAGGGAAAGAAGTAGAGCAAGAAGAAGAATGAAAAGGAGAAGAAGGAGAACAAAAAGAAGGGGTAGAAGGAGAACAAGAAGAAGAATGAGAAGGGGGAGAAGGAGAACAAGAAGAAGAATGAGAAGGGAAAGAAGTAGAAGAAAGAGAACAAAAAGAAGGGGTAGAAGGAAACAAGAAGAAGAAAAAAATAATGAGAAGGAGAAGAAGGAGAACAAGAAGAAGAATGAGAAGGGGTATAAGGAGAACAAGAAGAAGAATGAGAAGGGGTAGAAGGAGAACAAGAAGAAGAATGAGAAGGGGTATAATGAGAACAAGAAGAAGAATGAGAAGGGAAAGAAGGAGAACAAGAAGAAGAATGAGAAGGGGAAGAAGGAGAACAAGAAGAAGAATGAGAAGGGGAAGAAGGAGAACAAGAAGAAGAATGAGAAGGGAAAGAAGGAGAACAAGAATAAGAATGAGAAGGGAAAGAAGGAGAACAAGAATAAGAATGAGAAGGGGTAGAAGGAGAACAAGAAGAAGAATGAGAAGGGGTAGAAGGAGAACAAGAAGAAGAATGAGAAGGGAAAAAAGGAGAACAAGAAGAAGAATGAGAAGGGAAAAAAGGAGAACAAGAAGAAGAATGAGAAGACAAAGAAGGAGAACAAGAAGAAGGGGTAGAAGGAGAACAAGAAGAAGAATGAGAAGGGGGAGAAGGAGAACAAGAAGAAGAATAAGAAGGGGTAGAAGGAGAACAAGAAGAAGAATGAGAAGGGAAAGAAGGAGAACAAGAAGAAGAATGAGAAGGGGAAGAAGGAGAACAAGAAGAAGAATGAGAAGGGAAAGAAGTAGAAGAAAGAGAACAAAAAGAAGGTTTCTTTTTTCCAATTCATTGATATTCTTTATTCATTTATTTATGTGGCGCTGTACCCCTTATTGTTATATTTATTTGTGGTCTGATCTTGCCTTTGTACTGGCTGCCTTTCATTATCCATAGTGTGACCAAGCACGGCTAATTTGGGGTTTTATTTAAAAAAAGGGGTGGGCCGGGGGGCAGAGCACTGCTGCGAGTGGATATCATAGAAGAACAAAATCAGAAGAAGAAGGAGAATAAGAAGAAGAATGAGAAGGGAAAGAAGGAGAACAAGAAGAAGAATGAGAAGGGGAAGAAGGAGAACAAGAAGAAGAATGAGAAGGGAAAGAAGGAGAACAAGAAGAAGAATGAGAAGGGGAAGAAGGAGAACAAGAAGAAGAATGAGAAGGGGAAGAAGGAGAACAAGAAGAAGAATGAGAAGGGAAAGAAGGAGAACAAGAAGAAGAAGGGGAAGAAGGAGAACAAGAAGAAGAATGAGAAGGGAAAAAAGGAGAACAAGAAGAAGAATGAGAAGACAAAGAAGGAGAACAAGAAGAAGAATGAGAAGGGGTAGAAGGAGAACAAGAAGAAGAATGAGAAGGGGTAGAAGGAGAACAAGAAGAAGAATGAGAAGGGGAAGAAGAACAAGAAGAAGAATGAGAAGGGGTAGAAGGAGATCAAGAAGAAGAACGAGAAGGGGAAGAAGGAGAACAAGAAGAAGAATGAGAAGGGAAAGAAGTAGAGCAAGAAGAAGAATGAAAAGGAGAAGAAGGAGAACAAAAAGAAGGGGGAGAAGGAAACAAGAAGAAGAATGAGAAGGGAAAGAAGGATAACAAGAAGAAGAATGAGAAGGGAAAGAAGGAGAACAAGAAGAAGAATGAGAAGGGGAAGAAGGAGAACAAGAAGAAGAATGAGAAGGGGAAGAAGGAGAACAAGAAGAAGATTGAGCAGGGGTAGAAGGAGATCAAGAAGAAGAACGAGAAGGGGAAGAAGGAGAACAAGAAGAAGAATGAGAAGGGAAAGAAGTAGAGCAAGAAGAAGAATGAAAAGGAGAAGAAGGAGAACAAAAAGAAGGGGTAGAAGGAGAACAAGAAGAAGAATGAGAAGGGGGAGAAGGAGAACAAGAAGAAGAATGAGAAGGGGTAGAAGGAGAACAAGAAGAAGAATGAGAAGGGAAAGAAGTAGAAGAAAGAGAACAAAAAGAAGGGGTAGAAGGAAACAAGAAGAAGAAAAAAAGAATGAGAATGAGAAGAAGGAGAACAAGAAGAAGAATGAGAAGGGGTATAAGGAGAACAAGAAGAAGAATGAGAAGGGGTATAAGGAGAACAAGAAGAAGAATGAGAAGGGGAAGAAGGAGAACAAGAAGAAGAATGAGAAGGGAAAGAAGGAGAACAAGAAGAAGAATGAGAAGGGGAAGAAGGAGAACAAGAAGAAGAATGAGAAGGGAAAGAAGGAGAACAAGAAGAAGAATGAGAAGACGAAGAAGGAGAACAAGAAGAAGAATGAGAAGGGGTAGAAGGAGAACAAGAAGAAGAATGAGAAGGGGAAGAAGACCAAGAAGAAGAATGAGAAGACAAAGAAGAAGAACAAGAAGAAGAATGAGAAGGGAAAGAAGGAGAACAAGAAGAAGAATGAGAAGGGGAAGAAGGAGAACAAGAAGAAGAATGAGAAGGGGAAGAAGGAGAACAAGAAGAAGATTGAGCAGGGGTAGAAGGAGATCAAGAAGAAGAACGAGAAGGGGAAGAAGGAGAACAAGAAGAAGAACGAGAAGGGAAAGAAGTAGAGCAAGAAGATGAATGAAAAGGAGAAGAAGGAGAACAAAAAGATGGGGTAGAAGGAGAACAAGAAGAAGAATGAGAAGGGGGAGAAGGAGAACAAGAAGAAGAATGAGAAGGGGTAGAAGGAGAACAAGAAGAAGAATGAGAAGGGAAAGAAGGAGAACAAGAAGAATGAAAAGGGAAAGAAGGAGAACAAGAAGAAGAATGAGAAGGGGAAGAAGAAGAACAAGAAGAAGAATGAGAAGGGGTAGAATGAGAACAAGAAGAAGAATGAGAAGGGAAAGAAGGAGAACAAGAAGAAGAATGCGAAGGGGAAGAAGGAGAACAAGAAGAAGAATGAGAAGGGAAAGAAGTAGAAGAAGGAGAACAAAAAGAAGGGGTAGAAGGAAACAAGAAGAAGAATGAGAAGGGAAAGAAGGAGAACAAGAAGAAGAATGAGAAGGGGAAGAAGGAGAACAAGAAGACGATTGAGCAGGGGTAGAAGGAGATCAAGAAGAAGAACGAGAAGGGGAAGAAGAAGAACAAGAAGAAGAATGAGAAGGGAAAGAAGTAGAGCAAGAAGAAGAATGAGAAGGAGAAGAAGGAAAACAAAAAGAAGGGAAAGAAGGAGAACAAGAAGAATGAAAAGGGAAAGAAGGAGAACAAGAAGAAGAATGAGAAGGGGAAGAAGAAGAACAAGAAGAAGAATGAGAAGGGGTAGAATGAGAACAAGAAGAAGAATGAGAAGGGAAAGAAGGAGAACAAGAAGAAGAATGAGAAGGGGAAGAAGGAGAACAAGAAGAAGAATGAGAAGGGAAAGAAGTAGAAGAAGGAGAACAAAAAGAAGGGGTAGAAGGAAACAAGAAGAAGAATGAGAAGGGAAAGAAGGAGAACAAGAAGAAGAATGAGAAGGGGAAGAAGGAGAACAAGAAGATGATTGAGCAGGGGTAGAAGGAGATCAAGAAGAAGAACGAGAAGGGGAAGAAGAAGAACAAGAAGAAGAATGAGAAGGGAAAGAAGTAGAGCAAGAAGAAGAATGAGAAGGAGAAGAAGGAGAACAAAAAGAAGGGGTAGAAGGAGAACAATAAGCAGAATGAGAAGGGGGAGAAGGAGAACAAGAAGAAGAATGAGAAGGGGTAGAAGGAGAACAAGAAGAAGAATGAGAAGGGAAAGAAGGAGAACAAGAAGAAGAATGAGAAGGGGAAGAAGGAGAACAAGAAGAAGAAGGAGAAGGGGAAGGAGAACGAGTTGAAGAAGGTGAAGGAGAAGAACACGATGAAGAAGGTGAAGGAGAAAAAGGAGAACAAGAAGAAGACAGAGAAGGAGAAGGAGAAAGGGGAAGAAGGAGAACAAGAAGAAGAAGGAGAAGGGGAAGAAGGAGAACAAGAAGAAGGGGAAGAAGGAGAAAAAGATGAAGAAGGTGAAGGAGAAGGGGAAGAAGGAGAACAAGATGAAGAAGGTGAAGGAGAAGGAGAAGGAGAAAAAGTAGAACAAGAAGAAGACAGAGAAGAAGAAAGGAGAAGAAGGAGAAGGAAATGGAGAAGAAGAAGGAGAAGGAAATGGAGAAGAAGAAGGTGGAAGAATAAGAAGGGCTATCATACTTTGTCCACGATTGATGCAAATATAATGAGTGTGTTTTACATAGAACCTCCAACAGGTTCATAGTAATGAGTTGTTTCGTGTGCTTCACACAATTTCAAAGACACTCGATATGCAGATAATAATAAAAATAAAGACTTTTCTATTTACACAGGAATACGATGTCGAGGAAGATGGACATGGTTAGCCATGACCTTGACCTTGAGACTCTCTCTAAGAAGGAGAAGTTATGATCATTTTCTCACTTCCTGAGTTTTATTTATATACATTTCACCAGAATGAAATCTGATGTTGTAAGATTGTAAAAAGATTAATAATCTGTGATAGCTGATCAGATCTCAGATCAGTGTAGCTAGTCCTGATAAAAGTCCCTTATCGGGTATGAAAGCCTAAATAAATTTCATATTACAGTATATTTTAGTGGGTACATTGCTGACCTTATAACTGGGGTTGCTAATCTAGCTGGAATATACAACACTGAGGAATCTTGCTTGGTGTTCAGTTTTAGCTGTCAGTGAAACATGCAAGAGTTAAGCCTCGTACACACGTACCGTTTGTTGGCCGTAAATATTCGGCCGCCGACCGATCGGCCGATTGTAGGCTTGTTAGTATGATGCTTCCGACAGCCGACAGCGCATTTTCGGCCGAACAGAATCTGTCGTGCAGACTTTAAAATATTTGTTGGCCGTCACCAGAACGGCCGATTGTTCACCAGTCAGTACAAAATTCGGCCGACAGACAGCAGATTAGCAAGACTGGGCATGCTCAGAAAAGAAAAAAGACAAGGAAAGTTAACCATTACATGACATCACTTCTGCAGTCGGCTGTTGTTGGCTGACAGAATTCGTGTGCAGTCTTTTGCAGTTCTCAACAGACAGGCCAGCCCTGGACAAAAGACGGCCGATCGTTCGGCCGACGATCAGTACGTGTGTACGGGGCTTTACACTCCAAGCATCCACTGCTGCGGGTCCAATCAAGTACTAGTCTAAAGTGCCCTCCTCGTCTCGTGAAGGTAAGACAGCAAACTTACTCCACATACAGGGAACGTAATCACAGCATTGAATGTATATTGAAAAATGGCGCCTCCTAGTGATAGAATTCTACGAGAACATACAAACAGCAGCCATCAATTTTTGGTGAAACCAAAATAAAATAATATAGGAAGAAGAAATGATACTACTTTTACTACTATTACTAATAATAATAATAATAATATTATGAAGAAGAAATTATACTACTTCTACTACTACTATTAATAATAATATTAATACCAATAATAGGAATAAGAAATAATACTACTTCTACTACTATTACTAATAATAATAGTAGGAAGAAGAAATGAAACTGCTACTATTAATACTAATAATAATAATAATAATAATAAAATTGATACTAATACTAGGAAGAAGAAATGATACTACTTATACTAATATTAATACTACTACTACTACTAATAATAATAATAATAATAATATTAATAATAATAATAATACTAGGAAGAAGATATGATACTACTTATGCTACTTTTACTACTAATAATAATAATATTATTAATAATAAGAATAAGAAGACAACATTATACTACTTTTACTACTATTACTAATAATAACAATAGGAAGAAAAATGATACTACTTCTACTACTATTACTATTACTTCTACTACTACTACTAATAATAATAATAATAACAATATTAGGAAGAAGAAATTATACTACTTCTACTAATATTACTAAAAATGATAATAATAATAATATTAATAATAATAATAAATATTAGGAAGAAGAAGTTATACTGCTTCTACTACCATTACTAATAATAATAACAACAATAATAATTATAATAATAATAGGAAGAAGAAATGATACTACTTTTACTACTATTAGTACTACTAATAATAATAATATGAAGAAGAAATGATACTACTTATACTACTACTATTAATAATAATATTAATAATAATAATAATAATAATAGGAAGCATAAATAATACTACTTCTACTACTACTACTACTACTACTACTAATAATAATAATAATAATAATAAGAAGAAGAAGAAGAAGAAGAAGAAATACTACTTCTACTACTATTACTAATAATAATAATAGGAAGAAGAAATGATACTACTACTATTACTACTACTAATAATAATAATTATAATAAGAATAATAATAATGATAATACTAATACTAGGAAGAAGAAACGATACTACTTATACTACTATTACTACTAATAATAATATTATTAATAGTAATAATAATAATAAGAAGAAGAAGAAGACAACATTATACTACTTTTTCTACTATTACTAATAATAACAATAGGAAGAAAAAATGATACTACTTCTACTGCTATTACTACTACTACTAATAATAATAATAATAATAATAAGAAGAAGAAGAAGAAGAAGAAGAGGAAATTATAATACTTCTACTAATATTACTAAAAATAATAATAATAATAATAAATAATAGGAAGAAGAAATTATACTGCTTCTACTACTATTACTAATAATAACAACAACAATAATAATAATAATAATAATAATAATAATAATAATAATAGGAAGAAGAAATTATACTACTTTTACTACTATTAGTACTAATAATAATATTATTAATAATAATAATAAGAAGAAGACAATATTATACTACTTTTTCTACTATTACTAATAATAACAATAATAACATCATCATAATAATTATATTAGGAAGAAGAGATGATACTACTTTTACTACTATTAGTACTACTACTATTAATAATAATCTTAATATTAATAATAGGAAGCATAAATAATACTACTTCTACTACTATTACTAATAATAATAATAAGAAGAAGAAGAAGAAGAAGAAGAAGAAATAGAAGAAGAAGAAGAAGAAGAAGAAGACAACATTATACTACTTTTTCTACTATTACTAATAATAACAATAGGAAGTAATATTACTTCTACTAATATTACTAAAAATTATAATAATAATCATAATAATAAAAAAATAATAGGAAGAAGAAGTTATACTGCTTCTACTACTATTACTAATAATAAAAACAATACTAATAATAATAATTATAATAATAATAATAGCAAGAAGAAATGATACTACTTCTACTACTACTAATATTAATAACAATTTACATATAATAAATGTACAATATGTATTTGAACATTTGTGTATTCAAAGTGTATCTAAAGAACAAACATCTTGTGTTATTTTGGATAGTGGGAAACAGGTAGACCTGACATCAATTTCCTTTTTCAGAAGATTTAGTCTCTCAATCTTTCCTGAGGACTGTTGTCACCAGGGCTGAAAATGAGAGAAAAAACAAAATATAGAGTTGTCACCAAAACAAGAAAAGAGGGGAAACTTCCATTGGGACACCTGTTCTGGTGACAACTGACTTAATAGGATTTTACCTCACTTTGGAAAGATTTACATTCACTTCCTGTTGCATCTACAGGACAGGAAGTGATGGAAAATCTCTTGAATGAGATGCAGATGGAAAAAAGAACCTGAAGTGATTTTATTTCTTTGTAAATATCAGTTTTGCTATAGTACATTGTATACATTGTACAGGTATGCCACTTCACGAGCCAAAACCCACATCATAAAAAACTCTAAATAAATGGTGTATTACATGCAGTTTATACTCAATCAGTCACTATAGAGTCACACATGTGGGTGTATATACAGTGGTAAATGACAGCCCTCGCCCTCCCTCCTCTTCCATGCCCTCTAACCAGCTAAACGTAATGGGGTGGGATATTGAATGTAGATTGATGGAGGCTTCACCTCCCTCTTATTCTAAGACACACAGCCTATGACTGGCAAAAATATGCCCACACCATGTTATTTCCACACAATAAAAAAAAAATGAGGTTCTAAATGTTGGAGTTCCGTTCAACTTTACAGTGAAACTGTACTTTGGCCATTTAAATCTGGAGCTTGACTTAGTCTTCACCTACCTTGTTCACACCTTACTTCCTTACTTCCACTGTCTCGGCCATAGACCGGAAGTGACGTCACCACGGCTTTTCCCGACGCGTTGCGTCACAGACACGTGACTTTATCAAGTCACGTGACTTCTCTGCGTTTTTATATTCTATATGAATTTTAATATTTATACTTGGCATCATACTCACTAGACTGACCTCCTTTGGAGCCCCCCGAACAGCGCTGTCTTCCTCTGATCACATGTCAGGGTGGAGGGAGCTCAGACTCTCCCTGATAGGAGGAATCCAACAACCACACATAGAAGCCATGGAAAAGACCATACAATGTAACTTTTATTTGCCATGCTCCATTAAGAAAAACGTTGAACATAGGCACACATAAAACTCTTCTTATTGACCTTTCTTTTATAAAGGGGTCAAAATAAATTTCCAAACGTGTTTTATAAAAGGAAATCATTTATTTACAGCCAAAACACAACTTGTAACAATTACAAATGTCTTAATTCACAGATTGCTTAAGTAGGGTAAATGCTGCATTTACTGATTAAACAGTCAACTCTGGTCAATGTTTTTTTCTGGAAGGATTTTGACCTCAATTTTTATTGCTCTCTGTGTCCCTACTGGGGAGATTCACCCTTACTTCCACTGGGAAGATCTATCCTTACTTTCACTGGGGGGATCCATCCTTACTTCCACTGGAGAGATCTATCCTTACTTCCACTGGGGAGATCTATCCTTACTTCCACTGGGGAGATCTATCCTTAGTTCCACTGGGGAGATCTATCCTTACTTCCACTGGGGAGATCTATCCTTGCTTCCACTGGGGAGATCTATCCTTACTTCCACTGGGGAGATCTATCCTTACTTCCACTGGGGAGATCTATCCTTACTTCCACTGGGGAGATCTATCCTTACTTCCACTGGGGAGATCTATCCTTGCTTCCACTGGGGAGATCTATCCTTACTTCCACTGGGGGGATCCATCCTTACTTTCACTGGGGGGATCCATCCTTACTTCCACTGGTGAGATCTATCCTTACTTCCACTGGGGAGATCTATCCTTACTTCCACTGGGGGGATCCATCCTTACTTTCACTGGGGGGATCCATCCTTACTTCCACTGGGGAGATCCATCCTTACTTCCACTGGAGAGATGTATCCTTACTTCCACTGGAGAGATCCATCCTTACTTTCACTGGGGGGGGGATCCATCCATACTTCCACTGGGGAGATCTAGCCTTACTTCCACTGGAGAGATCTATCCTTACTTCCACTGGGGTGATCTATCCTTACTTCCACTGGGGAGATCTATCCTTACTTCCACTGGGGAGATCTATCCTTGCTTCCGCTGGGGAGATCTATCCTTACTTCCTCTGGGAAGATCTATCCTTACTTTCACTGGGGAGATCTATCATTACTTCCACTGGGGAGATCTATCCTTATTTCCACTGGGGAGATCTATCCTTACTTCCACTGGGGAGATCTATTCTTACTTCGACTGGAGAGATCTACCCTTACTTCCACTGGGGAGATCTATCCTTACTTCCACTGGGGAGATCTATCCTTACTTTCACTGGGGGGATCCATCCTTACTTCCACTGGGGAGATCTATCCTTATTTCCACTGGGGAGATCTATCCTTACTTCCACTGGGAAGATCTATCCTTATTTCCACTGGGGAGATCCATCCTTACTTCCACTGAAGAGATCCATCCTTACTTCCACTGGGGAGATCCATCCTTACTTCCACTGGAGAGATCCATCCTTACTTCCACTGGGGAGATCTATCCTTACTTCCACTGGGAAGATCTATCCTTATTTCCACTGGGGAGATCCATCCTTACTTCCACTGGAGAGATCCATCCTTACTTCCACTGGTGAGATCTA
The DNA here is from genome assembly GCF_965119305.1 of Pelophylax lessonae. Classification (NCBI taxonomy): domain Eukaryota; kingdom Metazoa; phylum Chordata; class Amphibia; order Anura; family Ranidae; genus Pelophylax; species Pelophylax lessonae. The sequence goes on from NC_138780.1 coordinate 8,109,545, forward strand.
TACTTACTTCTACTGGGGAGATCTATCCCTACTTCCACTGGAGAGATCTATCCTTACTTCCACTGGGGAAATCTATCCTAACTTCCACTGGGAATATCTATCCTTACTTCCACTGGGGAGATCTATCCTTAATTTCACTGGGGAGATCCATCCTTACTTCCACTGGGGAGATCTGTCCTTACTTCCGGTCCCCTGAAGAGCAAGTGAGGGGAAATTTCCTCAACTGGGAAAGAAGGATATGTCACCAGTACAACAGGATCTCCAAAAGGGGTCCAAAGCTTTAATGATCCCGTCACAGCAAAATCGAGACATTTTGGGGCCACGCAGGACCTCTTCTTCAGGAAGGTGACATTTCCCCTACTGGGACACAGAGAGCATCTAAAAGGTCCTACTCCTTCTTCACTTCATCAAATCCAATTATTTTGGCTGGAGGTTGTATTAATAGCTTTGTATTAGATCTTCGGGATATGCTGAAAACATAAGGACATTTTTTTACTTTTTTTTTTATCCTTTTTCATTTTTTTTTTTGTTTTATCCTGGACAGTAAAGATGCTCCATCAGGTTTGAGTCTCATATACACCCTCAGTTATCTGGATCCTTCACAGTAGCATAGGTGACGGTCATCCCATCCTAGGAAAGAATTGTGACGTATTACAGGTTAGTGAATGGAGACATTAGGTGGCTTTATATCATCTGAGGTGTTCCACAACATTACTCTTGGAACTTTACACCACTATTTATAAAAGCTATAGGGATGTTGCTAAGGCCGCTGATAGGAGGAACAGCCATTCCCCAAGTAGTGGGCCAAGGCCCAATTGGATCAGCAGGGGATCAGGTTTAGCTTGGAAGTAGGATGAGTCCTGCACAGTGTAGAGTATAGAGTTTAGGTATCTCCCCCGCAGCTGTCACATAATCGTGAGGGAATGCAGCATGTCCACCTAACTCACTGACTGTTGCTGGAACATCCAGGACGGGCAATAAATTAGATGGATGTGCCGCAATCCTTTGCACCCACTTCAGTGACAACCTATTTTGTTGGTCAACTTTTGACTTGGGAGTATTGCCAACGAGACTCGCACTGGCCCCGCTCCTGCCTCTCGTCTGGGACTAGCAGAGTGGAGTCAGCCAGAGATGTGAATGGGGACTGCTGTTAGAAATCATGGGGCCCCGCACAGCCTAGCTGACAAGAACAGTAAACCAAGTCTAACAGATGACCTCTCTGACATGACTAAACCACTATTTTGTTGGTGGCTCAACTTTTGACTTGTGAGTATTGCCAATGAGACTCACACTGGCCCCGCTCCTGCCTCTCGTCTGGGAGTAGCAGAGTGGAATCAGCTGGAAATGTGAATGGGAACTGCTGTTAGAAATCATGGGGCCCCACACAGCCTAGCTGACAGGAACAGTAAACCAAGTCTAACAGGTGGCCTCTCTGAAATGACCAAATCACTATTTTGTTGGTGGCTCAACTTTTGACTTGTGAGTATTGCCAATGAGACTCGCACTGGCCCCGCTCCTGCCTCACGTCTGGGACTAGCAGAGTGGAATCAGCCGGAGATGTGAATGGGGACTGCTGTTAGAAATCATGGGGCCCCACACAGCCTAGCGGACAGGAATAGTAAACCAAGTCTAACAGGTGGCCCCCTCGGACATGACCAAACCACTCATTCATGCAACCAGAATACCCGTGAGAATTACCCCTTAATTATTATTTTTTATTTTTTATTTATTTTTTTTATTTTTTTTACAGCCCTGTGGGGGTTGTTGAAAATGTTCTATTTCTGTCTATCCAGTCATGAGATTTACACAGCTCTGCCATACAGCACAGCCCATTTTTTTCTCTGCTGCGGTTCAGTAATCCCTAATAAGATATTGTCCCTCCCGGGACCTGTGACTGGACAGTGAAGGGAGAAGCAGCAATCCAATGAGCTCATCTCTCGGTCACTCTGCGCACTTCTCCTATCAGTATGTACCTTGTTTTTAAGTGGAAGACTTCAACCCCAAAATAGAAATGGGGAAAGAAGAAACTTTAAGGTGTTCTCATCAAAAGGTAAGTAAATATTGGTTATACAACAGTTTTTAACACATTTTTTGGCACTGTGATACTATCACCCCCAAATATAGTGCGAAAAGTATTTGCATACTTACATTTCTGATTTTATTTCCTACGGAGGATGAAATGTAAACAAAAAAATATTATTATTAATAATAATAATAATAACACAAAATAATATTAATAAACTAATAATACATAAATAAATATAATAATAATAATAATAATTACATCATATTGCAAGAAGACCAACATAAAGGCCAACATGTCTACCAATATCTAACAGTTACAAAAGGTTTAATCATTGAAGAATAAACAATTTTAATCAATTGACACAAACGTTTGGACCGATCTTTGATCTAGTACAGCTGGATTCTACACCAGAAAAATAATTTTTTTCACCAGTTAATGCACTGACCAGATACACACTCCAAAGCTGGCTGGTAAGTAGTCTTTTAGAGGACTTTTCTGATGCTAGGTCGTTCCAGCTCTCCTTGATTTCACTGGGTGGCAGACAAAGGATCTGTACAAAGAGTCAAAAGGAGACACAAGCGCACAGCCGCTCTCACATAATATAGTTTTTATTAAAGACAATAGACGAAACTTATAGTTGATGCAGTCACATGATTCTAGATGGTTCAGGACATGTACAGTAGCTTGTTCCCTTCTCTTCTCCTGGGTGGCCCCTTCAAGCTGTACAGGGCTCGATCGCTGCTCCTAGTGTACCCGAGTCCTCCTTGCCAAGGCTCCGGGGGTTCACAGCCCAGTGCGCCTGTGCCTGGACCTGCCGGCGCGGTCGCCACTGCACATGGACGCCATGGCCTTGCCAGAAGACTGTAGATGGTGATGTGAGTTAACACATTTAAAAACTTGTTAAAAAATAACATTTAAAAAAATATATATAAAATAACCCTTTTAGAAAGCTACGAGCAAAAAGGATTCTAACATGTTTTTAAATGTGTTAAAATTTAATGTATTCTTGACTGCCATTATGGTTTGTTTTTAGCCTTTCTATACCATTCCCTTTGTGATTGTAGTATGGCCCCTTTAAGATGAGTGGCAAAGGAGGGGTTATTGCTAATAAAATGAGGTTGGGTAATACTGTGGGCATGACCTGAAAAAGGAGGCCACGCCTCTGAAATGCGTCGTCATACCAACCAAGTGGGCATGTACTGTCGTTCCGTCCTTCTCTCCCCACCATCTACAGCATAGGTGTCCAACCTGTGGCCCTCCAGCTGTTGCGGAACTACAAGTCCCATCATGCCTTTGCCTTTCGGAGTTATGCTTGCAACTGTCAACTTTGCAATGCCTAAAGGGACTTTCCCTACTAATGCCTCATGGGTCCTGTAGTTCCGCAACAGCTGGAGGGCTGCAGGTTGGACACCCATGATCTACAGTCTTCCAGCAGGGCCCTGGCGTCCAGACGCACTGGGCTGTGAACGCCGGAGCCTCAGCAAAGAGGACTCGGGTCCCGCCATCGGGTACAGTAGGAGCAGCGATCGAGCTCCATACAGCTTAAAGCGGAGTTCCACCCAAAATTGGAACTTCCGCTTTAGGTATTCTAACCCCCTGACATGCCACATTTGGCATGTCATTTTTTTTGGGGGGGAGCGGGTACCTAGTTTTGACAGGTACCCGCTCCCACTTCCGCTCGGAGCGCCGCGGCGCCCTGAACGGAAGTTCTCCTCTCCCCCTCCCTCCCTGCAATCTTCTGGGACATGTCAGAGGTCCCAGAAGATTGCCGGCCAATCAAGACGCGCAGCGTGACTCGCGCATGCGCAGTGGGTACCCGGCTGTGAAGCCGCAAACTGTCACAGCCGGGTGCCCACAGCAGTGATGCCGGGAGAGGATCGAGGCTTCGGGCGGCCGCATCGATGGACCGTTGGACAGGTGAGTGAATGGCTGGAACTCCGCTTTAAAGAAGCCATCCAGGAGAAGAGAAGGGAACCGGCTACTGTACATGCCCGGAACCATCTAGAATTATGGGAGTGCATCAACTATAAGTTTTGTCTAATGTCTTTAATAAAAACTATATTATGCAAGGGCGGCTGTGCGCTTGTGTCTCCTTTTGACTCTATACACCTGGATTCTGCATATCTACCCATTGCAGTGGGGGACGGGAGAGGTCCACTGTGTTTTATCAAGTCCAAAGTCAGTGCAGCCCTCGAGCAGGAAATTCTAGAGGACTTCATGCTTCCCTCTGCTGACCAACTTTATGGAGATGCTGATTTCATTTTCCAGCAGGACTTGGCACCGCCCACACTGCCAAACTACCAATACCTGGTCACATGATCATGGTATCACTGTGCTTGACTGGCCAGAAAAACTCACCTGATCTAAACCCCATAGAGAATCTGTAGGGTATCGTCAAGAGGAAGATGAGAGACACCAGACCCAACAATGCAAAAGGAGCCCCCCGACCAAGTATTGAGTGCATACTATACCGAACATCGACAGACATTTCACTAAGCCAACATTTCTATATTAAAAATATAGGTGGGGGGAGGTGGTTGGGGATAAATATGCCAAATTGTGTATTACCTATGCTCTATTTTATGCTAGGAGAGAAATCCTTCTCCGGTGGAAGCTGCCTGAGCCTCCCACCCGGACAACCTGGATAGTCGCTGTCGCTAGGACGCTTCCACTCTATCGTCTCACTTACGAGAGTAGGAACTGTCCTAGAAAATTTGACAAAATTTGGTCTGCCTGGATTGATGCTGTGGTGTGCCAATGTCTCCTGTTGCTGACGATGTGAGTTAGAATTGTTATCCAACAGGGCTTGAATTGTTTATTATATGCCTTAAAATTCCCTATTTTTTTTTTGTCTAGTTTCCATGAGCTTCATATTTTCCGACTGCTATACTTTAGTTTGATTAATCATATAACCTGATGGCTTACGCTTTTCTTTGGTGATCTGATCATGGATGTTCAAGCTTTTTTTTTTCGGTACTTATCCCTTCTCTTGTATTATTGGTACCCTATGTGTAGGGTGTTGTGCCTTATTTGTTAATGTTTGTTTGTTGTTTTATTTGTTCAATAAAAAAAATTTACCTGTTAGGCCCCGTTCACACTGGGGCGACCTGTCAGGCGACCTGGTCGCCTGACAGGTCGCCATAGGTCGCCTGCCATAGAGAAGCTGTGGACCTGTTCTAATAGGAGCGACACAAGTCGCTCCGACTTAGAAAAAGGGTCCGGAGCTTCTTTGGGGAGACCCGGAGCGACCTGCATAGACTTCAATGTTATGAAGTCCGTGCCGGCCGCTCCAAGGTCGCGGTGCGAGCAGCGCGCCACGACCTATGAGGTCGCCCCAGTGTGAACGGGGCCTTAAAAAAAAGTATTGAGCGCATATTATACCGAACATGGGCAGACTTTTCACTAAGCCAACATTTCTATATTAAAAATATTTTTTTTTTCATTGGTCTTATGTAATATTCTAATTTTCTGAGATACTGAAGTTTGGGGTGTCACTAGCTGTAAGCCATAATCATCAAAATAATATAATATACAGTAAATATATGATATTTTTTTCACCCTCTGCATAGTGTCAGCTGATGGACCTCAAATGAAAATAATTTTTTAATGTATCCTCAGCATGGGGCATTTTACCGGGGACATTTAATATACAGATTGAAGACAGAAAGGGGTAAAATATGACAGAACATTAAAAACCATACTAGAAAACTTTCCGATATTCTTGCCATAAAAATATTGAGCTTACCTTTAGGCAGGTGATTTAATTCTAGGTAGGTGTAGCAAACATCTTGTGGATCTGGGTTTGCATCAGTTACTGGGGAAGAAGGTAAAAAAAAAATGTCCTAATCAATAAATGTAAGGAAAGGCCACAAGGTCATCAAGTTATAACCCTCCTGAAAGGGCCAGTGCACCCAAAAGTGATGTTTTAGTTTTCGATGAAGCCTACTGGGCTTAAGGAAGCCCCTAACTTTTTATTTTGCTTTGATACCCCAAAACTGAGATTTCCCAGACATAATTCCTGCTCTGTTCCTGTCCACCTTGGAGATTTGGGTGCCTCCATCCTTCTTTATGTGTCTCATCTCCACCTATTAAATCCTTCAATGTAACCCCTTACAATGTGCACAGCAGGAGGTACTTAAAGTATAACTAAAGACAAAAGTTTGATTTTAGTTTTATATAGAATGCAGAAGGATTAGAACACCTGTCAGGTTTTATTGTTGTCTGCACCCCCGTTAAAGAGCTTCACCCTCTCCATTTGTCCTGTTTAATTTTATAATTGAAAGTGAAAGTGAAAGTAAAAGAAAATCCCACGGGGGGCGTGACCGGAAGCCGTGCGGGACGGACGTGTCCGAGGAGAGCTCCACTATCCCCGAACTCAATCCTCTCCAATCCTCCTCCATCCCCGCTCTCTGGGGGATATAAACATCTTGGGGGGACCCACCTTGACCACCAGGACTGATATATATCTATATTTGGTCAAAAAATCGGATTTTAGAGGATCGTTTTTTTGAGGCCTACCTCACCACTGAAGCCGGGGCCTCGCCTAGAAGCCCTGCCTGCCGCGATCGCCGGCTCCTGGATCCGGTAAGACCGAAGTCCCTAGAGGCCCTCCTCCATCCTTTTGGGTGCCCCCTCAGCTCTCCATCCCCTCCAGCTCCCCGCAGCAAGGCCCCATTATAACAGGCAGCATACACAGCACAGCACAGTCCGCCATCTTGGCTGCAGAAGGGGACAGATTCATCTAGCAAGCAGCAAACCTCCACCAGACCCAGTAATAGCACCTAAATTTTTATTAATCCTACTGGCCACTGTCCTGCACACCCGCTAACCCCTCTCTGACCTCACTGGCAGCTCTGCGCTAATCACGCATGGCGGGGAATATGTAAAGAAGGGGCTCCCCCACCCGTCCGCCTGATATTGCAGCATTTGAGGTAACCTTAAAGCTTCACCATGGGAAAAGGAGATAGATCTTCTTCTTCAACCCGCTCTCGCTCCCCACGGGATCAAGAACAGCATTCAGGGATCCAGGTTCCTGATATGTTTAAAAAACTGACAGGAGAAACTGCACAAGCAGCAGCACTGGCAGCACCTAACAGCATGCAGATAAAAGAGACACACACTCCACAGGCACCAAAAACCCCTTCTCCTGGTGACCTCTCACTCTGTCCACCTGTCTATCCACCTGCTCAGATTGTGCGCACTGATATGCCTGGTCATGCTTCATCCTCACACTGTGTTTCACTACAAGACCTTAAAGCCATAGCAGACGACATTAAATCTACCCTTTCAGCTACCTTTTCAGCCGCCATTGCTGACCTTAAAAAAGAGATGCATAACATCACTGATAGACTGGAAGAGGTGGAAGAAATTACTGATAGGCAAGATGCAGATATATTGAGTGCACAGAGAGAGATATCTGATCATTCCTCCCAGATCAGAGACCTCCACAGACATCTGGAGGATCTTGAGAACAGAGGTCGTCGAAACAACATTCGCATTCGCGGTCTCCCCGAATCGATAGAACCTGCCCAACTGACTCAAACTGCCCTCACAATCTTTAATGACCTGTTGGGAAGACCACCCGATACCCCAATAGAAATAGAGAGGCTCCACAGGGCCCTAAGACCTAAAGGGAGGGACTCGGATCCTCCAAGGGACATTATTGGCTGTCTAGCGCAATTTAAATTAAAAGAGGAGATCCTCCATAACGCCAGGATAAGAGGTCGCATACTTTATCAGGGCACTGAGGTAAAGCTGTTCCAGGACCTTTCCCCAATAACCTTGCAAAAGCGCAAAGACTTACGTCCATTATTGAATATCCTGAGAGAAAGGGAAATTCCCTATAAATGGAAATTTCCGTTTTGTCTGTTTGCCGGCTCTAGGGGTCGCTTTGCCTCACTCAGACATCCTGAAGATACAGCAACCTTTTGCAACTCTCTGGGCATTCCTTTAATTGAGATTCCCGGTTGGTCACATGTGAGCAGACAACTTCCTAATATGCAAATAGAGGACATGGATGTTCATCATCAAGAGGACCCTGAACACATCAGAAGACGCCGACCTTCACCCAATCGTCCTGCCTCACCAGGGTACAGGCAAGGCCGTAACCAGGGCAGCGCTCCTTCATCTCCCGCCCATAGGAGACCTCGCATATACTGAATATACCCTCCTCTTGCTTCACCTCCTTCCACTCCGCCCCGGTACATGACATCCACACTGTTTTCTTCATCGAACGTCAGAGAGGATGTTTACTAAAGGAACGCTCTGCAGCCTTAGGAACGCTCTGCAGCAGTATCCAAGAGTACAAATGTGATGTCAGATTTTTAGCACTTTAAACCACGACTCTAATTCACATTGGACACCCGAAGAAAACCCATTCATGCGAGCCCCTTTTTTTTTTTTTTTTTTTTACCAATTTGAAGCGGCTCACAAGGACTTGGGAGTGGCTACCCCTGGACTCTCTTGGGACCTTGGGGGGCGGGTCTACTCTCTTTTCTTCCTATGCATAATGTTTCTCAAGAACTAATGTGCTGTTTTATACTTCTCATTGATTTGCAGCGGTTCCACAAGGGTTTGTAAGTGCCTGGTTGAAGGACGAGTCAGGTTTTTGGTTCTACTTAGTTCTTTACCCAGAATCATATACCTTTCTTTATTAGTCTAAGTTTAATATTGGTTCGGATGAGGAGCATTGGAGCATTTACTCGGGATCCACTGCCATGGGTGTCTTTAAGATCCCCGTTGTGGTTTAGTTCCGATTGATGCCACTAGATGGCAATATTTCTCAAGTTGTTTTGGCTGTATACTAATATGGTATCAAAGTTTTTAACTTTTTGTTCTTTTCATTCCCTATTTCTTATCTTCTGACCATATGTAACAGAAACTTTTACTCTTGCGTGATATGTTCCAGTGCTCCTCTCGGGACACAGGTATGTGCACTCAGTTCCTCTCTTGACCTCGACCTATGCCATAATGATGGTGCTGTCTATACTTGCCAAAGGTAATTATCCTTCCAGTTATAATGTTGTTTTTACTCCTATATTGCTATTACCCCAGGTTCAATGTTACCTCATAGAAATGAACACCTAATAAGTTTTTATTTAGGTGGTCGGGTGGGGATACCATGGGTTTTTCCCACGTTTTGGTCGATCTTTGGTACCCTCCAGACACCGCACGCTTCCTACCACCTTCCCACACAGCTCACATTTGAGCTGACTAAATCCAACATTATCTATCCCCATAGCAGTTAAAAGCAGGTCTTTCTCTGCTGTTGGCCTGTGATCCCCCTCCTACTTTAAGGGGGAATTGCTCTTTTCTTCTTTTTCTTCTTTCTTGCTTCCCAAACCACCGCTTCCCCTCCCCTTTTTTTTTTTTTTTTTTTTTCCCTTCGTCTTTTTCCACCCCCCTTCCCTTGTCATTTGCGATCCTCATCATCATGGCTACTTCATCTTACACACCTGCACTCAAACATCTTAAAATCATCTCACTTAACATTAAAGGACTTAATGTTCCCGAAAAAAGGTCCAAACTAATCCTCTACCTCCATTCTCTTAAAGCAGACATAGTGTTTTTACAGGAGACACATTTCAAGACTGACCGTATTCCGAAATGGCATGTCAGAGAATTTCCGTTGATGTTCCACGCGACTAACAGTCTCGCCAAAACCAAGGGGGCTTCTATTCTGATAGCGAAACACATCCCTTTTGAAATCACGGACACCCTGATTGACAAAGAGGGCAGGTACGTGTTCGTGAAGGGTTCCTTGTGGAACACTCCACTGACTTTGGCTAATATCTACGCACCCAACACAGCACAAGTTAGTTTTTTTAGAGAAATGTCCACAATCCTTACATCTTTCCAAGAGGGATGTCTCCTCCTCGGAGGAGACTTCAATCTTGCAATTAACCCCATAGTGGATACTTCAACCGGGGCCTCATCTATGCCGTACAAGGCACTTAAACAGGTCAAGAAACAACTACAAGATTTGTCCTTACACGACACTTGGCGTTTACTAAATCCGTCCGGCAGGGACTATTCATTCTTCTCTACTCCACATAACAGATATTCGAGGTTGGATTACCTCTTTATCACGCAAAAAGACATTCATCTACTCAAAAAAGCGACTATAGATCCGATGTGTATCTCAGATCATTGTGCTATCTCTGTCACACTTGCGATCCCTCAAATTAATAAACATGAAAAAATCTGGCGACTTGACCAGTCTATTATTATGCATCCCAAAAACGCGGAAATAATTAGATCTCAACTATCTGAATATTTCCTAACAAACGATACATGTGACATGATTCCCTCCACTATATGGGAGGCCCACAAGTGCGTGATCCGGGGTACACTGCTCAAAATGGGGGCACATAGGAAAAAAGCAGCACAAAAAAGCATTTCTGAGCTCTTCTCGCAAGCTAAGAAACTGGAACTCACACATAAACGATCGCATGCTGTTCAACATTTAGAGGAGTTATCTCAGGTCAGGAATAAGATCAGAGAGTTTTTTAACATCAAAGTCAGGAAGCGCTTCATACTATCACAAAAGCTATTCTACGAATTTAACAATAAAAGCAGTAAATACTTGGCCAGGGCCTTGGCGGCAAAAAGAGCTCAGAACACCATCCACTGCATAACAGACTCCACAGGCAAAAAAAATCACTCTAATTCTGAAATTGCACAAGCTTTCACTCAATACTACACCTCTCTCTATAACCTACCACCTGAACACAAACCTCAAGCGACTGATAGTTCTAGATCTGAAATTATCAGGGACTACCTACTTCAAAACGGCTTCAAACCACTCACCAATCAACAGTCCTCCAACATTGATGGTCCACTTACGAGTGAAGAATTTAATCTGGTTCTGAAGCAAATGAAACCAGGGAAAAGCCCTGGCCCTGATGGTTTTTCTCTAGCCTATTATAGATCCTTTGCAGATATCTTGGCCGTACCCTTTCTGAAAACATTCAACAGTCTTTCCAATTCGAATTCCAGCCACTCCAGACTCCTGGAAGCACATATTTCCGTTATACCAAAAGCAGGAAAGGACCCCACACGAGTTCAAAACTACCGTCCAATTTCACTGCTCAATGTAGATCTGAAAATATTTGCCAAAATACTAGCTAACCGCCTCCTTTCTTTCATTCCGTCCCTGATTGACTCTGACCAAGTTGGCTTTGTGCCTGGCAGGGAAGCTAGGGACAACACACTTAAAGCCCTTAACATACACCACATTCTTTCTTCTTCCTCACAGACCGGTTTTCTGCTATCTCTTGATGCAGAGAAGGCATTCGATAGGCTGGCCTGGGACTACTTAGAAGCGATTCTCCAGTCAATTGGTCTGGGACCCAGATTGATGTCCCTTATACTTGCACTTTACCACAGCCCGTCAGCCAGAGTACGTGTTAACGGCTCGCTTTCAAATGCCTTCTCCATCAGCAATGGAACCCGTCAGGGCTGCCCCCTGTCTCCTCTTCTATTCATACTCACACTTGAGCCCCTTCTCAATAGTATTAGAACTAATCCTGACATTTCCGGTGTACATTCCAACTCTAACCAATATAAGATTGCTGCCTATGCAGATGATGTCCTGCTGTTCCTCTCCAACCCCCTTATCTCAATCCCCAATTTACAAAAAGAATTGAAATTATTTCAATACATTTCTAACTTCAAAATAAATAGATCCAAATCGGAAGCACTTAACATATCCCTCCCTGACCCAATAGTTGAACAGTGTAAACAATCATTCCCCTACGAATGGAAAACGGATACCATCACATACTTGGGTATCGAAATCCCCACTGATCTAAATAACCTATTCAAAAAAAACTATCTTCCTATTTCTCAGGATATTTTCCAAGACCTTAAAAAGTGGAATAAGGTACACTTTTCTTGGTTCGGTCGAGCTGCAATTGTTAAAATGAATGTGCTTCCGCGTATCCTCTACCTACTACAAACAATTCCCATTCAACTGCCCTTACACTTCTTCTCCTCTTTAAAAAAGGCCATCAGATCCTTTATCTGGCATCACAAAGCCCCTCGTATTAAATTTGAGACACTCTCCAGACCCAAATCCAAAGGTGGAATGGGAATCCCAGACATCTACTTGTACTACCAAGCATCCCACCTCTTACGCATAGCAGACTGGCACTCACAGAAGCACAAAAAGGATTGGGTTGAATTGGAAGACTCTCTCTCTCCGATTCCCATTCAAAGTACCCCTTGGCTAATTTATTCCTCCTTACAGGACTCCCTAAAAAAACACCCGTTAATAGGTCCCACCATTCGTTGTTTTCATACAGCAAACGCCAAACACCAACTAGTCCGGAAACATAGCCTCCTTACCCCTTTACTAGACAACTCGCAATTCCCACCGGGTCAATCCTCACACACCCTACGTTCGGTTCCCAATGACATAGGGATTCGCATTTTCCACCTCTTACAAAATGGGAAATTTCCCAACTTTCAAGATCTCAAAAATGCTTTACTTAGTCCTGCATTGACCTGGTGGGAATACACACAACTTCATTACTTTGTCTCCGCACGCCTGAAAAAAAATCCTAAAGAGGCACCTCTTTCCAAATTTGAACAAATTTGTGCACTTCAACAACCCCAGCGACACCTGCTATCAGCTATACACTCCCTTCTATGGGATTCCTGCCCTATACAACTTGGCAAACTATGTAATGACTGGGGCATCGATTTGGACTTAACTCTGACGGACCCCCAATGGGAAAAAATATATCGTAACATCTTAAAAGGATCAATAAATGTATCCATTCAAGAAAATAATTATAAGATACTTACCAAATGGTACCGCACCCCATTCCTGCTTAACAAATATAACAAAGTTATCCCAAATGAATGTTGGAGGTGCAAACAATCTCATGCAGATTTGCTACATATCTGGTGGTCTTGTCACCTGATACAGCCATTTTGGAATACGGTCAAATCCTACATACTCAAAATTACCACCCAAGACTTACAATTACATCCAGCTCAGTTCCTATTGCACTTTCACCCTAACTCGCCTCCTAAGTACTTCAAATCCCTTCCCATGATCATGATAAATGCTGCTAAGCTTTGCATCCCCAGACTATGGGGTACCACGAAAGTCCCATCCCTACACACTTGGCTCACACAGATTAACAAAATCTCCGAAATGGAGGAGCTAATTTCTACAGTACATGACTCTCCAAACAAATATCTCAAAATATGGAAAGATTGGATCATTTTCCGATATTCCGCCGAATATGAACAGCTTATTAACTCATTTAATAATTAGTTAATCCACCTCCTCCGTATTATCAGTTATTATAGCCATGATTCTTATAGTGACCTAGACACATAAGTTGCTTCGGTCCTTACCCGCCTCCCCTCCGCCCACTTTCCTTGCCTTCCCTTCCCCTCTTCTCCATCTCACTTTTCTAGCTTACTCCTCCCCCTTCCCTGCGGACCCAATGCGGGTCAGAGGGTCCGCTCCCCTACTTCCTCTTTGATATACTTCCTCTTTTTATGTTATTTTAGCTTGATTAAGCGAAAAAAAAGAAGTTAGCCCTTAACAGCCATATTTCATGGGCTATGTTGATTCAACATAAAACTTCGCACTCTAAAGGGCGAATCACCTCAGTTTTATCATTCCTGTACTAATACGTGTTACAGCATACGTTTTCCTTGATATCTGATTATTTCTTTTGCCTAATGTAAATTGATACTTACTCGTTTATAATGTTATTGGATCAGATAGGATTGTTATTTCTACATACAATGTGAAAAGTATAATTATATGTTGTTAACCTCATTACTCTTCAATAAACTTGTTGGAAAAAAAAAAAAAAAAAAGAAAATCCCACATTTTGGGTTGTCCCCAGAAATGTAATTGAGGGGATATCTTCCAATGGGAACAAGGAATTTCTTTCTTTTTTTTGCAGGGATTTTCTCTCACTTCCTGTTAGGCTATAGGACAGGAAGTGAAGGGATATCTCCGCAATGGGACACAGATAACAAAAAAAAATCTGACAGGGGTTATAACCCTCCATTACGCTATCCAAAATGAAAAAAAAAGTTTTGCCTATAGTTCTGCTTTAAACCTTCAGCCACAGGAGGCCCATCAAAGTCAACATTTATGTTGTGATAGAAGGAAATCCCATGTGTAATAAAGAAGTCCTATGTTAACAACTAAACAAACCACAAAGTGCAACAATTACTGTCAATCATTTACCATCAGTCATTATTATCTCTAATGGCGCCAAGAAAGAAAGAGCTGGGTTAGATCCAGACTCGGTCCAAATTGGTTTTGGTTTAACACATGGGAAGCTGTCACATGGTGGCATCCCAGCTGGCCCAATCAGTCACTATTATCTGCAATAGTGCCAAGAAAGAAAGAGCTGAGTTAGGTCCAGACTCGGTCCAAACTAGTTTTGGTTTAACTCATGGGAAGCTGTCACATGGTGGCATCCCAGATGGCCTAATCATTCACTATTATCTCTATTGGTGCCAAGAAAGAAAGAGCTGGGTTAGATCCAGACTCAGTCCAAACTCGTTTTGGTTTAACTCATGGGAAGCTGTCACATGGTGGCATCCCAGCTGGCCCAATCAGTCACTATTATCTCTAATGGTGCCAAGAACGAAAGAGCTGGGTTAGGTCCAGACTCGGTCCAAACTCGTTTTTGGTTTAACACATGAGAAGATGTCACATGGTGGCATCCCAGCTGGCCCAATCAGTCGCTATTTTCTCTAATGGTGCCAATAATGAAAGAGCTGGGTTAGATCCAGACTCGGCCCAAACTGGTTTTGGTTTAACACATGGGAAGCTGTCACATTGTGGCATCCCAGCTGGCCCAATCAGTTACTATTATCTCTAATGGTGCCAAGAACGAAAGAGCTGGGTTAGGTCCAGACTCAGTCCAAACTCGTTTTGGTTTAACACATGGGAAGCTTTCACATGGTGGCATCCCAGGTGGCCCAATTATTCATTAATATCTCTAATGGTGACAAGAACGAAAGAGCTGGGTTAGATCCAAACTCAGTCCAAACTCGTTTTGGTTTAACTCATGGGAAGCTGTCACGTGGTGGCATCCCAGCTGGCTCAATCAGCTGTGGGTCAGAGCATTTTCCTTCTCGTAGCAGCAAGTACACAATGGGGTGGGGATGCTTGTGACCTAATTGTGACCACACATTCATATAAGGTAGTGGACATTAACTAAATGTAACCATGAGGACATATTTGGGTTGATTTACTAAAACTAAACCCAAAAAAGTAATATACATTCATTCCCCGCTTTACGCACACTCACTTTACCTACACTCGCGAGTACGGACACAGCCTGGTCAGCTTAAGATGGCACTACTCCCGGTTTTTAACATTGGTGTCTATGGGAAATCTTGGTCAGCTTGGCATGGCACTGCTCCCTGTGTTACATTGGCGTCCAAGGGAAATCTCGGTCAGCTTGACATGGTACTGCTCCCCGTCTAACACCGGCGCCTATGGGAAACATTGGTCAGCTTGAAAATATTGGTCAGCTCCCAAAACATAAGTGACAGGGACACCAAACTTAGGGAGCACCAAGAGGGGACCCAGGACTACAACAAATCCTATTTTTTGGTCGACCAGCTTGCCTAGGTAATCTACCGTGTCATAGTCCTGGGTCCCCTTAACGTGCTTCCCAAGTATGACGTCCTTGTCACTTATTTGGGAGAAGTGCCATGTCAAGCTGACCAAGATTTTCTATAGAGCTAGTGTATTTACATGCATTGAGAAGTGAAAGAAGGTATTGCTTCAGTTTGAGTACATTTTTGTTTTACATACATGCTCTGGTCCCATTGTGTACTTAAAAGTGGGGTACGCCTGTATGACAGCTTACCAGTCCTTAGATGTACTGACCGCATTCATTTTCTTTTTCAGGTTATTAATTCCTGTCCCAGGGGGGACAACAGTCACTTACTGCACTGTATCTATGGAGGAGCAGCATTGTTGGGGAGCTTGTAGCAGCAAAATATATCTTGGAGGGCTGATAACATTGCTCGCAGGAAGTGACAAGGACACTGCATTTTATGGCAGGATCAACAAGTATTTTTTTATACTAGCAAAAAAAACTCTTAATTTGAATAATAAAAATGATGCAGCCACCACATCGAGACTGGTAAGCTGCAATATATTACATTTTTTTTCTTGGGTTGAGATATCCTTTAACACCTCCCAGCACATCCATGATAAAATTGTTACCCATTGTGGCCGTCTCTAGGGGTAATCTTTGACTTGAAGCAGAAGACCCTTTTCTTTTTTTACATCTCCAGATAAGGACAGCAGAAATTACAATGATCAGAAGAACCCCAACTGTGGCCACAGCAAGGATTGTCACATAGACTTCTCTGCCTGTAGGAAAGAAAATAAAAATGATGATATATCTAGTTGTGAAAATTGGAGGAAATCACACAAAGTAAGGACATCAATGGGTAATGACTGGACTTGCTATCGTGCAAACTTGAAATTTAAAAAGAAGGGAAGGTGTAGCGCTATGCTATTCAAAATAGTCCATAAATAAAACTTGAATACAGATGTGAGAAGATATATGTCGATCGATCGGGCAGAAGTGCAGATGAAAGCCATCACCAAACACCGAATGAACACACTGCCTCTGGCTCTTACCCTCTGGCCAATGTGATATAGCATGAGGTATCTTTAATATCCTCTGTCGTTAGGAACGACACTCCAACTCCTTTTGCATCAAATATCCAGAGATATAGATCCCAAGGGCCCAAAAAGAAGAATGCTCATAGAGTAGTACATTCCAAAAGATCAAACATTTATTAAGAAGGGTAATTTCAAACACTTACATTTGGCAGGATTGTAAAACGCTGTAAAACCAAGAATGCTGAATTGGTTTCACACCAAAAAGATGGCCGCTGCGTCCCAATGCGCGATGACGTCACACGTCCAAGTCCCACCCAACGCGTATCGTCAGCGATGACGCCGTACCCTTCTTAATTATTTATGGACTATTTTGAATAGCATAGCGCTACACCTTCCCTTCTTTTTATGCTATTGATGTTTTATCCTACATATGTGTTAACAGCTTGCTTTATGCAAATGAACGATTTCATTTTTATATCTTTTAGATTTTTTAATCCAAGCACAGCTTTTTTTTGTATTTTATTTCTAAAGCTTGAAATTTAGCAGAGATAAACCTACGTTGGCAATGCACTAGGAGATTTTCGAAGGAGCCTTCATACAGTAATTCTCATTATTACATTTAATGACTTAGCGAATGTCTCTCAAAAGTACTTTGTATGCTTTAACCACTTGCCGACCAGCCATCGTATAATATACGGCGGCAGGTCGGCAGGTTCTTGTACGGCGGTTCACAGGAGCACTCCTGTGGGGGCACGCCCACTCGCCAGCGGGGAAGCCGAGACGTGGGACCAGCGGCCACAATTGCCGCCGGACACCCATAATTGATCCCCGAGTTGTAAACACAGCAAACCGTTGTTCTTTCTGGTATCAACACAGAGCCCCTGTGTCCCTGCTATTTAGGAACACAGGTCTCTATGTTGCTATTACAAGCTCACCCCCCCCCCCCACAGTTAGGAAACACCCCCTAGGCTCACACAGATTGGACACCTAACTGACATGTTTGACACTTTTGGGGGGACCAGTGACATTACTACAGTAATCAGTGCTAACAATATGCACTGTTACTGTACTAATGCACTGGCAGGGAGGGGGTTAACACTAGGGATCGACCAATATTGTTTTTTTATTGCCGATACCGATATTTTGGTCATCGCGTATCGGTATCGGCCGATATTGGCTGATATTTTCGTACATTTAAAAAATTTTTTTTTTTACTTGACAGGTACTCTTGTGGAGGGATCTGGGGCTCTGCACTTAAAAGCATTCAAAACGCAAAGTTTGGCTGTTTTGAATGCTGTCATTTTTTTTAATCTGGCGCCAGTACCATGTCATCACTTCCGGGTTTTTGCTTTGAGAGCCAATCAGAGCCGAATGCGGCTTTGATCGGCTCTTCGGCGGCCGTGCAGGCAGGTAGAGCCACAAGCCCATGAATAGATCACAATTCACTACACATTAAACTGAAATTTGATTTTATCTATTCCTGGGCTCGTGGCTCTATTGATTTCCACAGGGCTGGGAGTGCTCCTTTATTTATTGCATAGTTAGTCTGGCCGAAAAAAGACACAAGTCTATCCAGTTCAACCAATAAATAATTAAATTTGTTGTTTTGTGCTCATTTCTCTGTAGCACTACTCCCGTAGGGGTTGCAGATGATAGGGTTCCCCACTGCTGCACAGCCAGGCACATAACATCTTCAACTCTCATACAGACACAGTGTCAGGGAAATGTGCGTAGAAGGACTGGCAATGTTGTCAGTAGTACAAATGGGCACATCCGGCACATCTCTGTACGCCCTGGCGCGGGAACGGCAAACGTGCGTACGCAACGGCGCGAATTGTACGCAACGGTGCACGCAATGCGTGACAGACGCGGCCACTTGCTGGCCTATAAAAGACTGCTGTAGGATCCATTTAATTGCTGGATTGTTGTCAGCTTTCCCCTGTTCCTTAGCTTCTGTACACTTCCTTTAAATTTCCCTGTTGTGACCTGGCTTACTCCTGACTTTGTTTGATCTCCTCCTCCTGGTGTTGACCCTCTGGCTTCACCAACCTTGCTCTTGTTGATCATCCATGTATGACCCGGACTTGCCTCAAGGTCTCCTCTTCACTACCCGTCAGTCTTCCCGTGTATGACCCCGGCTTACATTACAGACTTTTCTATTTCCTCCTGCCTTATCCTTGGACTGACCACCCATGTTTGACCCTCAGCCTGGACTTTACCTCTGCCTCCAGTTGTGCACAAGATTGCTAAGTTCCTCTGCAGCTCTCAAGAGACATCTGCCTTGCTGTGTGTCCTGTCTTCTCCAGCACACTCCAGGCGTCCACCGGTTCCGCTCTCCAGTACCCTGCTGGCAACCTGTGCTACTTTGGGCACTACACCTCCTGTACCACCTTCAGGGGTGTGCCGCACTTAGCTGCAAGGGGAGCCCTCTCAGCATATTGGCCTTGAATCCGGTATGTGACACACAGTGAACAGTCCTTGAGATTTGTTTTTGTGTTTTTATTAGGGGGGTAATACTTTGGCAGGGGATGGGAATTATGGGATGCCCAACTTGACAGTAACAAAACCAGAGACAACTTCCTCACTATTTACAGCTCCAATTAATTCTTCTCCTCTATCCAGAACAACTCCACGTGATCTTTCTTTTAGGAGCTAACAGTCTGTTAGATCAACAACAGCTCCTTACAGGCTAGGAACTCTCAGTCCCTTTGGAAACTAACACATTGTGTTGTGAACTGCATCCTGAAGTATCTGCTCTCCACTGTAGACACTCATCCCAGCTCTAACTGACTGACTGTCTGGAGATCTTCTAGGGCAGGGTGGGGAAGATTTAAACACACCACTATCTTTGAGAGAGATCTGCTATATGTTAGTCCCTGCACCATTCTGTAGTACTCACACTCTCCTCTCCTTGCCCCTACTGCCTACCAGGAAAGCCTCCTTCCAACTTCTCTGGTGGTAGGATCCTTCCAGGCCAGCACCTGAGCCCCAGCCCGAGGTCGAGCCCCTCCCCATTAGGGGACCCTCGAGGGCCAACCACAGTCCTTTCAGCACTGCTTCTCCATCTTCCATCCGACTCTCCTGCCAGCATGACTCATCTAATATCTAAGGTCTAGCCCAACCACTCTGCCAGGCCCACCAACCAGGGATTGGTCAAGCTCCCCTAAATATGCAGAAAAATTCTCCTGGCCTCCACCCACTAGCTTCTATAAGTTTCTCCAAACTTCCAGACCCAGGGGGAGGCACCAGAGACTTGTCTGCATGAGTCAGCCAGCCCTGAACTCTAATAACCATGACCCAGATTAGGACTCATAGGGTTTATGCATGAGTCAAAATCAGTTTTACCTACTCTAACACTAGTAGCACACTAGAGGGTGCTACATCTTATTACTGCTCAGATAAGCAGTTGTTCACCATGGTTATCTATCTACATATTTCCTTTGAAACCTCATTGCACTTGCATTTTTTGATAAGTAGGTGTGCAGATGTGGCAAAACCAAAATATGATTGTTTTTTTAGGGGATTACTCTTTTTTAAAAGCATGCTGATGATAGAAGCAGTTTTTAAAGACTTACTGTATATATGGATATAGAGCCCATCGCTCATCTTCCTCACAGTGTCATTTACTGTCCTCACTTCACAGGTATATTTCTCAGAATCCTCCTGTCGAACTGATGGCACTCTGTATGTATCAGATACATTGTATTCCTGTACAGTCCCTCCATCTCTGTAGAAGGCAAAGTGCAGCTCAGTGTCACCTCTGAGTGGATCCAGTCTGGTGTCACATCTCACCGTCATCTCACCTCCTTCTATTAACCAATGAGCAGCTATTTTTATTTCCGGACGGGAGAAGAGCTCTGGAAGAGGAAATCATGACAATGATACATTTCTGTAGTCAGCTTTCTATTCACTTAACATTCTAAGTTTTTTGTATGCTGAGTGAGTCACTTTCTGCACATACATCATCAAATATATGGACGTAAACTGAATCTCTGATCTGTCCCTGAAAGGAATTTCTTTATAGTCATCACATCCATAAAGTTAGCCAGAACCCCGTTATGTGTATGGTTAATGGAAGGAAACTAGAGTACCAGAAGAGAACCACATAAACATGTAGAAGGTAGACAACCTCAATGGAGAAGGCATTTCTGGTGGGAATTCAGTTCAAAACATCAATACTGCAAAGCAGAATGTCAGCCATTTACTCACAATGTTGAACAAGGGAGTGCCTGAAGAAACTGAGTTTCACCAAGATGGGAAAAAACTCCAAAGCATGAAGGAATATCAGCCCACCAACTATAAGGCTCAGTCTTCCTGACATTTAAGTGTTTGGTGGAATCGGGAGGGTCAAACTACCTGACTCCTGGGGTCTATATTGCTGAGACCTGACAACTTCTATGGTTTTCCCATCTGCACATCTGTTATGCCCATTTTGAGGGTTTACACAATGCCTGCCTTGATTTTTTAGGTCTGTACACCTGCTATGCCAATTAAAAAGTGTTCCCCCCATCCCTGTGCTGAGTTCCCGGGTCTGTACATATGCTGTGTCTATTACGAGGGGTTCCCACTATCCCTGTGCTGAGTTCCTGGGTCTATACATCTGCTGTGTCTACCATGAGAGGTTCCCACAATCCCTGTGCTGGGTCCCTGGGTCTATAAACCTGCTTTGCCCATTATAAAGGGTTTCCCACCATCCCTGTGCTGAGGTTTCCAGGTCTGTACACCTTCTGTGCTCATTATGAGAGGTCCCCACCATACCTGGGCTGAGTTCTCAGGTCTGTACACCTGCTGTGCCCATTATGAGGGGTTCCCACCATCCCTGGGCTGAGTTCCCTGGTCTGTACACCTGCTGTGCCCATTATGAGGGGTTCCCACCATACCTGTGCTGAGTTCCCAGGTCTGCACACCTGCTGTGCCCATTATGAAGGGTTCCCACCATCTGTGGGCTGAGTTACCTGGTCTGTACACCTGCTGTGCCCAATATGAGGGGTTTCCACCATCCCTGGGGTGAGTGCCCAGGTCTGTACATCTGCTGTGCCCATTATGAGGTGTTCCCACCATCCCTGTGCTGAGTTACCGGGTCTGTACACCTGCTGTGCCCATTTACCATGAATTCCCTCATTTGGTTATGCTGGGCTATATGCAATACATTTGTATGGTTTATTACATATTGAATATATATTTAGAGTGGATAATTGCTGAAAGTCCCTGTTTTTAAGTGATTTAAAAAAAAAAAAAAGAGTTCTGTCTTTAAGCTATACCCCGGTCTAAAGTCAAGAGTGCAGAGAAAGCCAACTACAGCAGTATGGAGGACCTCGTTTATGAGAACAGACTGAGGAAATTTGAAGACATAAAGAGGTGGATTTACTAAGGGGAAATAGACTGTGTACTCTCCAAGTGCAGTTGCTAATATGCTTTATTTATTTTTTTTATAGCCCTGTGACGGGAATCACTTTAGTTGGGGGGTCAGTGGAACCCAGCTTACCTTAGAGAGGTTAAAAAATACCTCTCTCAGCTCCATAGTAAGGATGATCGAACTTTTGAAAAGTTCGGTTCGGCCAGAACATCCGAACTTCCCGAAAGTTCGGCCCGGATTTCAGAACCCCATTGAAATCAATGGGACCCGAACTTCGGTAATCAAAAAACACAATTTTGAAGCCCTAAAACCCAATAAATGTCCCTAAAAAGTGCCTAGGGTTCTGGGTCATGCCCCATTAACTATTAATCACACAAAAAAACGTTCTTAAAAATTGTCATTTTTGATAAAAAAAGCCAATTATTGAAAAAAAAAAAAAAGAGATTTTTTGATTTTGACTTTGGATTTTGTGTCTGGGGGGTCTAAAAGGTGTACCTGTGAAGTTTCAGCTCTGTAGCATGTCCAGAACCATGAAAAAAAAGATTGTTTGTATTAGAAAACTTTCAGCACAGGAATATGGCTTCTCCCCCGGTTTTCACACCTTGCCGGTTTCAAAGCAGGCATTTTTTTGGGTTCTTTGCAGTCAGGAAAAACATCTGAACTTGTGTATAGTGGTACTGTGCACAAGTTCAGATGTTTTGCCTGCCTCCAAAAACCCCCCAAAAAATGCCAGCAAAAACACACCTGGGCATTTTTTTTTTTTGACGCTAGTGTTTTTTTTGGCATTTTTTTGGGTTCTTTTGAGGCAGGCAAAACATCTGAACTTGTGTATAGTGGTATATATACAAACATAATTATATGTATATAGACACCTAGCCATATATAGGTGTGATAGTAGCAGAAATATATTACTGTAAATGATTTCATTAGCGCAAGCATATATTTCTGCTACTATCACACCTATATATGTCTAGGTGTGTATATAAATATATGGATGTGTGTATATACACCACTATACACAAGTTCAGATGTTTTGCCTGCCTCCAAAACCCCCCCAAAAATGCCAGCAAAAACACACCTGGGCATTTTTTTTATTTGACGCTAGCGTTTTTTTGGCATTTTTTTGGGTTCTTTTGAGGCAGGCAAAACATCTGAACTTGTGTATAGGCGGTATATATAGACATATATGTCTGTATATATACCCCTAGACATATATAGGTGTGATAGTAGCAGAAATATATTACTGTAAATGATTTCATTAGCGCAAGCATTTATTTCTGCTACTATCACACCTATATATGTCTAGGGGTATATATTCAGACATATATGTCTATATATACCCCCTATACACATGTTCAGATGTCATGTCTGACATCAAACATGTCCTCAAAAATGCACTGGCAGTGGCAGCCCCTGCAGCATAAAAAATGCTTGGCTGGTGAGAAGCCATATGGGTGTGCCGAAACAATTCAGAGAAATTATCATTTCTCTATAGCGGTCACCCTGCTATGGAAGGGTTTTGTCACCCTGCCATAGCAGTCACTGCCAGTTAACCCTACACTACACTACGGTCCCCTGACACTTAACACTTTCCCTACAGAAACTACATTTTTGAAGCTAACTTAAGTGTAAAGGAGCACTCTAACTACACTAGATATCCCATTTCTCACACTAATAAATAGCTAAATGACACTTTTAAAGTAAAATTAACAGAACTGCTTCCACTCTCTTCCATGTCCTGTATAACAATGCTAGGAATATGGCGGGGGCGATCTTATATACTGGGGGGGCGTATTCACTAATGATTGGTCTAGGGACCCCCTAGTCACTCCAATCACATTCCTAGCATTCTCCTGCCCCCTCAATTGGCTTTTGCTAATGGTTCTGGTCCAATCACGGGCTTTTAAAGCCCATTTACTGAAGCATTGCATTTTGGTCGGTTCTGGTTGCCGAATTCCGAACTTTTTGGGCAAAAAGTTCTAAATTCGGCCGAACCTCGAACACCCAATGTTCGGGCCGAACCGATGGTGGACCCGAACCGTTCGATCATCCCTACTCCCTAGGCCCCTCTTATGTGTAAGTCACCCTGTGTCTTTTAGGGACACAGGGTGACCAAGGAAATGATGGACAGATACTTAATGAACACTGAGAATGTGGTTTGGATTACTTCAAATGGGACAGTAATAGTTATCAACTATATACCTCAAGAAATATATGAAGACTATTCCTGGTATGTTTGATTCTGAACATGTTCATTGAAAGAGCTGGTCACATTGGCCTCTGCTCCATGTTCTTCAATGTAAGAGACGGTCTGTTACTGGTGGTCTCCTGCTTTTGTCTGTGTATTGAGGTGTGATCTGTTTTCTGTTAAGCATGGCTGTCCTATTGTTTATTACCTCACCTATTGTTTCTGTCCAGATGGCTAGGTAAATAACTCAGGTTAATTATATTTCTGTACACAATTTCATCTGCATAGGATAATGTAATCAGGCACCTGACCTGGTGGGGAATATATTCGGTGTGAGTTTGTTCAATAAATGTTCCAGATCTTATACAAGCTATTCTCGGCTAGTTTTGTAGGGGGGCAGCTAGAATATCTGATATATATGTTCAGACTGGAGGAATCGGTATTCTGATGGAAGCCCACAAGCTCATTGTGGGTCCCGGTTCCGTTACAAGTCTTTCCACCTGATTGGGTATTCTTTACAAAGTGAAGGATCAGGACATTCAGGGGTATGTGAGATGATTACGGCCACACACACCTACACAGGTTGAACTGGATGGACTATTGTCTTTATTCAACCTCAACAATTACTATGTAACTATGTAACTATGTAACACTTTACACCTACTAAGCTAAATAAGTACAAGTTTCGGAGTGCACAGTCTATTTGCAATAAATTTCAACAGTCGATTTTAGTAAATCAACCACATTGATTGCTCTTTAGCTGATTACTATGATCAGGACTAAAAATCATTTTTCTCCTTATGAGTGTTTTGTTTTGACGTAGGGGGGTCCAGTAGATGGAACCACATTGGGAAAGACTCAGACATCCAACACATCCGGGAGTATGTTGAATGTGAGGATTTTGTCAACTGTTTCGCTCTGCCCAAGAAACGGGCGGTGGTACGGGTGAATATTAAGGCTGGGTTCACAGTCACACTGATGCCGCGGGGGTCTGGTGAATCCCTGTACACTGAATCAGGTGCGAATCCGGTCCGAATTTTTGCCTGAACTCGCACCTGAAATGGAGCCAAAGACGCACAAGACCCTTTTCCAGTGTGGACCACGGCTGCCCAGGAACTGTGTGAACCAGTGAGAGCCGGCCACGCTCTCCTGTCATGCCAATTGGATATGGGGAAACCCAATCCAATTTGCATCAGTGTGAACCCAGGGGGGGACTTTTTTATTTTTATTTCCGCTACAGGGTCACTTTATGAGAGTTTACCTTCCCCTGGATCAACCAATATTTCTAAGCATACAGTTTTAAATAGGACTTTAATTTACCTTTCACAGAGATAAAGGATACATCTGATTTATCAGACACAAATGAACGATCATAGCGGTGTATTTGTTTAGTACATTTGTACAGTCCAGACTGATTCATCGTTATATTAGGAATATGGAACTTGGAGTCAGATTCTGATGATTGAATCTCCCGATCGTCCTTGTAGAATGTTGTGTTTGTTGCATTATAATATATTGCATGATGACATCTCAGAGTCAGGGGGTCTCCTTCATATATGGAGGATGGAGGTCTCTGCAGGATGACAAAATCTGAAATGTAATAAAAAGTACTTTAGGTTGTTCTATTCACACCCAACAATCTGTAATGATGGAGATGAGATGATGACTCACTTATTGTAACATTTAGGAAGACGGGATCACTGATATCACCACCAATGGTCTGGCACTGGTAATCTCCACTGTCCCGATATACTGAAGGTCCAATGATATGAAGTCTCTGTTGATCTCCTTCTATCAGTGAATTGTTTATGTACCATTGATAGGTCCGGGGCTCCTCTGGTACAGTAGACGGCACGTTACATGTCAGAGTCACACTGTCATAGTATAGAATATTCCCCCAGTTGGGTGTGAAGGTCACCACAGGTTTGATGGCCTCTCCTATAGAAGAAAAGAGATCACACAGAACACATAGATAGCACAGTGTGCAGCAAAACACAGATAGGAGGACACATCTTGTATGAGAAAAAAACATTCTCTATAGAAATGGGAATGTGTGTAGTCCTAGGTACGGGGATTTTCCAAAACCTTGTTAAATCTCTGCTTGCTGAAATGAAAACTATTCCCCTTAATCCTTTCGCTGCCAGAGCCATTTTGGCATTTTTTGGCACACATTTAAAAAAAATAATTTCAGGCCTGAAAAGTATTTAGAATCCCCAATTACTATATATTTTCTGAAAGCAGACACAATGGAGAATAAAATGGTGGTAGTTCCAATATTTATATGTTACCTAATATTAACAAGGGCAACAGGGCCGTAGATAATGTTTTTTCCTGTGGGGGGGAGGGGTTCAGCCTTGAGTACCCAGAGAACAATAATTAGCACGCCTGCCACGCTGTGACAAATTGTGGTGTGTGTATATATATATACAGTATATACAGCGCCCCAGGCAGGCACATCTGGTATTGAAGCAAATAGTAAACATGGCTCAAATGTCAGCCGGGCCCTGCCTGTCCACCTCGTGGATGAGACAGGTGGTCTTCCAGTGGCAATGCGGCTCCCGCAGCTGATAGGCTATACTAGCCTAGCTGCTGTGAAATTGACCGATGCTCTGGGGGGGGGGTTTGGACCCCCCTGACCCCCTTATCTACGCCCCTGTAGTGCAATATATTATTATAAAGGATCTCTGTAAATGAATGATGTGGCCATGTGACAGGGGGTGCCAAGGGAAGTTTCCTGTCGTGGGGGAGGGGGGGTGGGTTTGGTTGGTATGAGAGTTGCAGGAGCAGGAACATGTAACATGTTCCACCCTAAAAACGGGTGGAACGTGGAACATGTTCTCAATGGTGAACTCATCCTTCAATGTGTTGTTCTTTTTATAAAATACTAGATAAAAAATTTGACGTTTCATTATAAAAAAATATTTTTTTCAATGTCTTATTAAGGCTGCATTCACACCTAGGCACTTCTGGAATGCGGCAAAACGCGTATCGTGCATGCAGTGCAATTATTTCTTTTGTTCAGTTTTGGACCGAAAGGATTTGCCCCCTTACCAGGCCATATTTTACGATACGGCACTGCTTTATTTTAACTGACAATTACGCGGTCATGCGACGCTGTACCCAAATAAAATTGATGTCCTTTTTTTCCCACAAATAGAGATTTATTTTGGTGGTATTTGATCACCTGTGCGATTTTTATTTTTTGCGCTATAAACGAAAAAAGAGCGACAATTCAGAAAAAACTATATAACATTCCAAATAAAAATAAAAAGGAAAAATTTAATTTTTTCATCATTTTAGGCCAATTTGTATTCTGCTACATATTTTGGGTAAAAAAAAAAATCCCAATAAGCGTATTTTGATTGGTTTGCGCAAAATTTATCGTGTCTACAAACTAGGGGAAAGATTTATGTCATTTTGATTTATTTATTTATTTTTTACTAGTAATGGCGATGCTCAACGACCCCTAACTGACATTTTTGACACTTTTGGGGGGGACCAGTGACATTACTGCAGTAATCAGTGCTAAAAATATGCACTGACACTGTACTAATGACACTGGCAGGGAAGGGGTTGACCCAGGGGTAATCAAAGGGTTAAGTGCGAGCCTAGGGGGGTGTTTTCTAACTGTATGGGGGAGGGACTTGTGGAATCAACACAGAGACCTGTGATCCTAAATAGGAGGATCACAGGAGCTCTGTTTTCATTCCAGAGAGAACAACGGTCTGCTGTGTTTACAACATCCGACCGTCATTCTCTCTCCACGGAGGAGCCCTCCCCCGGACCGCCGTACAAGTACAGCGGGTCACGCAGTCAAGACATAATAATTATTAAAAAATGATTTTAAAAAAAATATTTTAAAACATACCTATATCAAAGTGTGATCTAGATCAGTACCAGGGTTAGTGTTTGGGTCAAAGGTCAAGGTCAAAGGTCAAAATCATTATTTTTTTGGACAGGATTTTTTTATTTCTTTGAATTAGTATCAATGTCAGTTAGTTTCAGGGTCAATGTGTTTTAGGTAGGATTAAAAAAAAAAAAGCAAAATGCTATTTTGGTCCCTCACATTATTTTTAATTTAACTTAATTTTTATCTTCTTTTTTCTTGCCGCCCCCCCCCCTTTTTTTTTCTCTCCACTGGTTGTTTGCTTCTGTTTTGCTTCTCCTATTACTGATGTATATGAATGTCATTTGTATATTGTTATATTATATATTAATAAGATTATATGTATAGACTATTTTATTGCATTGACATTTATAGTATGTTGTTTGCTTATTATAAGGTGTATAATTTGAAAATCTGGATCCTGAGGAAACCCTCCATAGAGCCAACTGTGACCATCAAAAACCATCTCCTATTGACTTTGAACTTTGGAAAATTCCAGATGAATTTAAGTTTGATACAAACTGATATCTCAGCACAAAGGGCCTTTCCAACAAGCATTTTTATGATACGTTGAGATAAATATTTTATCTCAGTTGTGTGCAAATTTTTGCTAACCGACACTATTTGTATAAAGTCATCTACCACCACATTATTGAAAATCCATAAAAAAAAATTATAATTAGTGACCCAAACCCTTTTCTTTTTTTAGAAAATGTTTAGATCAACATTTTTGTACTATTATTGTATTTATGGTATATTATCCAGTATCAGCTCTATACTCACCACCAGATCTTCTCACATTCAAAGCTGAAAAGCCAAAATACACTTTTTAGAAAATATTATGAACAGTACATGTCATTAAAACATATCTAATGTATTTAAATCATTTTTTCTTTTGTTATCAGTTAGAAATTATAGTTTTTTTTATAATAAAGATGTTGTTAGGATCACAATTTTTTAAGGTCACCAGAAAAAGATCAATCTGCCACTTTCTCTTAGTTAATAAGTAAGCATGAAAACACGAATGCCTAGACCAGAGTTTCTCAACCTTTTTTCAGTCAAGGCACCCTTCAAAATGATGGACAATCTCGAGGCACCCTTCAAAATGATGGACAATCTGGAGGCACCCTTCAAAATTATGGACAATCTCGAGGCACCCTTCAAAATTATGGACAATCTCGAGGCACCCTTCAAAATTATGGACAATCTCAAGGCACCCTTCAAAATTATGGACAATCTCAAGGCACCCTTCAAAATTATGGAAAATCTCGAGGCACCCTTCAAAATTATGGACAATCTCAAGGCATCCTTCAAAATTATGGACAATCTCGAGGCACCCTTCAAAGCTATGGAAAATCTCGAGGCACCCTTCAAAATTATGGAAAATATGGAGGCACCCTTCAAAAGTATGGACAATCTGGCGGCACCCTTCCAAATTATGGACAATCTCAAGGCACCCTTCAAAATTATGGACTATCTCGAGGCACCCTTCAAAATGATGGACAATCTCGAGGCACCCTTCAAAATGATGGACAATCTCGAGGCATCCTTCAAAATGATGGACAATCTCGAGGCACCCTTCAAAATTATGGACAATCTCGAGGCACCCTTCAAAATTATGGACAATCTCGAGGCACCCTTCAAAATTATAGACAGTCTCTAGGCATCAGGCTTCATCCACCCACCACCTGTATACAATATTTGGGCAAGGTTTAGGCATTTTTTGCCAAGGCACCCCTGAAGAAACCTCAAGGCCCCCAGGGTGCCTGGGCACACTGGTTGAAAAAGGCTGGCATAGACAACATAATGAGAAAATCGGAGGCTTTCGAAACTATCATACAATAATCTGATTGCTAGTACACAGTTTACGAGAGTTGATCCGTAATTATCTGAAGGGACAAACATGAACATTTTTCTTGTATGATACCAGATTGTATGATTTTCATTTAATCAGTACAGTGTTCATCAACAAAAAAAAAAAAATCAGAAGACTAAGACCACGCCTGCTTGGAAACAACAGAATACATTACAACCCTTCCGAAGTTGTACAAGAATTTTCGTAACTTTAGTAACCTTTTGGTTTTCAATATAGAGACTAGTATGCAAAAATAAAAACGATCATTCATCCAATATTCTCATCGTGTGTACGAGGCTTAAAACTGTGGTTTGGAGAGGCTGGGTTAAGCAACCGGACCTTATGTTGCCACTCCTTGTGAAGCCCTTATATTCACCCCATAAGCCCCCTTACACAGTGATTGGACATATTCAATTACTTAAAATATCCTTTCATGCATCCTTTATCAACCCCCTTACCAAAACTCTTCTAGTATGCAGTATGTAGCCTCCAGTAAACCCTTCACCACCACCTTTATGAAGCGTATTTCAATCAGCAGCCCAACCCTTCTTATTGCTCGCTATGCAGTTCCAGTCAATGAGTCATCACTACTGCATATAAGTCTTCAGAAAAGAACTACTGACCAAAAAGGCCAATGTAAATGTATTATACAGCAAATGGATGCAACAATCAAAATCCACCTGGTGTGACAGCTACCCTGATGCATTTCCCTTCATCACTGGAGCTTAATCATAGAGCCATCAGGATAGAACTATGAAGCCACCAGCTCCCCCTTTACAAAACCCAACAGCCAAAACCCCCAGCCCCTCCTGAGATGTATATGTCAGGAGGTGGAGATACCGGGATTCTGGAATGTACTAGGAAAGGGGATATAACTTAAAACAATATTGTAATAACTAGGGATAGATCGATATGTTTTTTTCAGGGCCGTTTTCGATACAGATATTTTGGTCACAATGTATCGGTATCAGCCGATATGGGCCGATATTTTGTTCATTTAAAGTTTTGAAAAAAAAAGACAATTTTTGACACAAATCTGGTACTGAACATGTTAATTTTTGTTTAATGCTTAATGGCTGGCTTGCTGGCACCCTGTGGTGGGTGGCTGGCTGTCTGGCACCCTGTGGTGTGGGGTTGGTTGGCACAGGACTGTGGGTGGCTGACTGGTACAGGGCCTGTGGGTGGCTGGCTGGCTGGTACAGTGCCTGTGGGTGGCTGGCTGGTACAGTGCCTGTGGCTGGCTGGCTGGCTGGTACAGGGCCTGTGGGTGGCTGGTAAAGGGCCTGTGGGTGGCTGGCTGGCTGGTACAGGGCCTGTGGGTGGCTGGCTGGCTGGTACAGTGCCTGTGGGTGGCTGGCTGGCTGGTACAGTGCCTGTGGCTGGCTGGCTGGGTGGCTGGCTGGCTGGTACAGGGCCTGTGGGTGGCTGGTAAAGGGCCTGTGGGTGGCTGGCTGGCTGGTACAGGGCCTGTGGGTGGCTGGTAAAGGGCTTGTGGGTGGCTGGCTGGCTGGTACAGGGCCTGTGGGTGACTGGTAAAGGGCCTGTGGGTGGGTGGCTGGCTGGCTGGTACAGGGCCTGTGGGTGGCTGGCTGGTACAGGGCCTGTGGGTGGCTGGTACAGGGCCTTTGGTAGGCTGGCTGGCTGGTACAGGGCCTGTGGGAGGCTGGCTGGCTGGTACAGGGCCTGTGGATGTGGGTGGCTGGCTGGCACCGGGCTGCAGTGGGTGGGTGTATGTCTGTGATACACTCCCACCAGACTAGTCCTGACTCCAGACGAGGCTGTCCAAGGCGAGGGAGGCGGCTTAAGAAGGCAGAATGACGTCACAAAAATATTGGCAATATCGGCCAGTTCCGGGGCCGATATATTGGGGAAAGTGCATATCGGCCACCAATATATATCGGCCTTGCCGATAATCTTTCTATCCCTAGTAATAACAGTAGA
The DNA here is from genome assembly GCF_965119305.1 of Pelophylax lessonae. Lineage (NCBI taxonomy): Eukaryota > Metazoa > Chordata > Amphibia > Anura > Ranidae > Pelophylax > Pelophylax lessonae. The sequence goes on from NC_138780.1 coordinate 8,141,432, forward strand.
CAAGGGGCACCTGGCAGTAGACCCAGAACACATAATCTGATACCCAGGGCTTTTTTTTAAGCGGGAACACGGGGGAACGCAGTACCGGCACCTCCAGCCTTGAATGTATGTAATGGCAAGGGGTGGTGGGGGTGTGCTGGAGGTTCTATTGATGCTGGCTACTAGGGAATCAATCGTTGCTGGAGGTGATCTATTTTTGTAGCAGGGGTCTATTGTTGTTGGTGGAGGATCTATAACTGCTAGGAGTGGGTCTTATGTTTCTGGGAGGTGGGGGTAAATTGTTGCTGGGAGGATATACTGTTGAGGGAGGGGGTCTATTGTTGCTGGCTGCTGGAGGGTTTATTGATGCTGGCTGTTTGGAGTTTAATGTTGCTGGGAGGGATCTATTATTGCTATGAGATCCATTGTCACTAGCTACAGGGTAACTGTTTTACTGTCTTTCTTGTCTTTAACAAATTCCATACAAATTACTTAGCACCACAAAATGATACTTGGTTCTGTATTCTCTAAATGAGTCGGTACTGGGGGGTGGGATGGTGGTGGAACCAAGGATCGGTGGGGGCAGAGATGAAGGGTGACTCGGAAGGAAGAGTTCCTGCACATATTCTCTAAGAAGAAAAGCCCTGTTGATACCATACCCTAGCATTGCCCCCCAAACCTTTAGCTATATTTTTCTCCCTAGAGATGACACCTTTATTATTGACATTGGGAATTAAAACAAAGCTCTTCTGAAAATCAGATTTGCAGTGCTAGATAAATGTGAGTTTTCCAGCCTGCGTGACAAGACCACCAACAGAGCTTACAATCAATACTTATAAAGCAGAGTTAGTGAAGAAATGCTCATAGCTCCTTGCGGTGATATGTAATCCACCATCACTGACTGCGGGTTATACTAAACCTTTGTAACATTATGTATTTCTCATGAAATAAGACAATTTGTATGGTGCCCATTAGATGGTAAATACCAAATAATAAGAAGAAGGGTCACCATACTTTGTCTACAACAGACGCAAATATAAATATGTGAAGCCTTCAGCAGGTTGATATTAATGGGGTGTTTTGTGTGTTTCATGCTATCTCAAAGGAAAGACACTCAGCTGATACCCAGATAATAGAAATAATAAAAACTTTCTACTTACACAGGAATACGATGGCGAGGACGACAGACATGGTAGCTCGGACGTAGAAGTTGTGACAAATCTTCCTAAGAAGCAGAAGTTATGAGTGTCTTCACATTTCCTGAGTTTAACCACTTCTGGACGGAGCCCATTTCTGCCACATGTTGTTTACAAGATAAAATCTGTATTTTAGCTAGAAAATTACTTAGAACACCCAAACATTTTATATATATATATATATATATATATATATATATATATATATATATATTTTTTTTTTTTTTTTTTTTAAGCAAAGACTCTAGAGCACAGGTGTCAAACACAAGGCCCGCGGGCAGAATGTGGCCCCCCTGTCCATTTAATGTGGCCCTCACACCTCTCCTGCAGCTGTGGCACCCCCCTTGCCTCTGCCCCCACCTTGTCTCAGTAGTCAGCGGCAGAGCGGACAGAACTCCTTTGCCAGATCCTGTGCTTCTCTGTGCTGCTGTAAAAAGGCTCGTCTATGCCCAACCCCGCTTCTCAGCAGTCTGCAGCAGAAAGGAGGGCAAAACTCCTCCTACAGATCCTGCACCTCACTGTGCAGCCACAGCACCACCTTGTCTCTGCCTCCCCTGGTCTCAGCATTCAGCTGACTCCAGCCCTCCTTCAGACCTTGTACTTTCTTCTTCCCAGATCCACCCGCATCTCCCTGGCAGTAGCACAAGGTAAGAGGGTGCATTGTGATGTAAGGAAGGGTGGGTGACTCTTGACTTGATGTTGGTAGGGGGCTCTTGACATCTTATGTAAGGGGGCATGAGGTGCTCTGGACATCTAATCCGACAGATATAACTGGCCCTTTGAGGGCAGCCATAATGCTGATGCGGCCCGCGATTAAATTGAGTTTGACACCCCTGCTCTAGAGGATAAAATGGCAGTCGTTGCAATTTCACTGCATTTAAAAAAAAATAAGCAGTAAAGTTAGCCCATTTTTTAAAAATATTATGAAAGATGATGTCACGCTGAATAAATAGATACCCAACATGTTATGGTATAAAATTGCGCACACCCGCGGAATGGCGACAAACTACGGACAATAAAAATCTCCATAGGCGACGCTTTAAAAATTTTTAATGGTTACCAGTTTAGAGTTACAGAGTAGTTCTTGTTTCTGAATTATTGCTCTCGCTGTGGGGATCGCGACGATACCTCACATGTGTGGTTTGAACAGCACTTTCTGTTGCGGGCGCTACTTCCGTATGCGTTTTCTTTTGAGCATGAGCTCACAGCGACGGGGGCTCTTTAAAATTCTTTATTTTTTTTTCCTATTTATTTTATTTAATTTTTTAATTTTAGTACAGGTTTTTAAAAAAAAAAAAAATCTGATCACTTTTTATTGCTGTCACAAGCATCCCTTGTGACAGTAATAGGCAGTGACAGGTACTCTTTATGGAGGGATCGGGGGTCTAAAAGACCCCAAACCCCTCCATTGTACTTCAATGTATTCAAAATGCTGAAAACTGCATTTTTGAATACTGACAGTTTTTTAAATTTGTCGCCTTTAGTCGCCGAGTAACCCGGACGTGACGTCATGAACGCCATCTTCCGGGTTACATCACCGGAGGCCCAATCGAAGCCAAATCGAGGACTCCATAGGTGCCGGCTGGTTGCTTGGGTCTCTCGGTGGGACGGGAGACCTGGGCAGAGCCGAGGAAGCCAGCGGGAGGGGGGCATCCCCTCCCGCTCGCTGGGATAAGGACCGAGCAGCTCCCGAGCGGCAATGGCCATTACCAACTGAAAGCCGACCACCGGCTCTAAAAAATGGTACCGGGATGATGCCTCTACCGGCAGGCATTACCCCAGTACAACCACTTCCTGCAGCCGACGTAGGGCTACGTCGATTCGCGGGAAGTGGTTAATATATAGACATTTCATAAGAGTTAAAAACAATGCCGTGAAAATGTAGAAAGGAATAATCTGTGAGAACCAATCAGATCTCAAACAAAAGGGAACATATTACATTTGAGGGTGGACATTGCTGGTTTGCACCCAGGATTGCTGGTCTAGTTGGATCATACAATAGTAAGGACCTTGATTGGAGTCCAATGTTGTCACTTTGGCAAGGTATAGATTCCATTGCTACCTCACTGCATAGTACACTCAGGTGATAGCACCCTAATCTGTGAGAACCAATCAGATCTCAAACAAAACGTAACATATTTACATTTGAGGGTGGACATTGCTGGTTTGCACCCAGGATTGCTGGTCTAGCTGGATCATACAATAGTGAGGACCTTGTTTGGAGTCCAATGTTGTTAATTTCACAAGGTATGGCTTCTTTAGCAAGGCAGTGGTCATCTTGGAGGTGTGTTTGGGGTCATTATCATGTTGGAATACTGCCCTGCAGCCCAGTCTACGAAAGGGAGGGGATCATGCTCTGCTTCAGTATGTCACAGTACATGTTGGCATTCATGGTTCTCTCAATGATCTGTAGCCCCCCCAGTGCTGGCAGCACTCATGCAGCCCCAGACCATGACACTCCCACCACCATGCTTGACTGTAGGCAGGACACACTTGTCTGTGCTCCTCACCTGGTTGCCACCACACACGCTTGACACCATCTGAACCAAATAAGTTTATCTTGGTCTCATCAGACCACAGGACATGGTTTCAGTAATCCATGTCCTTAGTCTGCTTGTCTTTAGCAAACTGTGGGCTTTCTTGTCCATCATCTTTAGAAGAGGCTTCCTTCTGGGACGACAGCCATGCAGACCAATTTAATGCAGTGTGCGGCGTATGGTCTAAGCACTGACAGGCTGACCCCTCCCCCACCCCTTTAACCTCTGCAGCAATGCTGGCAGCACTCATACGTCTATTTCCCAAAGACAACCTCTGGATATGACGCTGAGCACGTGCACTCAACCTCCTTGGTCCACCCTGACGAGGCCTGTTCTGAGTGGAACCTATCCTGTTAAACCACTGTATGGTCTTGGCCACCGTGCTGCAGCTCAGTTTCAGGGTCTTGGCAATCTTCTTATAGCCTAGGCCATCTTTATGTAGAGCAACATTTCTTTTTTTCAGATCCTCAGAGAGTTGTTTTCCATGAGGTGCCATGTTGCACTTCCAGTGACCAGTATGAGAGAGTGAGAGCGATAACACCAAATTTAACACACCTGCTCCCCATTCACACCTGAGACCTTGTGACACTAAGGAGTCACATGACACCGGGGAGGGAAAATGGCTAATTGGGCCCAATTTGGACATTGTCACTTAGGGGTGTACTCACTTTTGTTGCCAGCGGTTTAGACATTAATGGCTGTGTGTTGAGTTATTTTGAGGGGACAGTAAATTTACACTGTTATGCAAGCTGTACACTCACTACTTTACATTGTAGCAAAGTGTAATTTCTTCAGTGTTGTCACATGAAAAGATAGAAGAAAATATTTACACAAATGTGAGGGGTGTACTCACGTTTGGGAGATACTGTGTATATATATATATATATATATATATATATATATATATTTATATATATATATATATATATATATATATATATTCATGTATATATATATATATATATATATATATATATATACACACATATATATATATGTATTCATATGTATTCATTTACATATATATATATATATATATATATATATATATATATATGTATAAATATATATATATATATATATAATGAAGCAGACTCGATTGGCCTTTTTTTTTTACCAGCACTCTTCTTTGTTTCTATGTAACATTTAGAACCTGTGGACTGCTTGGCAACTGTCCCATGAACCAAGCCAAGGTACAATAGGCTCATCACTCATTGGCTCATTGGCTACTGATTTCTACAAAAAAAACTTGAATTTTACTCGTTGATCCTAGTGGATACCTCCATAGACTACCCAGTCAAATTATATAAAACAGAGGCATGAAGATTCTTTTTACTTCAATGGTACTTTTTTATGCATAAAAGGTTTTCAATTTTTAGGTTCCCAACATCCATCCCATCCTTCTCTAAGGGTGTTTTCACACTTGGTGCGATTGCCTGGTCCGAACCCGAGTTCGATTGCTCCCCCTCCCCCTGCCCCTGATGGACTGTGTTCACATTTGATTTTTGTATTCGAACAGCGGTACACTTGCATTATCAAGCTGCAGCCGACGCATACTCATGTTGCTTGGCAACCGCTGTAAACGAGAAGGTGCCAAAATGGCCAGAATTGCTTGCTTTGGTACGATTGCGTTCTCATCAGAAGCTAACTGTACTGGAGTTCACATGAACTGTACCCCAGACCACCCTTTCAAGTGGACTCGGGTACGGTTCGCGGGTGCGCACCCGAGTTCAAAACCAGTGTTCACATCATCAAAAATAACCAAATTCTTACGTCAATCGAACCCGGGTGCGCACCAAAAGTGCAAGTGTGAAAACACTCTAAAAGTAATTTTTGGGGTTATAGCCACAATCTCTTCCTGGGATATAAAATATTTTATGAAATAAAATAAAACACCCAAACTTCTCTCAGTTGTCTGCTGAATATATGGCGCAATTATTTGGTTCCAGAGACTCTTACATACACGGAGACTTGCATAATCTTTCCTCCCAACCAGATAATGGCGTAATTGTAGCAAGTACAAACACTAATTGTAAAAAACAATACAACAAACAAAAAAACAGAAAGGAAAAGGTTCTCCTTGAGCACACATAAAGCTCTTCTTCTTGAACCTTCTTCCATGAAGGGGTCAAAATAAACTCCGAACATGTTTCATGAAATTAAATCATTTATTTACAGCCAAAACAAAACTTGTAACACTTACAAATTACGTAATTCACAGGTTGACTGAAGAAGATGCCTGCTGCATTTACTCATAAAATAGCCAAATCCAGGCAAAGCATTTTTTTTCAAAGATTAGAACCTCTGCCTTGTAATGATTGCTCTCTGTCTCCTCATCCTAACTTCTCGTCCCAGTGACAGGTGTCAGCCAGAAAATAAGGTGACAGGAAATCTCCCCAACTGGGACACAAAGAGCATTTAAAAGTTTCCAATGCTTCTTCACTCCATCCAGTCCAATCATTTTAGCTGGAGGGTTTGACAGTAGCTTGGTATTAGAGCTTCGGGATATGTTGACCTCATTAGAACTTTTTTTAACATCCTAGACAGTAAAGATGCTCCATCTGGTTTGAGTCTCATATACCCACTCAGATATCTGGATCCTTCACAGTAGCATAGGTAACTGTCAACCCATCCTGGGAAAGAATTGTGACGTATGACAGGTTAGTGAAGACATTATATCATCTCACGATTTCTAAAACAGTGCTCTAGGAACTTTGCACCACTAGATACAAAGCTATAGGGATGTTCTCAGGGGCCACTGATGAGGGGAAAGGGGTACTGCCATCCCTCGCTTACTGGACCTGAGCCCTGTTGGATCAGAAGGTTAAGCTTCGAAGAAGAATGAGTCCTACACAGTGTAACGTGTAGAGTTCAGGCATCTCCCTCACAGCTGCCACAGAATTACAAGGGAATGCAGCATGTCCACCCAGGGGTTGACTGGAAAACCAGAGGCCCATGGTGGAGCAACTCAGCCCCCTTCCCACTCTCCCTCTTCCAAGGCTCCTCTTGACCCCCATTCCAGGCTGAAGCTCCACTCCAGGTTCTCTCTATTCACGGACCGTGATCTGGGTTCCCGACCTGGCCAGAAGGGGGCGGTTGGGGGGAGCTGGGACAGCTCGGTTGGGACTGGCTGGGGGAGGAGAGTCTCCAGTGGGGCATGGAACCGGCCTCTTCTCAGACACAGTTTACACGATCCATGCTGGGGGGGGGGGGGGGGGGTCTGCGCTCTGTCCTTGTCTTCAACCCACACTTAGTAGGTCAGTGAGAGGGACTTTTTACACTTCTTCACCAGGAATCCTTTAGGCATGTCTTTGGCAGAAGCGGTGCAGCCTTTTTATGGGGCATCGGAGCAGCCCAGGGGGGAGTTGCCCCACTGACCCTGGCCCAGTCCTCCCATGTGTCAACCTAACTCACTGTCTGTTGTTGGAGCATCAGGAATGGAAGGTGAATTAGTTGGACATGCTGCATTCCTTGGCAACCCTCCAATGACAGCCTACCCTATTGATGGCTTGAATTTTAAGTTGGGAGCACCATCACCCAGACTTGCATTGCCCCCCCCCCCCCCTGCTTCTTGCATGGCAGCAGCTGGGACCATCAGAATGCAGCCTCTCTAGCCAAATATGTGAATGAGGCCCCCTAAGTGATAGGGAGGGGCCCTAAGCTTTGGCTTTGGGTATGTAGTGAGATCACCTCCTGGCCTCTGCACTCCATACCAAAATGGACGCGTGCTGTGCTGGTATTAACCCTCATATTTTAGGGGGGGGGAGCAGTGCTGTGATCCTGCATTGCGAAGCAACAATGACATCCCTATATTTAGGGACAGTGATATCATCCCTACTATTAGCGATGTATTCGCTCATATTTGTTCAGCAGTGATATTGTGTTTGGGGATAAGCAATGTCGTTCCTCATATGTGTCTCCTGGCCTCCCCCTAAAGGGCTGATCTGGCCTTAACAACTATTGGGGTCATCTCCTGTCATCCAAGCAGATATTTGCAATGGTATTTAATGCCTATTTATGCTATGGCTTTGTGAATAACACCCCAGTGCACCTTGCGACAGATATGTTTTGAATTCCCAAAGAGTGGTGCAATATTTTTTGGCAGTGCTATGCATGTCTGTTGCAGGTTGCGTGGGGTTGTCATTTAGAAGGAGAGGCACCACTTTGTATGAATGTATATAACATGAAGGGGGCCCTGTCAACTAGGCTGTATGGGGCCCAATGGTTTCTGATTGCAGCCCTGGATGCGCTGCCAAATGTCGGCCATTTTGGTTACTGGAGAAAGAACTATCTTATTTTTTTTGTATTTTTTACATGCTGTCTTGCAACCCTATTTTGAGCCTTTTAAGCTAAGCAAATGTCAGCTGTTGGCTTGCAGATCTCAATGAACTACCAGAGTGCTGTTGAGTGCTTTGGTAGTCCATTGATTCTTTCTGTCAAAGTGCAACTGCCTACCCATATTGGAGGTACGGACAGCTAGATACGCTGATAGTCTGCAGGACCATGGTATTACACCCACGATCTGCTGCAAGCAATGCTTTAAGGGCTCCTAACAAAAAAAATGATAAATAGATATTTTTTTACCAGCAAAAAAATGTGCAGTTATTATTTTTGTTTGTAAAGGTGAACTTAGCTTGAAAGATAAACCTTCTAAGGCTGGGCACAGGACAGGTCAATCCAGAGAGGGAGAAATAAGAGCCTATTTAACTTGAATATAGTATCAGACAAAATCGTGATATTGTTGAGTACATTGTTGGAAAGGATTCTCAAAGGGTGCATTAATGTTTTGATGTGCATATGTATGGATAAAACATGATGATATATGAAAAAGATGTAATCAGGATAAACTGTCATTTTATCTAAAAAGGACTAAAAAGACAGCCTTAATCTCATGTTTTCTTTGATTTGTTCTATTCATTATCAGTTTGGTTCAATCTATGTGTGTTATAATGTAGCCATACCCAAATAGCAGTTTAAAGTTTGTAAATTATTTTTATGTGTTTATATGTATCATCAATTTTTTAATTATGGACTCCGCCTCTTTATAGTTAAGATTTTCCATTTAAATGCTGCTACCACAAATTAGAAGGCTGCAAGACCCTCAAAGGCATTCTAGGTCTTTAGGTTCACTAACTTAAATCTGTTAGAGTAAAAGATTAGTTTATTCTATAACAGATTAGTTACTACAAGATTTAGATTTTCCTTGATAAGCTGATGATACACATTTCTAGTCCCAGGGTGCCATCTGGTGGTCAGGTCAGTTATTGCTTGATTATACAAATCGTTAATCAATAAGCTAGGTTAACATCGAGAAATAAGGTTACACCCTCTGGGCAGTGTTTATGAGTTGAATTGTCTTCACTGAATATATGGCAAGTAAAGTAGTCAGAAAGGGATGATCTGAAATACACCTCATTATCACAGATCAAGATCAAGAGACACATTATCTGGGAGACTCATCATCTGACCCATTTCATTGAAGCCAGGACACACAGATCCATTATAGTTAGACCACATTTTGGGGCAGACCAACTGCACCTATTGATTGACAGCCATCTTTTGGGGGTCTGGTCAGCAGAAATTTTAAAGCCTACATTTGCTTTTGGAAGGTAAATATTGTTTCCATTTTCTTGCTGATTTATCTTGTTTGCAATATTTCCTGTTAGTCAATTTGATATCCCCTTTCAATCTCCTAACACCCCACAATTAGATTATTATATTGTGCCATATGGGCATCCTTTATAGACGGACTATACCCTTTGATCTGGCTGCACAACCAATCTGGCTGGACCAAAGAATATAGTTAGTTAATAAGAACTGTTAGGATATCTACGAGGAGGAATATTTGTTTGCTTTAATAATGTACGGATGTGGTACATATTAATATTTAAAACTTCATTGCAAAATAGTGTCTGTTAATATGTCAATCTGACTTTTATTTATGGTGTATGTAAAGCGACTTCTGTAAAATAAATGTTGTTTCTTTTTATTGTCCTCAGTCCATACTTACACCTGATCCTATTGTGTTACTCAAAGAACTTTTGCCTTGAAAAGGAATCTTGGGACTAACTAATTAGTCAGCTTATTTATTTATTAATGCATTGTTTTATTTTGTATTGGAGGCACTGTTCTTAATCGATTGATTAAACGATCAATATAGCTTACTCAAATAATCGTTCAACATCCCTGACAGCTCTCTCCTGCATTTAGCATGTCCCTTGTTATGGAGCAGAAGACTTTCTCCCCCAAAATAGGGATGAATTCAGTAGAGGGGCTTCATGGTGAAAGAAGAAACTTTGAGTTGGGTTCTCATCAAAAGGTAAGTAATTATTGGTCATGCAGCAGTTTACAGCATCGTCATCAACACGTTTTGTGGCACCGCGAGACTACTAATCTCAAATACGGAGTCAAATATTATTTTAATGTGTGTTTCATACTTACATTTCTGACTTTAGTTCCTATAGGGATGAAATGCAAAAAAATATTAAAAATTATATTACATTGCAAGACCAACATGAAGGCCAACATGTCTACCAATATCTAATGGTTACAAAAGGTATAAGGTTTAGTCAACTAGCATGGACAGTTGGACTGATCTATGATTTTTGATCATCTAGTACATCTGCATTTTGCATTATGCATTGCAGTTTCATTTTAAAATTGCCATTATTTTCTTGTTCTGGTGACAACCCAAAATGTGGGATTTTCTTTTAACTTTCAATTTTAACAGTAAACATGACATAAAGGGGGAACAGACAGAGAAGAAACATGACAGGGATTCTAATTCCTCTCTCAGTTAAACTTTATCTCTTTATGACAAGATGTTTTTAAGGTCTGCATGCAAAGGCCAAATTTAGCCACAGCATCATGCATCAGATTAGATAAAAAAAATACTGTGGCTTAGTGAATAGCACTACTGCCTTGTGACACTAGAACACTGTTTTTTTCCCTATATTTAATTATTGTTTTATTCAATTTTTAATGCTCTAACTGTATCTGACAATTACAGTATTAAACAGATACACACTGTCAAAACCAAAGGCTACAGTAGCCTCTGAAAGGCTGAAAGCTTATTATGTCAGTAAAGCTTCCATTCTTCATATGGTAAATCAGTCTAATATGGAGAACATCTGATTGGGAACCACTCTGATTTGTTCCAAATCCTCAGTGGCAATTGGAGATGTCGGCTGTCAGAACTGAGAGTCACCCGCCCAGAGTTTCAACTGGTAGATCTCAACCAGAGGACATTAAAAAATGTATCCACAGAACTGGGCATTGCACTGGGGAACGTTAATATACAAACTGAGGACAGAAAGAGGTTAAATTTGACAGAAGTTTAAAAGCCCCACTAGGCCATTTGGGTAATTCTTGGCAAAACACTACTGTTCAGTTTAACTGAACTTACCTTTAGGCAAGTGGCTTAATTCTAGGTAGGTGTAGCAAACATCTTGTGGATCTGGGTTTGCACCATTTACTGGAGATCAAACAAAATGTTTCAATTAGTAAATGTAAGGAAAAACTTCAAGGTCATCAGATTATAACCCTCCTGAAAAGTTCAGTCCACCCGAAATAATTATTTTAGGTTTAGAGTGAGCCTGGTGGGACAAGGCATCCCCTGACATCTTATATGTCTTTATCTCAAAAGTGAGAAATTCCTGGCTCTGTTCCTGTCCACCTGGGAGTTTTTGGGTGCCTTTGCAGTCCTTTATGTGTCCCAGCTCCAACTGTTACTTCCTTCAGAGATAGTGGGAACCCCCTTACAATGTGCACAGCAGGTGTATGACCAAACCTGTGGGAGTCTGTCACGTGGTGGCTGGCCTAATTAGCTGCAGTCAGGGCATTCCCCACCCCACAGCTGCATGTACCAAAAAGGGAGGAGGTGCATGTGATATAATTGACCTAATGTGACCACATGTCCATAGAAGGTCATTGACATTTACTAAATATGGCCATTACACCTAATGGGTCAATGGTGACATAAACATCCCTGACCCTTTGTGTACGTGCAGCTGCAGGACAGGGCAGTCACAGCTGTTTGGGCCAGTGGCTGCCTTGGAAATGCCCTAAAACTCCACCCCAATTGCAAAAAAGTTAGGACCCTCTGTACAGCATAAATAAAAATAGAATGCAATGATCTTCAAATCTCATAAGCCCATATTTTATTCACAGTAGATAATAGAAAACATATCTAATGTTTAAACTGAGAAAATGGACCATTTTTAGAAAAACATAATGTAGTTTTGAAATTGGTGGCAGCAACAAGTCTCAAAAAGGTTTGGACGGAGCCGTGTTTTCAACGCCCCCTGATGATGTCAATTATGACGAAACATGTTGGGAGGAGCTTAACCACATGACACTGGCGTTGCATGCTACTGGAGGTCGGCCATGTTTTTGGATTGAAACAAACTTACACCACTTCTTTGTCATTTTTACGTCTGTTGCTTTGGAAATAATGTGAGTACCTTGTGTGCAGGCTTTCTGTTGGTTTATTAAAATTTTTATAGATATCTGCGCAATGATTGCTCTATTATTTCCTTACATGTACACCGTGGAGTATTTGTCCGTATGGATTATATAATTGGATCCTAACGCCCAAGCGATTGATTTATGCCTTGCCTGACTGAATCCAAATGTCCAAGTGATTGACTTGAGATTTACTTGATTGCTGTCTAACCTGGGTCATCTGGTAAGAGACTGCATGTTTTTGTTCTCCTGGTGGTGGACATACTGGTGTTTTACTCTTACAGCATTTATTTTATCTCACTGGGGGACTACTTGGAATTTACACTCTCTGAGTGCTGCTATTTACTCGATTTTTCTACGGTGTAGCATCCCCTCTTTTAGCCACTTAAGCCCCGGAAGATTTTGCCCCCTTCCTGACCAGGGCCTATTTTGCGATTCTGCAATTGTGCGGTCGTGCGACACTGTACCCAAATGAAATTGATGTCCTCTTTTTCCCACAAACAGAGCTTTCTTTTGGTGGTATTTGATCACCTGTGCGATTTTTTGATCATGCGCTATAAACAAAAAAAGAGTGACAATTTTGCAAAAATAACAATATTTTTCAATTTTTTTTATATGAAATTCCCCAAAAAAAATGTAAAAATCAAAATTTTTTAACATTTTAGGCCAATTTTTTTTTTACCATATGTTTGGTAAAAAAATCGCAAAAAGCGTATTTTGATTGGTTTGCGCAAAAGTTATTGCGTTTACTAACTAAGGGAAAGATTTTTGTCATTTTTATTGTTTTTTTTAACGAGTAATGGCGGCGATCTGCGATTTTTTTTGCGGGACTGCGACATTGCGGCGGACAGATCGGACCCCCGACTGACATTTTTGACACTTTTGGGGGTACCAGTGACATTACTACAGTAATCAGTGCTATACATATGCACTGTTACTGTAAAAATGACACTGGCAGTGAAGGGGTTACCTTTTTTTGAGAGGGAGGGGTTAAGTGTGTCCCTAGGGGCGTGATTCTAACTGTGATTGGATGTGGCTGTGTGTGTAACAGCAGAGATCTGTGCTGTTACACAGGGGAGAATGACAGGCGGCTTTGTTTACACTAGCCGCCTGCCTTTCTCCCGCTGTACCGGAGGATCGCGAGTGAGCGGCGGACATCGGGTCCGCCGCTCACTCGCGCGGGGGGGGTCCGTGAGTGAGCGGGAGCGCGCCTCCGGCGGCACGCGTTCGCTCCCTAGAGCCTCACAGGCTAGTGACGTACCCATATGTCACTTTGCCTGTGAGGGGCTGACTGCCGCCGTATATAGTTGGGCGGCAGTCGGCAAGTGGTTAACAACACTCTGTAAATGTTTGAAAACTGAGGAGACCAGTTGCTGGAGTTTTGGGAGAGGAATGTTGTCCCATGCTTGCCTTACATAGGACTGTTCAACAGTCCTTCTTTGTCATATTTTTTATTGCAAGGCGCGACAAATATTTTTATTTGGTGAAAGATCTGGACTGCAGGCAGACCATTTAGGCATCTACACTCTTCTACTACAAAGCCATGCTGTTGTCATAGATGCAGTTTGCGGTTTAGCATTGTCCTTCTGAAACATGCAAGGCCTTCCCTGAAAAAGATATTGTCTGGATGGGAGGATATGCTGCTCTAAAACTTGGATATATCTTTCAGCATTGATGGCACCTTTCCACATGTGCAAGCTTCCCATTCCATACACAATGCCCCCATACCATCAGAGATGCCAGCTTTTGAACTGAGCACTGATAACAAGCCTCTTTAATCTGGTAGACATGGCACCAATGGTTGCCAAAAAGAATGTCAAAATGTGATTCTTCTGACCACAGAACAGTTTTTCACTTTGCAACAGACCATTTTAACCGGTTGCCGACCGCCGCACGACTATATACTGCGGCGGTCAGCCCCGGCCAGGCAGAGTGACGTATCGGTACGTCACTCGCCTGTCACTGACTTGCGAGCCTATCGCGGGCGGGCGCGCGCCCGCCGAGGCGCGCGCCCGCCGCGGCTCGTTCACAGGCAAGTCAGTGCGTGTGACCGGCGGACTCGATGTCCGCCAGTCACACTGCGATCGCTCCTGTGAAGGGAGAAAGACAGAGCAGCTTGTGTAAACAAGCTGCCTGTCAGTTCTCCCTGTGTAAAAGTAAAGATCTGACCGTTCTACTATGTAGAACGGTTGATCTTTGCTTTTACACCAATAGGAATGTCCCTACACAGTAGAAAGCACGCCCCTAGGACACACTTAACCCCTCCCTTCCCAATAAAGTTAACCCCTTCCCTGCCAGTGTCATTTTTGCAGTAACAGTGCATATGTATAGCACTGATTACTGCAGTAATGTCACTGGTAACCCCAAAAGTGTCAAAAATGTCAGTCAAGGGTCCGATCTGTCCGCCGCAATGTCGCAGTACCGAAAAAAAAATCGCAGATCGCCGCCATTACGCGTTAAAAAAAAAAACACCAAAAATGACAAAAATCTTTCTCTTTGTTAGTAAACGCGATAACTTTTGCGCAAACCAATCAAAATACGCTTTTTGCGATTTTTTTTACCAAACATAGGTAGCATAAAACAAATTGGCCGAAAAATGTTAAAAAATTTTGATTTTTACTTTTTTTTTTGGGGAATTTCATATAAAAAAATGTGAAAAATATTGTTATTTTTGCAAAATTTACGCTCTTTTTTTGTTTATAGCGCGTGATCAAAAAATCGCACAGGTGATCAAATACCACCAAAAGAAAGCTCTGTTTGTGGGAAAAAAAGGACGTCAAATTCGTTTAGGTACAGCGTCGCACGACCGCGCAATTGTCCGTTAAAGTCACGCAGTAAAAAATCGCAAAAAAAACCCTGGTCCTTTAGCAGCCAAATCCTCCGGGGCTTAAGTGGTTAAATGAGCTTTAGCCCAGAGAAGATGGTGGTGTTTCTGGATCATGGTCAGATATGGTTTCCCCTTTCCATGATGGAGCTTTATCCTGCATTTTTGGATGCTACAGTGTACTGTGTTCACAGACAGCAATTTTTAGAAGTATTCCTGAGCCCACGCAGTTATGTTAATCACAGAATCATGCCTGTTTTTAATGCAGTGCCGCCTGAAGTTTACTGCCATCCAATAATATGTTCCAACCTTGTCCCAGAGATATCATCAGATTCTCAGGATCTTTTGATGATATTATGCACTGTAGATGATGATAGATTTAAAGTCTTTGCTATTTTACATTGAGGAACATTATTCCAAAATTGTTTAAAAATTTTTAGATGCAGCTTTTCACAGATTAGTGAACCTCTCCTCATCTTTACTTCTGAGACACTCTGACTCTCTAAGTTGCTCTTTTCATACCTAATAGTTTTACTGACATTTTGCCAATTACCCTAATTAGTTGTAAACTTTTCTCCAGCTCTTTCCTGTTAGTTCCACGTACTTTGCCAGTTATGTGTTGCCCTGCATGGGCATCCGCAAGGGGGATTTCTTGAATCTCAATTTCTCCTTTAATAATCCTGTGTGCCCGTGCCCCTGTGTCTGTGTATATAGTTACATAGTTACATAGTTATAGTTACATAGTAGGTGAGGTTGAATAAAGACAATAGTCCATCCAGTTCAACCTGTGTAGGTGTGTGTGGCTGTAATCATCTAACATAGCCCTTAATGTTCTGATCCTTGAGATGTACGTCTAAGAGTCTTCTGAAAGTCACCATACTTCCCGCAGAAACCACCTCTTGTGGTAGAGAATTCCACAATCTTGTAGCCCTAACAGTAAAGAACCCTCCTCGTTGCCTGAGGTTAAAACGCTTCTCCTCTAATCGCATTGTATGCCCCCGAGTCCTCATGCAATTCCTTCGAATGAACAGCTTTTTTTCTAAGCTGAGATCCCCATTAAGATATTTATAAATTGCTATCATGTCCCCTCTAAGACGTCTCTTCTCCAGGGAAAATAAATCGGGCGATTGCAGCCGCTCTTCATAGTTAAGGTCCTCCAACCCCCTAATCAGTTTAGTTGCCCTTCTCTGGACTCTCTCCAGCTCCAACACATCCCTCCTGAGGATAAAATAAACAACTCTTTACCAGTTTTCAGAGCGCCGATCGCCTCTCACGTGACCCGTGGGCTTTCCTCTCCCTGTCTAACAGCTGCCTGCAGTGAGTGGGGCTGAATATTCCCTGCTGACATCAGTCAGGAGGGGAGGAGGAGGGAGGAGGAGAGGCCCAGAGGAGGAGAGAGGCGACAGGTCACGTGAGCGGCGATCGGCGTTCTAAAAACTGGTAAAGAACAGCTTATTTTTATAAAACACAGACACAGGGGCACACAGGATTATTAAACAGACTGTAGACAGGATATGAAACTTTAAATGAAACTACAGCACATGGAGAGTAGGATGTGGGCACTGACACTGGAACAGACAGGCAAGGAGGGAGAGGGGAGAGAGGACAGAGGAGGACAGGAGGGCTGCGGATGACGGAAACACGGAGACTGACCATGGTGTCAGGGCTCAGTAGCCATGATATACCGTGGTCAGTTTACAGAGGGGAGAACATAGCCAG
Organism: Pelophylax lessonae; assembly: GCF_965119305.1. Lineage (NCBI taxonomy): Eukaryota > Metazoa > Chordata > Amphibia > Anura > Ranidae > Pelophylax > Pelophylax lessonae. Next base: position 8,158,150 of record NC_138780.1, read on the forward strand.
GCAGGATCAACCAGGTATTTTAGGTGATAGAAGGGGCCAAATTACACAGCGCAAGCACTGTGCTGTATAACATGCTTTAATGGAACAGCATCGATATTTTTGTTTAGGTTAACAAACACTTTAAAAATAAATTCTGCCACTTCCCCTTTAAAAAGAAATACTCGTGAGTCACAGCTCACCTTCATGACATTGTCGAAAAGGGGTGGAGCATGGGCAACCTTAACATGATGCCCCCCCTGAAAAAAGTTCTGCGAACACCCATGTTGCCCCGTCCCACACTTTTTATAAAACTTCAATTTCAAAATTACCTTATTTTTTCCTAAAAATATATAATTTTCTAAGTTTAAACATTTGATATGTTTTCTATCTTCTATTGTGAATAAAATCTGGATTTATGATATTTGCAAAGCATCGCATTCTGTTTTTATGTTGATTTTGCACAGCATCCAAACTTTTTTGGAATTGGGGTTGTATTGGGGTCCTTTATGTGTCCTGTGCTGGTAAAACTGATTAACAGCCCCTGCCCAAATGTCCTCATCCAGATTTGTATAGCGGAAACCAGGTCTGTTACTGAGTGCTGATTACTGGCTATACCAGGGGGTCTTCAAACTATGGCACTCCAGTTGTTCAGGAACTACAATTCCCATCATGCCTAGTCATGTCTGTGAATGTCAGAGTTTTACAATGCCTCATGGGATGAGTAGTTTCGCAACAGCTGGAGGGCCGTAGTTTGAGGATGCCTGGGCTATACCATGGTCAAACTTTGTTGCCTAACAGGCCTCACAGTGATGTTTAGATACCCATTTTATGGCAAGATCAACAAGTATTTTTATATACTTTAGGACAACCCAGCACACATGTAACAACATTGTTACCCGTAGTGGCCATCCCTTGGGGTGATCCTTGATTTGAAGCAGAAGGGACTTTTCTATGTTTACATCTCCAGATAAGGACAGCAGATAGGACAATGACCACAAGGCCCCCAACTATGGCCACAGCAAGGATTGTCCCAAAGACTGCTCTGCCTGTAGAAATAAAAAAAAAATAAAGACAATAATATTAGTTGTGAAAACAAGAGGAAATCATACGAAATGGAAACAGAAATCAATGGGTTATATACATGGTGGTATATATACACAGAATTCCATTCACTGCTTGTTATCCATTGTTCTCATGTAAGTACATTTACTTTTATTAATAAACCTATAATATATGGATTTACACTATGAGATGCCTCTTTTTATCCATATACCCTGTGATGGGGAGCCCCCAGTGACCTGACATATTGAGGTGGAGAAGGAGATATACCATTTTCCAGTTACCCGCCAGCCCCTCCTACCTGTTTCTTTGACCTTTCACATTGCGTATGCGATGGCCTATTTACCATAGGGTGGATTGGCGTCTCCCACCATTGGATCTGGGTTATTTTCTTCGCATCCGCCCCTTGGAAACTCTTTGATACATTTTTAGATACCTGTTGGTGTCTGTGACCCCTGTAGGGGTTTAATCTTTTGGTGAGTGCAGTGCAGACCTGAGGGGGGGGGGGGGGGAGCACGAGTGGATTCACCTTTGTATTTCACCATCATAGACTGTCATTGCACTTTTTTTGGCACTTATCACTTTATTATCCTACAATGACTTACACATTTTTGGATTATGACATTAATGTGATTGTTTGTTTATTGCATTTTTTTGCACGTTTTTGTACTGCAAGCACTTTTTTTTTGCATTATTGGACTTCTATGACATAGATTGTTGGAGTTTTTTATATTTTTATTTCTTTTTTATATTTGATCACTATTGTATTATGTACAGTATGTAATATATCACTTATGATTTAATGTATGAATTGCTTTTTGGGAATAGCACCCTTCGTTTCTATTGGCCTTTTTTATTATTTATTTTTTATGAAGATTATACAGGCACCCCCCGTTTTACGTACACTCACTTTACGTACACTTGCGGACACAGCTTGGTCAACTTGGCATGGCACTACTTCCGGTTTTTAACATTGGCGTCTATGGGAAATCTTGGTCAGCTTGACATGGCGCTGCTCCCCATCTAACTTTGGCATTTAAGGGAAGTCTTGGTCGGCTTGGCATGGCACTGCTCCCTGTCTAACATTGGCATCTATGGGAAATCTTGGTCAGCTTGACATGGCACTGCTGCCCGTCTTTAACATTGGTGTCTATGGGAAATCTTGGTAAGCTTGACATGGCACTGCTCCCTGTCTAACATTGGTATTTATGGGAAATCTTGGTCAGCTTGACATGGCTCTGCTGCCCCTCTTTAACATTGGTGTCTATGAGAAATCTTGGTCAGCTTGACATAGCACTGCTCCCCATCTAACATTGGCATCTATGGGAAATCTTGGTCAGCTTGACATGGCACTGCTCCCCATCTAATATTGGCATTTAAGGGAAATCTTGGTCAGCTTGACATGGCACTGCTCCCTGTCTAACATTGGCATCTATGGGAAATCTTGGTCAGCTTGACATGGGACTGCTCCAAAACCATAAGTGATAGGGACACCAAACTTAGGGATCACCAAGAGAAGACACAGGGCTACAACATATCCTATTTTGTGGCCGGCCAGCTTGCCTAGGTAATCTACCATGTCATAGTCCTTGGTCCCCTTAACGTGTTTGGTGTCCCTGTCACTTATGGTTTTGGAGCAGTGCCATGTCAAGCTGACCAAGATTTCCTATAGAGCTAGTGTATTTACATGCATTGAGAAATGAAAAAAGGTATTGCTTCACTTTAAGTACATTTTCATTTTACATACATGCTCTGGTCCCATTGTGTACCTAAAAGTGGGGTATGCCTGTACACATGTTTTAGGCAGCGCCATCTATACAGCTTTCCTAAATGTATTTAATTCCATATCCCATGTGTTGAGATATGTGAGGCGGACTGCAGCCTTCTTGCATACATCCTAGCGCAGAACCATTATCAATTATTTTAGCTGAGTATTAATGACATTTGCTGAGGTTCTGTGGTCTGCTCATGACAAGAGGGTAACTAAAGCCAGAGCAGACTATGTGATATTGGAATGTCTTTTGCTCTGAAAGCCGTTGGTCTTTGTATCACTAGAGGAACTGTATTTGAGACACAGAATAAAGAGATGGGGGCCCTTAATTATTTCGCTAATTATGCATTATGGGCCACATAATTCATAGCTATAGCCCTGGCTCAGCATAAATGAACTTCCAATCTCATAGACATCCACCAGTTGACCATCAAGGTATTTGAAAGCCATGAGAGATAGTGGTTACTCGGTCACATTTTTTTTAGTCTTGACATACAGGCTTGGGTTGGAGTTCTTCATTGTCCTCTGGTCCTAGAACAGTTTATTGAAGGACTGGAGATTCTGACTTTTAATATATAGACACTTACCTGTCCAGGGAGCCCGTGATGTCAGCATCCCAGCCGATTTTTAGATCGGCTGCCAGGTGCTTCTGCCGCCATTCTTTCTAAGGGAAACCGGTAATGAAGCCTTTTGGATTCACAGTCAGTTCCCTTCTGCACGTGCACGAAAAGCGCAGCGGGGAAGGAGAAGGGGGAAGGCACTTACGAGGGAGGAGAAGGGAGGAAGGGTACCTGTAAAAAACAGATACCCGTTCTCCCCTGAAAGGTGCCAAATGTGGCACCGGAGGGGGGGGGGGAGCAAATGAGTGGAAGTTCCACTTTTGGGACCGGAAGGTTTTACCCCCTTAATGACGGGCCATTTTTTGCGATTAGGCACTGAGTTATTTTAACTGACAATTGCGCGGTTGTGCAACACTGTACCCAAATAAAATTGATGTCCTTTTTTCCCCACAAATAGAGCTTTCTTTTGGGGGTATTTGATCACGCGTGCGTTTTTTATTTTTCGCGCTATAAACAAAAAAAGCGACAATTCTGAAAAAAACAATTTTTTACTTTCTGCTATAAAATACATCCAATAAAATAAATAAATAAATAAATAAATAAAAAAATTTTCATCAATTTAGGCCAATTTGTATTCTGCTACATATTTTTGGTAAAAAAATGTCCAATAAGTGTATTTTGATTGGTTTGCACAAAAGTTATCGTGTCTGCAAACCAGGGGAAAGATTTATGTCATTTTTATTTATTTTATTTTTCTTTACTAGTAAAGCGACTTTTAGCGAGACTGCCACATCGCGGCGGACAGATCAGACACCTAACTGACACTTTTGGGGGGGGCCCAGGACACCAATACAGTGATCAGTGCTACAAATATGCACTGTCGCTGTACTAATGACACTGTCAGGGAAGGGGTTAACACCAGGGGCGATCAAAGGGTTAAGTGTGTACCCAGGAGTGCTTTCTAACTGTGTGGGGGATGGAACTACTAGATGAGCACAGAGATCCATGTCCTAAATAGCAGGAACACAAGATCCTTGTGTTCATCTAAGACAGAACGGCGGTCTGCCTTGTTTACATCAGCAGACCCACGTTCCGCCTCTATGGGGAGCGTTTGCGGGAGGCCAGCGGACATCGTGTTCACTGGACCCGCTGATTGGCTAACCCTCTGGCCAATCGGAGCACATGTGCCCTCACTGCCTATTACACGTGTAGCAGGTTTTCCAGGCCTGTGGCCTGATGTGGGTCTGCCATTGTTACCGGTTACCTCTCCAGCCCATGTGAGCTGCGACCTTGGGTGTGAACACTGAGACATTGACAACTCCGCCATCTTTGTTTTGTGGTTTTTATTGTAGAAAAGGGGGACGGGAGAAGGGAATGAGTGGGATACTCCTTTAGGCTTAACTAATTACACTTGGGACTTAATCCTGGAAAAATGCCCATTGGTGCTTCCTTGACGCCAGCCGACGCCAGCCGACGCTCACTAACACTGAGAACACACTGTAGCTTGATAGAAGTGCTGAATCCTCGACAATAAGTCCAGAAGACCCAGGACTGTAAATTTTAGAATTACTGACACTGCTGTACTGCAAAGTCACTGAATACTCCCCTCCCGCCTGGCACTGGCTTGAGGTAGTACATTGTAGATTTCTGTAAAGCTGCAACTGTTAACTGACACACTCTGTACAATCCAGGGTCCAACTGCAGGTGCCCCCTTTAACCTTAAATTCTTCGGGGTTCACTGACTATGTACCCCCCTCTGTAACTTCAGGGTCCCCAACCTAGGCACCCCCTTTCAGCTAGCTGGCACTGGATCCCAGAACCTCTTCCGGAGTGGTCCCCTCTGTCTCTGGCAGACCCCCAGGGGCAATCCGCAGTACTCACGACCTGTGTAGGCTTTCCTGGGACTGGACCCCTCTCGCGCTCTGCAGGCTCTCGGCACACCGGATCCCCTCAGCTCAGCACTCTCTGTATTCTCAGGTGACACCCCGAGACATCTGCTTTCCTCAGACAGAAGGAGAGACAGCCGTACCCTCCCTCCTGGGACTCTGCTCCCGCCAAAGACACCCTGTCACGCACTTCCCCCAAACTTATACCCACTCCCAGAATCCTTTGCAGTCTAATCTGCCTCCTGGGGTAGTTACAAGCTTGGATGTGTTCCCTGATTGGGCTTCCCACACTGCCCTATGAGAAGCCTCTCACAGGAGCCAGTGGGGATATTTCCCCTTCAGCAGGCACATCTGGAAGCCCTGACACCCTAACTAAATAAACCCCAGCCCTGCTGTTAGGCAAACAAGGCCCACTATACATTTACCTAGCACCTACCTGTAGGGTGCTACACACGAAAGGACGTACAGGTATGTTGTTTCGCGTAATAGAGCCAACCTGCCGCAGTAAAAGTGTGGCGGCGGCTGGTCAACAAGAGATTAAAGGATCCTGTCCACCCAACACTTACATTTCTACAAGAGTTCTTCCCACCTCTGATCAACCAATGAATGGTGGGTCCCGGGTCCTCTGTTGTCCATTATATAAAACAAAAGAAGGAGGCCACTTATGAAGGGTCTTTGTAAGTAGGTGTGTCTGTGGCCTCAGGTGTGCCAAACCTAAAATATGATGGTTTTTTGTAGGGGTCACCTTTTTTTAAAAAGCAAGATGAAGACTGAATCAGTTTTTAAAAACACTTACTGTATATTCTAATATGGATCCTATCACTCATCTTCTTCACAGTGTCAGACACCGTCCTCACTTCACAGGTAAATTTCTCAGAATCCTCCAGCTGAGCTGACGGCACTCTGTATGTATCAGATACATCGTATCCCCGCACAGTCCGTCCATCTCTGTAGAAGGCAAAGTACAACGTTATGCGGCTTCGGAGCGGATCCAGTCTGGTGTCACATCTCACCGTCATCTCATCTCCTTCTATTACCCAATAATCAGCTATTTTTATTTCCGGACGGGAGAAGAGCTCTAGAAGAAAAAACCATAAAACCATGACAATGACAACTTTCTGGAGTCGTGTTTCTATTCACTTGATACATTTCTAAGTTTTTATAAGCTAATTAATTTCCTACCTGCCCTTACATCATCAAATAAATAGAAGTAAACTGAATCTCTGACATTAGTCCCTGAAAGGAGATTCTGTATGGTTACCAAGTCAATAGATTTAGCCAGAACCCAGTTATGTGTATGGCTAATGGAAGGAAACTGGAGTACCAGGGAAGAACCCACATAAGCAAGTAGAAGATAAGAAAGCTCAATGGAGAGAGAGATTCTGGTGGGAATTCAGTTCAAAACATCAATACTGCAAAGTAAGAATGTCAGCCGATTACTCACAATGTTCAACAAGGGAGTGTCTGAAGAAGCTAAGCTTCACCAAGATAGAATTCAACTCCAGAGAGTGGAGGAATATCAATCCACCAACTATAAGGTTCAGTTTTCCTGTTTTTTAAGTGTTGGTGGATGCTGGAGGGTTAAATCTGACTCTTAGGGTCCATATTGGTGAGACCTCAGAACTTATTTATTTCTCCGGTCTGCACACCTGTTATATCCATTATGAGGGGTTCAAACCATGCTCGTGCTGAGCGCCTGTCCTGAGTATGCACACCTGTTATGCCAGTGTAACACCCTCCTAGGTAGGTGCTAGAGAGCGAGAATAGTTTTTTGCTCCATCTGCCTATCAGAGGAGCAGCAGGACAATCTATATTCTCTCTGCTTAACAGGGAGCAGGATCTGTGAGTTAGGTCTGCTCAATGTGCTCAGTTTGCGATTCATATGATGGAGGGTCCCCACTGATCCAATGGGGAGGCACATTGGATGGTGGAGGAAACCTGGCCAATGACATAGGCTTTTATGCAGCCCCAGGGATTGGCACAGACTGCTGTCTCAGTGCATTGTGGGGAGTATTATAAAAAGCCAGGGGCACAGTTGGTCTTTGGTTGGTGAGCAGAGTCCTGGAAGAAGGGTGGCCGCTGCCTCCTCTTCTGCAGTGATTGGAGTATGGTCACAGGCAGTCGGCCTGGTGAGCCAGAAGTGTGGAGCTGAACCCAGAGGTCCAGGAGAGCTGACTGAAGGAGTTGAGGCAATGGAGAACCTGGAAAGCAGTATTGTGAGTACAGAGAATTGTGCCTAAGGGCCTGACCAGGAAGGGGGCCACTCTGGAGTAGAGTAGTCAGAGGACGGGTGTCAGCTGGTGGATAGAAAGGGGGTAATAAGCGAGTGCCCTGAAGATAAGTACTTAAGGAACATTACTTCAGAATCATCTATTGGCAGGATGAAGCTGCGCCCTGGCCACATTCTCAGATAAAAGTCCTCAGCATTGTGAATAGTTCAATTGTTGGGAGTATCCCACTCATCCCTTCTCCCAACCCCATATCAAATAAAACAACAAGAACAACAACCCCTAGACTGTTCATTGACTGAGTCAAGAAGTAAAGTGTCAAGATTCTGCATGCAGTTTCTACGGGTAACCCAGGGGAATCCAGAAGTGTGAAAAACAAGCAGCCCTCAGGGGGGCAGTGCTACACCCATTATGAGGAGTTTCCACCATGCCTGTGTTGAGCTCCTGGCTATGCACACCTGTTATGCCCATTATGAGCGGTTCCCACTATGTCTATGCTGAGCTCCTGGGTATGCACACCTGTTATGTCCATTATAATGGATCCCACCATGCCTGTGCTGAGCTCTGGGTTTGCACACCTGTTATGCCCATTATGTGGGATCCCACCAAGCCTGTGCTGAGCTCCTGCAGATTCATACCTGTTATGTCCATTATAATGGATCCTACCATGCCTGTGCTGAGCACCTGGATATGCACACCTGTTATGCCCATAATTAGGTTTTCCCACCATCCCTGTGCTGAGCTCTTGGGTATGCACACCTGTTATGTCCATTATGAGATGTTCCCACTATGCCTGTGCTGAGCTCCTGCAGATTCATACCTGTTATGTCCATTATAATGGATCCCACCATGCCTGTGCTGAGCACCTGGATATGCACACCTGTTATGTCCATTATGAGGGGTTCCCACTGTCCCTGCTGAATTTTCTATTTATTTTATTGTACAGATGTGTTCCCTAAAGCCTGCTTATGGCACACTTGTTTTTCCTGCTATGCAGTGGTTCTGCCAGTTTAGCAGTGCTTTGAGGTTTCAAAGTTATGTAGTAGAGAGGGCTGGAAAAAGACAGTAGTCCATCCAGGCCAACCTATGTGTGTGTGTTCGTCAGTTCAAGTTTTCGAGATTAGGAGTAAAAACATGCCCATTATATTGTACTCATGGAGGAAGACCTAATTTGTTAATACAAAGGAAGGCAGTTCAACTTTTTTGCTGCTCTGACTGTACCCCAAGATATCCAGAGTCCTGTGTCAGAGTTTATATACATCTGAATCTCTAAAAATGAAATTTTGTTCCGAAAAACAAATCATAACGAAACAAAATGCATATGTCTATTAGTGAGAAAGGGGGTCTATTTGCATCTTATTCCTTCCTTTCATTTGCTCTTTTTACCTCACTTTTTAAAGAATTGAAGCTATCAATAAAAGAGGTAATAGTATGAGTCTCGCGCTGTCTTGAAAAAAGTGCTTATATAGTGCAGTATTTTCGTAAAAACATTTATTGAAAGCTAAAATATAATGCACTCACATAGAAACGGGGATTTAAGAGCATAAATTTGAGTACAGCAATCCTGCGGACTGTTCCTCCGCTTCCAACGTCACTTCCGGTATACCGCCCTACGTGTTACGCCACTTCCGGTCACGTGGCTTCTTCCCTGAAGCGCGATACCTCCCCCCCTTCATTAACTTATCAATAAAAGAGAATGAACACAGGGCAGAATTAGGAGAAGCAGTAATGTGCTCCGCCCCTTATGGCAATATAAAGGAGCATAATGGCATAGTAAGCGGGAGGCATAGAAAGCTGAGGACCTCTGAGCTATTCAGCCAGAAGAGCTGAAACCAAGAGGTCAGAGTGAATTATAAGTCCTTATGCCTGGGAAACCTTCTATAAGGCTGCATTCACACCTGAGTGTAGAGTCTTTGCGCGGTTTTATGATCGATTTTGGAGGGGTTTTATGAGTGACTTTGATGCGTTTTATGCAGCGTTTTTGCTCTTGGGCGTTTTTTATTAGCCAATAGATCAAAAGACCATCTTGCTTTGTTATTCATCCACTTCCTGGGTCAGAAAAATGTGCCAAGTCGCGTGATAAAGCGCGCAAAAGCACATAAAAACGTGCAAATCATGCGTTTCTATGGCATAAAAACTTGCCAAAGATGCCCAAATCTGCCCGATTCAAGCTACAAAAAAAGCTCCAGAACTTTTTTGAGCTTCAGGCATTTGGCTTCAGGCGACTTGGAGTGGAGATGTGAACCGGCTCCACAGAGAATCATTGATTTATTCTCTTCCAGCGTTTTGTAGCTTCGAGCTTCAAGCTACAAAATGCTCAGGTGTGAATGGGAGCCGAAAAACTCATAGGAGAAGATTTACTAAACTGGAGCACTCAGAAACTGGTACATGACAGCCAATAAGCATCTAACTTCAGTTTGTCCAATTAGGCTTTGACAACCTGGAAGCTGATTGGTTTCTAAAAACAGCTGCACCAGATTTGGATTAAGATAAAAAAAAAAACTTCCTGCCTTTAAGGGAGAAGTACAGCCTAGGCTCATTTGGTTGTACTCCTCCTGGGGATCACAGGAGTGCTGTTCGTTCTGCACTCCTGTGACCCATTTTCAGTAGACAACTGGCTGAAGTCCGCTGTCTGCTGATGTCACAGAGCCGGTCCAGGCTGGGGGAAAGATTGCGGCACTGAAGTCAGGATCTGTCCACATGCCTTGACCGGCACCTGCTAAGAGGCTGACCCGGGCTGCTCCCGCCCCCTCCAAAGCCCAGAGTGCAGGGAGCCGCCATTGGACACCTTTCACCGGGCGCATCCATACATCAACATTGGTTCATGTATACCCTCTTCATACTTCTGGTAAGAAGTTTGCACTCACACTTGGGTGATCGTTCACTTTATTCACGTGTGGAAAGTGCTTGTTCACGATTAAGGCTCACATTGCAACGTTATCTGGTAAGGGGCTACTCCCTCTACTTCACATATAAGGATATATTGATTCATTGATGACTGGATTGAAGATCTCCTGATTTATTGAAGTTCATTCTTTGGTTGTTTTGGGATCAGTGTGAATGATCCGAGGACTTTATTCATCCTATATGTGTTAACCACTTGCCGACCGCCGCAAGTACATATACTGCGGCGGTCAGCCCCGGCCAGGCAAAGTGACGTACCGGTACGTCACTAGCCTGTCACCGGCTTGTGAGCCAATAGCGGGCGAGCACACGCCCGCTGAGGTTCGCACCCGCCCCGTCTCGTTCCCTAAGAAGTCAGTGCGTGTGACCGGCGGACCCGATGTCCGCCGGTCACTTGCGATCGTTCCCCGGGAAGGGAGAAAGGCGGGCGGCTGATGTAAACAAGCCGCCTGTCATTCTCCCCTGTGTAAAAATGGAGATCAGACAGTTCTACTATGTAGGACCGTTGATCTCTGTTTTTACACTAGTAGCCATGTCCAATCACAGTTAGAAACACGCCCCTAGGACACACTTAACCCCTCCCTCTCCAATACAATTAATCCCTTCACTGCCAGTGTCATTTTTACAGTAACAGTGCATATGTATAGCACTGATTACTGCAGTAATGTCACTGGTACCCCCAAAAGTGTCAAAAATGTCAGTCAAGGGTCCGATCTGTCCGCCGCAATGCCGCAGTACCGCAAAAAAATTGCAGATCGCCGCCATTACGCGTTAAAAAAAAAAAACACCAAAAATGACAAAAATCTTTCCCTTTGTTAGTAAACGCAATAACTTTTGCGCAAACCAATCAAAATACGCTTTTTGCAATTTTTTTACCAAACATATGTAGCATAAAACAAATTGGCCAAAAATGTTAAAAAATTTTGATTTTTACTTTTTTTTTGGGGGAATTTCATATAAAAAAATGTGAAAAATATTGCTATTTTTGCAAAATTGACGCTCTTATTTTGTTTATAGCGCATGATCAAAAAATCGCACAGGTGATCAAATACCACCAAAAGAAAGCTCTGTTTGTGGCAAAAAAAGGACGTCAAATTCGTTTAGGTACAGCGTCGCACGACCGCGCAATGGTCCATTAAAGTCATGCAGTAAAAAATCGCAAAAAAACCCTTGGTCAGGAAGGGGGTAAAATCTTCCGGGGCTTAAGTGGTTAAGGATAACATGCCTTTTTATATATTCATTTGTACACTATTTTTTCTTTACAACTTTATTTCAAAGTTTTTATATTGTGTGGGAATCACCAACAATTTGGATTATTTAGATGTCAATTTATTTGCATTTCTTATTTTTGTTGAGCTCGCTAAACATTTAGGCTTGTCATGCGCTTTTTCTGTCAAAACGCACCTCTCCTGAACACACGAGTAATGTTTTTCTGCCTCTAAACTCCTGTAAATGTCTATGTGTGCATGAACACCGAGGTCACCATGCAGGGGCATAGAGAGGCAAAGAAATACAAAATGTCAGATGCCTGTAAAACAGATGTTTTTGAGCTCAAGGGAGCATGGGGCCTAAAATGTTGTCTCTGTCCCATCCATCCAATGATCCTACAGATCCCTATACTGAGCTCTTTCCACTATATCCATCCATCCCCCGATCCCCGTACCATCCCCAGGGTGTGCCGTGTTGTAGGGACTCACCTTTCACAGAGACTGAGAATTCATCTGAGAACTCATAGTAATCAGATCTACCAGGATATACTATCCGTTTAGTACATTTATAATGTCCGGCTGTTTTTAGATCTACTTTCTGAATACGGAACTCCGAGTTCGGGAATTGTGATTTCATCTCTTCATTATTCCTGAAAAATCTTGGTGGATAGCTACCATAATCTTTTATATGATGACATCTCAGAGTCAGGAGGTCTCCTTCATAAATGGCAGATGGAGGTCTCTGCAGGATGACATAACCTGGGAAAATAAATAATATTATATTTAACCAATTACCGACCGACCGCCCGCTGCATATATACTGCAGCAGGCTGGCTTGGCTGCACGAATCGGGTACGGGCAATTCACGGGAGCACTCGTGGGGACAAGTGCGCTCTGCCGATGGCGCACTCTCACCCCTGCTAGGCAGCGGGGATGCTGATGCATGGGACCGGCGGCACTGATTGCCGACGGGCTCCTGCGATCGCTTCCCACTGAGAGAGAAGGCCAATCGCCTGTTGTAAACACAGCCAACCGTTGTTCTCTTTGAAATGATCACAGAGCGCCTGTGATCTTCCTATGTAGGATCACAGGCCTCTATGGTCATTTCACAAGCCCCTTCCCCTCACAGTTAGAAAACAACCCCCTAGGCAAACATTTAATCCTTTGATCACCCATTAGGTTAACCCCTTCCCTAACAGTGCATATTTATAGCACTGATTACTGTAGTAATGTCACTGGTACCCCCAAAAGTGTCAAAAATGTCAGTTAGGGTTCCGATCTGTCCGCCGCAATGTTGCAGTCCCGCTAAAAATCGCAGATCGCCGCCATTACTAGTAAAAAAAAAAAATTTAAAATGACAAATCTTTCCCCCTAGTTTGTAACGCTATAACTTTTGCGCAAACCAATCAAAATACGCTTATTGCAATTTTTTTTTTTTACCAAACATAGCAGAATACAAATTGGCCTAAAAGGATGAAAAAAAAAGATTTTTAATTTACATTTTTTTTTTTTGGGAATGTTATATATCAGAATGTGAAAAATATTGTGTTTTTTTTTAAATTTTTTTAGAATTGTCGCTTTTTTTGTTTATAGCGCAAAAAATAAAAATCGCACAGGTGATCAAATACTATCAAAAAGAAAGCTCTATTTGTGGGAAAAAAAGGACGCCAATTTTATTTAGGTACAGCGTCGCACGACAGCGCAATTGTCAGTTAAAATAACGCAATGCTGAATCGCAAAAAAATGGCCTGGGGAGGGGCAAATCTTTCCGGTCCAGAAGTGGTTACAGACCTCATATAATGGAATTATGGAGATGAGGAGATAACTCACTGGCTGTAACATTTAGTGTGACGGGATCACTGATATCACCGGCACTGATCCGGCACTGGTAATCTCCACTGTCCTCCTCTGATGAAGATGTTCTGTGAAGGGTTTGTTGATCTCTGTGTATTGGTTGGTTATCTTTGTACCAGTGATAGGTCCGGGGCTCCTCTGGTACAGTAGACGGCACATCACATGTTAGAGTCATAGGGTCACCTTGTAGTATATTCCCCCAGTTGGGTGTGAAGGTCACCACCGGTCTGATGGCCTCTCCTATAGAAGAGAGAAGAGATCACACAGAACACATACACAGCACAATGTTCATCAATGAAATCATATAGATGAGAGAAAACATTCACTTTACAATCCAGAAAGACAAAGAAAGTCATTACCAACCTATAAATAGGAGAAAAAGAACCCGGCAGTGAGGAAAGTTCTGGAGGAGGATAAACCCGACACTCACACATTGGGTGAGCAGGAATCCAACACACCCGGCAATGACTTTTATCTACTAAAGGAGAAGAGCAAGTTCACTTTTACCCACTAGAGCTCCAGAAGGTTTTACCCCCTTCATTCGGCACTGCGCTACTTTAACTGGTAATTGTGCAGTCATGCAGTGCTGTACCCAAAGTACATTTTTATCTTTTTCTTTTTTCCCCACAAATAGAGCTTTTTGGTGGTATTTGATCACCACTGGGATTTTTATTTAAGAATAAAATTTTGAAAAATGTTTTCTTTCTTCTTTCTGTCATAATACATATAAATAAAATCAAATTATGCAACCATTAGCAACCATTAGCAACCATGTGCTCCCAGAGTGGAGACACTTAAATTTAAAAAGTGTTAGGGACTGCAGATAAAACAGGGTGCCGTGAAGTAGCTCTGCAGCTTACACATGCGTTTGCAAATGTGTGTCAACTAAACCCCTGTTCTTTATGTATATTGAGACAGATCTACTTGGTTGGTGGCAGACTGGAGGGTGAGTACATCAGACTGGGGGCTGGCTGACTTCCATGCACCACTTATAATCCTTTTCAATTTGTTTTTTCCGATACAGGGATGGAGACACTGGGCATACCTGCCGGTGTCTCATTTAAAGTCCCACATAGCCCACATTGTCTATGTAACTAGGGATGGAGGCACCTTGCCTACAGGCTGGTGCTTCATTTAAAGTCTCACCGTGCGATTTTCGTGCGTTTTTGGTGGATGCAGTCAAATTTGACCCCAGTTTTTTCATATACAGGGATGGAGACCATAGCATGACCTGCTTGTCTCATGTAAAGTCCCAAATATTTTATGAAATTAGGGATGGAGGCACTGAGCTATACAGGCAAATTGCCTCATATAAAGTCCCAATCTGTGTTTTACACTGCATCTGCCAAGGGATTGGAGGTGTATGCTTTTCAGCTGGTCGTTTTCAGTTTGTACCATCTTAAGAACATTGCTATTAGAGCATTGAGATACCATACCAGTCGTGGATGAAAGTGGGGTGGGGGAAGTTTGGGCTGCTCCCTCCCACCTGCTTCCTATCCACCCATTAGCAACCATGTGCTCCCAAATGTATTTAGTTTAATTTAGCATAGCTGGATCCTGAAAGAGAGGTTACTTACCTTGTCCCCGGGATCCCACGATGTGTTCCCGCAGTGTATGGCGGCCAGATCTTCCGCCTGATGCTCTGTGCCCCAGCTTCCGTTCCCTGCGAGCGTCGTGTCGCAGGGGGGTGGAACCAGCGGCAAATTCAAAAAGTAAAACACACAAACACACTGATATATTGTAATCCTATTGGATTACATTACTAAATAAAATATATTGACCTTAGTTTGCCCCCCAGTGCCCTTGCCTGCAGTTTTACTGTACTATATATATATTTATACTTTAACTTATTTATAGTTATTTATTATATTATAATTTATGATTTTGTGTTTCAAACTTTATCATACCCGAGATGTTACAAAGAAGAACGCACAGTTATTTTTTAATAAATTGGATTACATAGATGTATGTAATCCCCTTTAAAACAGCTTTTACCAATGGAAACTTTTTTTTTGCTTGTAAATGCCTTATTTTCTGCTTTATTCATCCTCTCCTCACTTACGGGTCCGGTCGGCGATTACGTCATTCGGCGATTTGCAGGGGGTGCTGGGATGTATCTCAGGGCATGAAATCTCACATTATTACACAGGAGATGAGCTGTACTGCGTGCTCTGCCCCGCCTCTGCCCCGCCTCTGCCCCACCTCCGCCCCGCCTCCTCTCAGTGAGCTGTACTGTATGTATTGTATTGAGGCCGTGCTCCGCCCCGCCTCCTCTCAGTGAGCGAGGACTGAAAGCATTTTTATATCCTCACTGAGCTCACTGGGAGGAGGCAGGGCGGAGGCGGGGCAGAGCATGCAGTACAGCTCATCTCCTGTGTAATAATGCGAGATTTCATGCCCTGAGATACATCCCAGCACACCCTGCGAATCGCCGAATGACGTAATCGCCGACCGGACCCGGAAGTGAGGAGAGGATGAATAAAGCAGAAAATAAGGTATTTATTAGCAAAAAAAAAAAAGTTTCCAAAGTCGTTTTAAAGGGGATTACATACATCTAAAGTTACTAAAATGGGCGGAACTCCACTTTAAGAATTACATGCAAAATAATGGTACTGCTTTCAGCACCTAAAATCCGAAACAATCATACCGCCAGGGAGGTTAATGCGGCAAAGTGAACAAACAAAAGAAAAATCTTCATCAAATGATTACAATGACTCTTTAAATCATCTTTGGCTTAACAAAAACACCAATTATTTCCAAATAGTGCTCTAATAACCAGAGATGTATAGTAACTAAGTAGAACTACTTCACTACTGTACTTAAGTACGGAAAGGCGGTATCTGTACTTTCCTGGAGTAGAATTTTCTTTTTTCTTTTTTTGCAACTGTGTTAATTTTTCTCCTACTTCCACTTTTACTTCACTACATTTTTTCAATGATTTCAATACTTCTACTCCGATATTTTTTTTTTGTGCTGCATAGTTACTCGTTACTATTATAAAAATTACCACTGCCAGAACAGTAGATGGCAGGTTTCATGAAGCTCCAAAAAATGTGTATAATGTCATGTGTACTTTTGACTTCTTTCTTTCACAACTTTAACTTTAACTTTAATAAACGTTTGACTTCTTTCTTTAATAACTACATAACACAGTACTTGTACTTTTACTTTCAGTACTTGAGTAGCAATTTTTTTTTAAAAAAAAACTACTTGCAATACTTAAGTACAAAAAATGTTGAATACTTTAGTACTTCTACTCAAGTCACTTTTTCATCGAGCACTTCCACTTCTACTCAAGTTTCAAGTACTTTATACAACTCTGCTAATAACACACACAGTCTTTGATTTTAGAAGTATGTTTACAGTTCGAATTTGACTGGAAGTCGATGTAAAATTAGATTCAAATTTCAATTCGAATTTCTGGAATTTGGACGAATTTCGTTTCATTATTCGAGGCATTCGATAAACTTTGTTTACACTGCAATTCGGATATATCCGAATCTCCGAATAATGAAAAGTTTGAATATTTATTCGGAATGAAACAAACCGCACATGTCTAATTAATTGGTTGGTGTGAAAGTTATGGTGTCTACATACTATGATATATTCTGTATATTTGAAAATTGATCAATCCTGCCAGGACATTACAAATACCCCTCAAATAACCCCTTTTTGGAAAGTAGACAGTCCAAGGTATTTAATAAGAGGCATGGTGTGAGCTGCTGTCATTTTTTTGTCACAATTTTTATGAAAATTAAGAAACAGGATACATTTTTTTTGTCACAATGTTTATTAAAATGAAGAAACTGGAGAAATGTTTTTTTTTTTCACTATTTTTCTTGTCGTCAGTGCAGTACAGCATCAGTATGTGACTGGTGTGGCAATTATCAGAGACACTGACTGGTGAAAGTATGTTAAAAAAAAAAAAAAATATATATATATATATATATATATATATATATATATATATATATAATAGTAATAATGATTTTTAATTACATTTTTTTTTTCATTTTTAACGTTAATATGTAGGACCTGCCCACGAGCAACCACCATTCTATTTTAATACCCTTGCTCAGCTAATATGCATTCTCAATAACTCTAATATAGAGAATACTGTAATCCTGAGACACAACCCAGGACACGGCATTATTGTAGAAGAAGGCAGAGAAGTGGGATTGTCTGAGCAACATTCAGAAAATATATTCCTAGATGTTTATTTGGGGCGGATTATATAGGCAGATTTTTTTCTTGTTCAGAATAGAGTCAGGGACAGAGTTTTAGAAAGTGCATTACCATAGAATTTACCAGAATTTACTTAGAAATCAGCCGCAATGTCTTTAACTTTTTGTTAGGACAGAGTGCGCTCATCTAGTTTACAACGGATAATGAGATCTGCCAGCACAGTACAGACAGGGCTAATTATGGTAAACTCTCTAGCCCACTCTTTACCATTACATACAGGGGGAAGGGAAGTAGAATTGTTAATCAAATAAAAAGCAGTAAAATGTAAGCAGAGATGTATTTTTAGCTCTTCTATGTAATTGGGAGCTTATGAAAAAAAAGTAGATGTTATCTTATTTCGGCTGCAAACGTGGAAATGTACCTCTACCTCTTTTTTTTTTTTCTTTTTTTTCGGCATTTTTTGCAGGGAGTTTTTTTTTTTTTTTTTTTTTTTTTGCAACTGTGTTAATTGCGTACAAAATTAAAACAAATACAAATAATCAAATTAATTAGTTTATCTACACATTAATTACACACATTGATACAAATATTACTTATTAATTGTAACTATTATTTTTATGGTTTATTCCCAATCCCAGATTTGCACATTTTTCTATTTTTTGCAGGGAACTTTTATTTATTTATTTATTTATTTTTGCAACTGTGTTAATTGTGTGCAAAATGAAAACAAATACAAGTAATCAAATATAACACTTTATCTACACATCCATTCCACACATTGATACAAATATTACTTATTAATCGTAAGAATTATTTTTATGGTGAATTCCCAATCCCAGATTTGCACTTACCAGATTTTCCCGTCATGAGTGCTGTGAAAAGAAAACACAAAATGTAAAATTTCCCATATCTGATCTATTTTCTATATCCCTCCAGTATATCCCATCTCTCCCCTCCTGCCTATGTAGACTGCTGAGATATAGGGGGGAGGGGCTCTACATAGGCAGGACGGGATCACCCCCCCCCCCCTTTTCCCTGCCTAGAACCCCAGCCATTATGTATTTTGTTGTATGTTCTGTTTGCTGTGTGTTATGTATTGTGTTGTATGTCCTGTTTGCTGTGTGTTATGTATTTTGTTGTATGTTCTGTTTGCTGTGTGTTATGTATTGTGTTGTATGTTCTGTTTGCTGTGTGTTATGTATTATGTTGTATGTCCTGTTTGCTGTGTGTTATGTATTTTGTTGTATGCTCTGTTTGCTGTGTGTTATGTATTGTGTTGTATGTTCTGTTTGCTGTGTGTTATGTATTGTGTTGTATGTCCTGTTTGCTGTGTGTTATGTATTGTGTTGTATGCTCTGTTTGCTGTGTGTTATGTATTGTGTTGTATGCTCTGTTTGCTGTGTGTTATGTATTGTGTTGTATGTTCTGTTTGCTGTGTGTTATGTATTGTGTTGTATGCTCTGTTTGCTGTGTGTTATGTATTGTGTTGTATGTTCTGTTTGCTGTGTGTTATGTATTGTGTTGTATGCTCTGTTTGATGTTTGTTATGTATTGTGTTGTATGCTCTGTTTGATGTTTGTTATGTATTGTGTTGTATGCTCTGTTTGCTGTGTGTTATGTTGGGTGTTTTGCACTTTGTGTTGTGTCTGTGTATGTATTATATAGTATGTATTTGTGTGTTATGTGATTTATGTGTGTTATAGTTGGTGTGTCTCTTTGTCGGTGTCACACAGGAAGGGCTCTCAGATGAAATCTAGAAGAAATGTCTTTGTACTTACACAGGAATATGATGATGATGGCGGCAGACATGGTCGCAGTGTCCAGCGAGATGTCAGCTTCTCTCAGTAAAGCAGAAGTTCTGACTCTTCTAATTTCCTGACTTTTATATACAGTATAGGAAATGTCATCACTGGTAAAACCACGTCAGAGGACAAAATTCAAGAGTAACCCGTGGGCGGGCTGAGATCATCACAGAATCACCCACATTCTCTTCTCCGACACCCCCATGAATCAGGGCAGACTAAGGCAGGCCATGGGTGATGCAATTTTCTTTCCAGCAATCATAGGTTGTAGGAAAGATAATCGCTTGATCGTATCAACATAGGCGGGGTTGATGGAGAACCCCTCCCATGGAACTATTGTGTTCTCCCGGTGGGTGGAGGGGACCCTGTCGGAAGAACACAGTGATTACTGCTAGGGGCTGGAGACACTTCTTACACCCGGCCTGACATCTTCATGTGGTTCCAAGATAGTTCTTCGATTCCCCCATCCACCACAAACCCCCTAGCGTGACCAGGTTTGCCCACCGTTGGTTCCACCATGATCCTTACGTCTCCATGTGCGTTCCTCAAGGGATGCACAGTCTAGCTTTAGCTTAACATGGCACTATCCCAACTTCACCACAGCAAAGGGAGCTAAGGATCCACTCCAGACACTTGGAGCAGTCAATAGATTGGTCCAAGTCTATTTTATTGAGGTAGTTCATACAGTCACTTGAAGGAGAAGAATGTGGAAAGCTCATTTGGCTGTGCTGTGGATTACAGGAGTGCAGTTCATTCTGTGACCCATTTTCAGCAGACAGCGGGCTGAAGCTGACTGATGGCTGACCACACAGAGCTGGTCCAGGCTTGGGCAAGATCGCTACAAGGAAGTCGGGATCCGCCCACATGTCTGGACCAGGATCCAGATGAGGTGCTCAGCGAGTTGCTGACAGCATTAGTTGGTCGCTCGTGCCCACCAGTGAGCTGGGGAGAGGGGGGCAGACCAGAGAGCACTCTGGTCAAGGAACTCTGAGAACCGAGCTACTGGCGGTGTTTGATCGCTCAGTTCTTAGTCTTAGGGCCAGCGGGGGACAGATGCTGCATCCACCTAGGTAAGTATGATGCAGAAAATAAAAATGGACCCCTTACTTCTCTTTTTATCAATTCTTTGTAAATCAGCCACGAGGAGTTCCTTCCCTTATGAAGGTGTTCCTTCTGTGTCCATTATTAGGGATGTCCATCCCACAGGTAGCACTTAAAGAGTTTCAATCATTCCCCTTCCTGGAAGGATTTACAGAATTTACAGAAAATAAAGAAAAAACAACATGGGGTCCCTACTAGTCCCTTCAGATCTGGTATGGATATTAAGGGGAACCCATACGCCAAAACTTTGAAGTCAGCATTCTGATCACTGCCATACCCCATATCAGTGTCCTGATCACCACCATACCCCATACCAGCATCCTGATCACCACCATACCCCATACCAGTGTCCTGATCACCGCCATACCCCATACCAGCTTCCTGATCACCACCATACCCCATACCAGCATCCTGATCACCGCCATACCCCATGCCAGCATCCTGATCCCCGCCATGCCCCATACAAGCCTCCTGATCACCGCCATACCCCATACCAGCATCCTGATCACTGCCATACCCCATACCAGCATCCTGATCACCGCCATACCCCATACCAGCATCCTGATCACCGCCATACCCCATACCAGTGTCCTGATCACCGCCATACCCCATACCAGCATCCTGATCACCGCCATTCCCCATACCAGCATCCTGATCACCGCCATACCCCATACCAGTGTCCTGATCACCGCCATACCCCAAACCAGAATTCTGATCACCACCATACCCCATACCAGCATCCTGATCACCGCCATACCCCATACCAGCCTCTTGATCACCGCCATACCCCATACCAGCATCCTGATCACCACCATACCCCATAACAGTGTCCTGATCACTGCCATACCAGCATCCTGATCACCACCATACCCCATACCAGCATTCTTATCACCGCCATACCCCATACCAGTGTCCTGATCACCACCATACTCCATAGCAGTGTTCTGATCATCCCATAGGCCATACCAGCATCCTGATCACTGCCATTACCCATACTAGCATCTTGATCACCTTCATACCAACATCCTGATCATTTCAATACCCGATATTAGTGTCCTGCTCACTTCAATACATCATACCAGCATACTGCATTTATGGTCTCAACTGATCAATTTTCAGAAATATATTCCATAGTTTGTTGGCTCTATAACTTTAACACAGACTACATAATATACACTGATTTGGCTTGTTTTTACCAAAAAAATGTACCAGAATACATTTTGGCCTAAATTTATGAAGAAAGATTATTTTTTTTAAATGTATTAAAGTTTTATAACAAAAACTAAGCAAAAATTTTTTTTTTTTTCAAAATTTTCATTCTTTTTTTTATTTTATGTAGCAAAAAAAAAGTGGTGATCAAATACCACCAAAAGAAAGCTCTATTTGTGTGAAATAAATTTATAAAAAATGCATACGGGTACAGTGCTGCATGACCGCACAATTTTCATTCAAAGTGTGACAGCGCTGAAAGCTGAACATTGGCCTGGACACTTGAAGTGGTTAAAAACACCTTAAGACAGAGCTAAACCTTTCTATCCTTTTGCAGTATTCAGCATTTCCCTCCTCTTCAGATACCAATGGCTGGGGTCTATATAACTCAGTCTGTCTGAAGCTCCTCCTTTTCCCATCATGCTCCACTGTATACATACCATTGGCTGCGTTTTCATGGAAGAGCCCTGTTAGGATATTTATACTGCTCTGAATATAACAGTGTCTATTTATGTCAATAAGCAAAGATCTGTAAGGAAGGAGAATCTCAACTTATTTCCACAAATCAATATGTAACAAGTTCTTTTTAATTGATTAATTTCTTTTTAAAAACATATACCAATCTTAGTGAATACAGTGTACAGTAGGGAATATATATAAGAATATTTATTCACAAGACATGAATTCACAATAAATGATCAAACTGGAAATGAAACAAAAAGATAACTTTACATAAAATACAAACTTAAAACAATAAATGCAATGTTATATGTAGCTCAATAATGAAAGTATAAATAAAACAAGATTACCTTTTTCCCCAGGTATAGCATAAACCATAGGTAAGTGTCTATATAATCAGACCACAATTGTCTGTGAATTGCGCAGCCGATAGTCACTCCACTGCAGATGGAGCGAGGATAAGCTATGCAAAACGGGAGACTAAAATCGCAAATATTGCGCTAAATTCATAAAAATGTATAAAAACAAAAATCAGCTTTTTAGAGAAAAATCTACTATGGTTTAAACGGCTGGGATTGTAATCGTATTACCCTTAAATATGCAATATAAAACATATAAGGAAGGAAATAAACAATATTGAATAAACTCAAATAAACAGCAAGGTATATTTACCACACTTAAGATGGCTGTTTGCTTCAAATGGTCGTTACCAGAGTCCTTAAGATGGATGCCTTCTTAAATTGGTGGCCAGTTAGGGAGGAGTTTCATTTGGCGTCCCTCAAAGTTTCAGATAAATGATGGAGCAAGATGGAGTATGTGTAGATGAGTATATAGATGGATGTGAGTAGCGTGTGTGTTGTAGGTGTAATGTGTGTTGTCAGTAGTGTAATGTGTCTCTTACATCTGGGTTCTTCTTTTTATATTGTATTGAACAAAGGACTATTAAAATTACCATAAGTTAAACCCAGTGGGAGGAACATTATCCCCATTGGTTGGGACATTTTATTCATTAACTGGTGAGGTCATAGTCACGCCTCTTCAATTAACCCAATACTTTGGATAATAAAATTAAAGGATGATTTCTTTATATTTAAGAGTAATCATAAAAGCAACATATAAACTTGTCCATACTCTCAATACATACATAAATGTCCATCTAATATCTCCATCACTCATCTTGGCAGAGATTGGATCTGGTAAAGCCATTTATAAAGATAATTATTAATACAATATATATATTTATATTGGAAAATACTGAGTTACCCCGAGACTGCATTTAGTAGCATCTCCAAAGGGGGCAGTATTGTACTGTTCATTAGATTCAACATATAGAATAATTACCACTATTATTATCTGATGACCTTTTTGACCTATGGCTAGTGAAAGACCATTAATTATTTGGATTCTGTCAAACACTTCAGACATCTAGGTTAGTATTGTAGGATTTATATCACCTAGCCAAGACTGAAACAAATCTTATACAAACACTCCCTATAAGTGAAGCGATTTAAGTGGAATTGGTTTTACCTAAGTAAGATTTTTATGTGCAAGAATATAAAACCCAGCATATGGTATACAGATAATTTCTAAATATGTATATGCCTTACATAATATAATGACATAATTATTGCTAATATCTTCTCACACATGATATAATGTATCTTTAAAACTTATATAGTTTAAATGTTAAAATACAGATAAGATTACAAGCGAGACTGGCCATCACTGACTGTTGGTGTCTGGCTAAAATGACCCTTATCTGATGAGATGTCCATGTACCACTTATTTACGATCAAGATAGACAGAGATCTTCTATTGAAATTCTAGACTCTCTTGTAAGAGACATTTTGCAAAAGAACATATATGAACTTTCATTCACCTTCAAATAAGATGGAAGCTGTGCTGTTCACAATCTATATATATATAAGACTGAATATACATATAGCTTTTAATAATTCAATGTATTTTTATTTTATTTAATTACCCCCAATAATCCTGACAGCCCAACCACTGATCCATACAGATGGTTGTATGAACATTGACTATGGAGAACCTGCTGAGGAAAAGCACTCAGCCCCAACCTCTTTATTATCCATTGGCAATCTAAGAACAGACTTATATGTAGTGTGCATTACCCCATTATATAGACATGCCCAGAGCTTAAAGGAAATGATAAGCATAGGGCATACATGACAGGGTGGAAGGAAAACCAGGCAGTAGGGGGTTAAATTAGTTGTTGGGATATGAGAGGTCAGGACTCTTACCTTATTGGCAGAGCAGACAAGATGATGGGGAGGAGCAGGAGAGAGAGAAGTTGGAGGGGAGATGTGAAAGGGCTTCACTTGCAGACTGGAGATCATAGGACAAACCTCCCTCCAGGCCGCCCTGGTAATGCTTTTTTTTGTTGCTCTGCTAAGGAGGTTGGATGTTGGCGGTTGGGGTCTTTGACGAGGGTCCAAAACATGGTGTCATACGATAAAATGGTGGGACCCATCTCAGGTATGGAGTCCTATGGTTGGTCTTGTTCAGTCTAGACCAGTGATGGCGAACCTTGGCACCCCAGATGTTTTGGAACTACATTTCCCATGATGCTCATGCATTCTGCAGTGTATTGGTGCATCATGGGAAATGAAGTTCCAAAACATCTGGGGTGCCAAGGTTCTACACCACTGGTCTAGACCGACCGGGCAGTGAAAGGTGGTAGGGGTCTGTGGTCAGTTAGGATAGTCCTCCAGGTGTTTTTTTTGGCATCTGGGGACAGAACCTAACTTAATGGTACCGCAGACTCCAAAAATGTGGGAGATGGAATCGTCAGGGATTTGCAACCATTCTTTGATCTGGATTGGTTTGACTGTTTTATGTTTTTAAGTTATTTATGGTTTTGTTTAACCGCTGGCGGACCCGATGTCCGCCGGTCACTCTCGATCTCCCCGTGGAGAGGGAGAAAGGCAGGCGGCTGATGTAAACAAAGCTGAATGTCATTCTCCCTGGTCTAACTGCAGAGATCATACGATCCTGCTATGTAGGATCGTATGTCTCTAAGGTTACATCACTAGCCACACCCCTTTACAGTTAGAAGCACGCCCCTAGGGACACACTTAACCCCTGCACCACCAATAAAGTTAACCCCTTCCCTGCCAGTGTCATTTTTACAGTATCAGTGCATATGTATAGCACTGATTACTGTAGTAATGTCACTGTTACCCCCAAAAGTGTCAAAAATGTCAGTCAAGGGTCCGATCTGTCCGCCGCAATGTCGCAGTCCCGCAAAAAAAAAATTGCAGATCACCGCCATTACTCGTTAAAAATTTCTGTCATTTTTGGTGTTTTTTTTATCTTAGTTAGTAAACGCAATAACTTTTGCGCAAACCAATCAAAATACGCTTATTGCAATTTTTTTTACCAAACATATGTAGCAGAAAACAAATTGGCCAAAAATGTTAAAAAAATTTAGATTTTTACATTTTTTTGGGGGAATTTCATATAGAAAAATGTGAAAAATATTATTTTTGCAAAATTGTCGCTCTTTTTTTGTTTATAGTGCAAAAAGTAAAAATTGCACAAATACCACCAAAAGAAAGCTCTGTTTGTGGGGAAAAAAGGACGTCAATTTCATTTGGGTACAGCGTCGCACGACCGCGCAATTGTCCGTTAAAGTCACGCAGTGCCAAATCACAAAATAGGCCCTGGTCAAGAAGGGGGTAAAATCTTCTGGGGCTTAAGTGGTTAATAAAAGGCCGAACGGGCCATTTAATCCCAATGCTGAGTTAGTATTGTAATTTAAAGGTAAAGGGGGGTGGTGTTGGGTACTGATCCAGGTAATATGGTTAAACAGGTGGGATCTGAACTACCCTAGTCATGTACTGTCCATGCATACAATGAGGACATTAGGAGTATAGGTATTTTTCAAAAAAATACAATGTTTCTAATATTAGGTCATAAGTGGCAAAGCTTGAAAATATCTGTGTGATGCGATCTTCATTTCTACTTCGGAGCGTCTCTGTATTTCCGTCTTCATAAACTCTCCTGATGGTGGGAGATTGGAGTGACCACTTCTGTATTCCCGATAACTCAGGAAATTGTAGGCTGTGTGAGCTCCATGGACATCTCTCTGCTTGTTATTATTATATTATATTTTTATAAAGTATCTGCATGAATTTTTGATCATATAAACCGAATAAAATATCATAAAATAAAAAAATAGTTCTTTCAGTCAACTAACACAATTTTCCATCCTATAATAAATGCCCCCGATGTTGGAAGCTTCTTGGAAGTTCTTCCTCTTCTCTACCACTTGTTGTGGAAGTAGATGAAGCAGAGAGCGGCAGCCAATACAAATCCAGAGATCACCAGTCGTATTATATTCTGCACCGTGTAATCTGAGGAGATAATCAGAGGATACATGGTCAAAATAAAACATAAATCCGGTATAGAAATAATCTTCATTCTTTGACGTTGATCTACTAATGGAGTAGAGGCTGCTGACCTTGCAAAGTCAAACTTCACCTTGAAAAGTAATTTAATGTTCACATATTTAATGAGGTAAAGCTGTGCTTAATAGAAATTGGGTGGAGAGTATGTGTCTTGTCTATAAAATTCTGGCACCATCCCCTAAAGTTACGAAATGGGTAAATGTATCAAGTCTGTCACAATAGACGAGACAAGCGGATATTTTAAAATGATGTGCCCAAAAACCTCAACAAAGAATAGCTAAAAGTATATACATTTTAATAAATAATACACAAAAAGAGATTTAAAAAAAAAAAAAACAACCACTTATGTGTGACATATAAGTGTTACACATGGGAATACACATCATACAGTTGGATGGATCGACGTGTTTCGCTCACGGAGTGAGCTTCTTCAGGATCCAGATGTGTTTACAATCTTCATGGTATATGCCTTATAATAAGTAAACAACATGGTGTAAATGTCAGTACAACATATCAATTTCAGTCAGCACATAAATATATAATATATAATCATACATGTTAAATACATCAACAGTGAGGGGAGAAAAGAGAGAATAGGCTAAAACTAGAAGGATATAAAAAAAAAAGGGGGGGGGAACCAAAAATGGAGCTAACCATTGATGGGGAGGAAGACAAAGGGATAAAAATGGGAGAAGCCAAACCGGGTCATAACCTTACCCTGAATAAGGTTAGATCAATAGATGTCTTGAACAAAAAGGTGTCTTCAATATAGACTGACTATGGCTGTTATATGTGGATAAGGAAAATAGGTGTGGAACCCCCTGAAAGACGACGATATATTGAATATCCACAAACTAATGTCTATCAAATTGATATGTTGTATTGACATTTATACCATGTTGTTTACTTATAAGGAATATACCATGAAGATTGTTAACACATCTGGATCCTGAAGAAGCTCACTTTGGGAGTGAAATGCGTCGATCCATCCAACTGTATGATGTGTATTCCCATGTGTAACACTTACCATATGTCACACATAAGTGGTTGTTTTTTTTTTTTATATTTTTGAGTATATTTTAATAACATTTATATACTTTTTAGCTAATCTTTGCTGAGGTTTTTGGGCACAAATTTTAAAATCCCCGCTTGTCTCATCTGAAGCTGTGCTTTTTTATGGCCCAACCTTAGGATAAATCTCTCCCCCACCCCCATCCTTCTCCCATCACCCATCGACTTTTTAGAAATATAAATACAAATAAAATAAAGACTTTCTTTTCTCACCAAACTTCACCATTTATGTTCCTCACCACCCCTAGCTCCTGGAGTGACAACTGGTGGATCCAGAGGTGCGGCCTGAGCCCATGCTGAATGGTCACCTTGTAATTTCACTGATTACAGCAATTGTTAACTCCAGCCCAATAATAAATGTCAATTAAATTGGTCATTTTACAGAAAAATATTTTTTCAGCTAAATCCCTCCACTCATCCCTAATTCCCTACACATGATTGGATATTCAAAGTAAACACAAGATCACCTTATTCTTTAATACAAGGTGAGAATTCTTTACTCCTTTAGTAAATCAGTTTATTTGCTTGCAAAGCATACAGGCAGAGCAGGATTTATAAGGGGGGCAAAGGGGACAATTGCCCCCTGGGCCCCCCTACCTGCCCCCCCCCCCCCCTGGGCACATTACATATATCTGACACCTGTACACTGTAGGAAGGATCAGATTTTAAGACCCTCCCACTGTTGTGTGATACCCACAATTCTCCACCAAAGGGGGGCGTGTCAGATACGCTGCTTGCTTCTAATGGCAGCCCCCACTAAATAGAGGTAATATGTGATGGAACAAGATGCTGGTTTAATGTTATGTACTCACCATGTATCTGGATATAGATCCAATCACTCATCTTCCTCACAGTGTCAGACGCCGTTCTCACTTCACAGGTATATTTCCCAGAATCCTCCAGCTGAGCTGACCGCACTCTGTATGTATCAGATACATTGTATCCCCGCACATTCCGTCCATCTCTGTATGTATCAGATACATCGTATCCCCGCACATTCCGTCCATCTCTGTATGTATCAGATACATCGTATCCCCGCACATTCCGTCCATCTCTGTATGTATCAGATACATTGTATCCCCGCACAGTCCGTCCATCTCTGTATGTATCAGATACATTGTATCCCCGCACATTCCGTCCATCTCTGTAGAAGGCAAAGTGCAGCTCTGTGCCCCCTCTGAGTGGATCCAATCTGGTGTCACATCTCACCGTCATCTCATCTCCTTCTATTACCCTGGACGGGGTCACTTTGATTTTCGGAGTGGAGAAGATCTCTGGAAGAGAAAATCATGACATTGGCAAATTTCTGGAGTCAGGTTTCTATTTTCTTGATGAAATTCTAAGTTTTGATATCCTAACTTCTGAGGTATCTATTGGTGAGACCCCTGTTGGCGAGCTTAGTTCTCCAGTCTGTACATTATGAGGGGTTCCCATCATCCCTGTGCTGAGTTCCTGGGTCTGTACACCTGCTGTGCCCATTATGAGGGGTTCCCACCATCCCTGTGCTGAGTTCCTGGGTCTGTACAACTGCTGTGCCCATTAGGAGGGGTTCCCACCATCCCTGTGCTGAGTTCCCAGGTCTGTACACCTGCTGTGCCCATTATGATGGGTTCCCACCATCCCTGTGCTGAGTTCCCAAGTCAACAACGAGGCACTATTCCTCCCATTATAACCAGTGATGGGGCACTATTCCTCCCATTATAACCAATGATGGGGCATTATTCCTCCCATTATAACCAATGATGGGGCACTATTCCTCCCATTATATCCAATGATGGGGCACTATTCCTCCCATTATAACCAATGATGGGGCACTATTCCTCCCATTATAACCAATGATGGGACACTATTCCTCCCATTATATCCAATGATGGGGCACTATTCCTCCCATTATATCCAATGATGGGGCACTATTCCTCCCATTATATCCAATGATGGGGCATTATTCCTCCCATTATAACCAATGATGGGACACTATTCCTCCCATTATATCCAATGATGGGGCACTATTCCTCCCATTATAACCAATGATGGGGCACTATTCCTCCCATTATAACCAATGATGGGGCACTATTCCTCCCATTATAACCAATGATGGGGCACTATTCCTCCCATTATAACCAATGATGGGGCACTATTCCTCCCACTATAACCAATGATGGGGCACTATTCCTCCCATTATAACCAATGATGGGGCACTATTCCTCCCATTATAACCAATGATGGGGCACTGTTCCTCCCATTATAACCAATGATGGGGCACTATTCCTCCCATTATAACCAATGATGGGGCAATATTCCTTCCATTATCACCAATGATGGGGCACTATTCCTTCCATTATCACCAATGATGGGACACTATTCCTCCCATTATAACTAATGATGGGGCAATATTCCTCCCATTATAACCAATGATGGGACACTATTCCTCACATTATAACCAATGATGGGGCACTATTCCTTCCATTATCACCAATGATGGGGCAATATTCCTCCCATTATAACCAATGATGGGGCAATATTCCTCCCATTATAACCAAAAATGGGGCACTGATGCCGGGGCATTTTCTACTCCCACTGACCACAGTCTGGCCCACCTAAAGCCTGAAGGACACTAAACTGGCCCTTTGCTTAAAAAATTTGGAGCTCCCTGGGCTAGAATATTAATGTATCTGGCCACTGAAATGAAAAAAATGCTCAAGCACTAAATGCTGTGTGTTGCATTTATAAACATTTAGGCTCGTCATGTGTTTTTTTCAGCCAAAACGCTCCTCTCCTGAACACACAAGTAATGTTTTTCTGCCTCTAAACTCCTGTAAATGTCTATGTGTGCATGAACACCGAGGTCACCATGTAGGGGCATCGAGAGAGAAAGAAATACAAAATGTCAGATGTTTTTTAGCTCAAGGGTGCATGGGGCCTAAAATGCTGTCCCTGTCCCATCCATCCAATGATCCTACAGATCCCTACACTGAGCTCTTTCCACTATATCCACCCATCCCCCGATCCCCGTACCATCCCCAGGATGTGTTGTAGGGACTCACCTTTCACAGAGACAGAGAATTCATCTGAGAACTCATAGTAATCAGATCTACCAGGATATACTATCCGTTTAGTACATTTATAATGTCCGGCTGTTTTTAGATCTACTTTCTGAATACGGAACTCAGAGTTCGGGAATTGTGATTTTATCTCTTCATTATTCTTGAAAAATCTTGGTGGAAAGCTAGTATAATCTTTTATATGATGACATCTCAGAGTCAGGAGGTCTCCTTCATAAATGGCAGATGGAGGTCTCTGCAGGATGACATAATCTGAGAAAAGAAATAATATTATAATTACAGACCTCATATAATGGAATTATGGAGATGAGGAGATAACTCACTGGCTGTAACATTTAGTGTGACGGGAGCACTGATATCACCGGCACTGATCCGGCACTGGTAATCTCCACTGTCCCGCACATTAGAATATGTTCTGTGAAGGATCTGTTGATTTCCAGGTATTGATTTGTTATCTTTGTACCAGTGATAGGTCCGGGGCTCCTCTGGTACAGTAGACGGCACATTACATGTTATATTTACAGAGTCACCTTGTAGAATATTCCCCCAGTTGGGTATGAAGGTCACCACCGGTCTGATGGCCTCTCCTATAGAAGAGAGAAGAGATCACACATAACCACATACACAGCACAACGTTCATCAATGAAATCATATAGATGGGAGAAAACATTCACTCTACAATCCAGAAAGACAAAGAAAGTCATTACCAACCTATAAATGGGAGAAAAAGAACCCGGCAGTGAGGAAAGTTCTGGAGGACGTTAAACCCGACACTCACACATTGGGTGAGCAGCCATCCAACACACCCGGCAATGACTTTTATCTACTGAAGGAGTAGAGCAAGTTCA
The DNA here is from genome assembly GCF_965119305.1 of Pelophylax lessonae. Taxonomy (NCBI): domain Eukaryota; kingdom Metazoa; phylum Chordata; class Amphibia; order Anura; family Ranidae; genus Pelophylax; species Pelophylax lessonae. The sequence continues at coordinate 8,189,769 of NC_138780.1, forward strand.
CTTTTACCCACTAGAGCTCCAGAAGGTTTATCGGCCAGGCCATTTTCAGCTATTCGGCACTGCGCTACTTTAACCACTTAAGCCCCAGCCCTATTTCGGACACTTTTTGTTTACAAGTTAAAATCAGTATTTTTTCCTAGAAAACTACTTAGAACCCCCAAACATTATATATATATATATATATTTTAGCAAAGACTCTGGAGAATAAAATGTCGGTCATTGCAATATTTTTTGTCACGCGGTATTTGCGCAGCGGTCTTTAAAACGCCATATTTTTGGGAAAAATGTTGAAAAATCACATTTCACTGCATTTAAAAAATACTAAACAGTAAAGTTAGCCCATTTTTTTTGTATATTGTGAAAGATGATGTCACGCCGAGTAAATAGATACCCAACATGTTTCGGTTTAAAATTGCGCCCCGACAAACTACGGTCAATAGAGATCTCAATAGGCGACGCTTTAAATTTTTCTTTAACGGTTACCAGTTTAGATTTAGAGTGTAGCTCTTTTTTTTTAATTATTGCCCACGCTCTGGCGATCGCGGCGATACCTCACATGTGTGGTTTGAACAGCGATTTCATTCGCGGCTCGACTTCCGTATACATTTTTTTTTGTGCGCGAGCTAACGGTGACGGGGGCGGCTAAAATTTTTTTTTTTTTTTCCTATTTATTTTTTTTTTTAACTTTATTACAGGTTTTTAAAAAAAAAAAATAAAAATCTGATCACTTTTATTGCTGTCACAAGCAATGTAAACATCCCTTGTGACACCAATATGTAGTGACAGGTACTCTTTATGGAGGGATCGAGGGTCTAAAAGACCCCAAACCTCTCCACTACACTTCCATGTATGCAAAACGCCGAAACCGGCGTTTTTGCATACAGACGTTTTTTAAATTTGCCGCCTTTTGCAGCACAGGAACCGGAAGTGACGTCATGGACGCCGCCTCCGTGTTACGTCATCGGAGACCCAATCGAAGCCATTTCCGGCATTCATCGGGACTCCATCCAGCCGGCGGACGTGCCGGCTGGGTGCTCGGTGCTCCCGGTGGGACGGGAGCCCCGAGCAAAGTCACGGAAGGCGGCGGGAGGGGGGGGTCTTCCCCTCCCGCTCACCCGGGTAACAATTGAGCTGCTCCCGAGCCGCATCGGTCGTTACCGACGGAAAGCCGACCGTTGGCACTAAACCACGGTACTGGGACGGTGTCTCTAGCTAGAGGCATCATCCCGGTATAACCCCGCAAAGTCTGCCGACGTAAATATACGTTAGTATGCGGTAAGTGATTAACTGGTAATTGTGCAGTCATGCAATGCTATACCAAAATTACATTGTTATCTTTTTCTTTTTTTTTTACACAAATAGAGCTTTCTATTGGTGGTATTTGATCACCACTGGGATTTTTATTTGAAAACAAATTTTGAAAAAAAAAATATTTTCTACTTTCTATCATAATACATTTAAATTAAATCAAATTTTATCACACATTTAGGCGAAAATGTATTCTGCTATATGTCTAATAAAAAAAAAAAAAAATCCCAATAAGTGTACATTGATGTGCATGAACGAAAAAAATTTGTTTGCTTTCATTTAGATTCATTAATCTAGTTATTTTTTTTACTTAAATTTGGTTAAATCGTTTAATTCGTTTTCGGAATTCGTATTCGGAATTCATCTTTTTCTTTGAATTTATCGACCTTATCGATTCAAAATGTTTAAGTCGATAAATTTGGAATAGGTTTACTTGAAATTTGATTTGAATTTGGCAAAGTTAAGAAACAAAAGAAAAATCTTCATCCCATGATTACAATGACTCTTTATATCATCTTTGGCTTAACAAAAACAGCAAATTATTTCCAAATAGCGCTCTAATAACACACGCAGTCTTTGATTTCAGAAATATGTTTACAGTTCAAATTCGACTGGAAGTCGATGTAAAATTTGATTCAAATTCCAATTTGAATTTTCGAAATTCGGGCAAATTTAGTTTCATTATTCAGGGCAGTCGATAAACTTTGTTTATTCAGGTATATCCGAATCTCCGAATAATGAAAAGTTTGGATTTGACTGGGAAGGGTGGGTTCCTGCGCCTATTCTCTGAGAAAAAAAGCCCTGGTGTTATATATTGTGTTGTATGCTATGTTTGCTGTGTGTTATGTATTGTGTTGTATGCTCTGTTTGCTGTGTGTTATGTATTGTGTTGTATGCTCTGTTTGCTGTGTGTTATGTATTGTGTTGTATGTTCTGTTTGCTGTGTGTTATATATTGTGTTGTATGCTATGTTTGCTGTGTGTTATATATTGTGTTGTATGCTATGTTTGCTGTGTGTTATGTATTGTGTTGTATGTTCTGTTTGCTGTGTGTTATATATTGTGTTGTATGTTCTGTTTGCTGAGTGTTATATATTGTGTTGTATGTTCTGTTTGCTGTGTGTTATGTATTGTGTTGTATTCTCTGTTTGCTGTGTGTTATGTATTGTGTTGTATGTTCTGTTTGCTGTGTGTTATGTATTGTGTTGTATGTTCTGTTTGCTGTGTGTTATGTATTGTGTTGTATGCTCTGTTTGCTGTGTGTTATGTATTGTGTTGTATGTTCTGTTTGCAGTGTGTTATGTATTGTGTTGTATGTTCTGTTTGCTGTGTGTTATGTATTGTGTTGTATGTCCTGTTTGCTGTGTGTTATATATTGTGTTGTATGTTCTGTTTGCTGTGTGTTATGTATTGTGTTGTATGTTCTGTTTGCTGTGTGTTATGTATTGTGTCGTATGTTCTGTTTGCTGTGTGTTATGTATTGTGTTGTATGTTCTGTTTGCTGTGTGTTATGTATTGTGTTGTATGTTCTGTTTGCTGTGTGTTATGTATTGTGTTGTATGCTCTGTTTGCTGTGTGTTATGTATTGTGTTGTATGCTCTGTTTGCTGTGTGTTATGTATTGTGTTGTATGCTCTGTTTGCAGTGTGTTATGTATTGTGTTGTATGTTCTCTTTGCTGTGTGTTATGTATTGTGTTTTATGTTCTGTTTGCTGTGTGTTATGTATTGTGTTGTATGCTCTGTTTGCAGTGTGTTATGTATTGTGTTGTATGCTCTGTTTGCTGTGTGTTATGTATTGTGTTGTATGCTCTGTTTGCTGTGTGTTATGTATTGTGTTGTATGTTCTGTTTGCTGTGTGTTATGTATTGTGTTGTATGTTCTGTTTGCAGTGTGTTATGTATTGTGTTGTATGTTCTGTTTGCTGTGTGTTATGTATTGTGTTGTATGCTCTGTTTGCAGTGTGTTATGTATTGTGTTGTATGCTATGTTTGCTGTGTGTTATGTATTGTGTTGTATGTCCTGTTTGCTGTGTGTTATGTATTGTGTTGTATGTTCTGTTTGCTGTGTGTTATATATTGTGTTGTATGTTCTGTTTGCTGTGTGTTATATATTGTGTTGTATGCTCTGTTTGCTGTGTGTTATGTATTGTGTTGTATCTCCTGTTTGCTGTGTGTTATGTATTGTGTTGTATGTTCTGTTTGCTGTTTGTTATGTATTGTGTTGTATCTCCTGTTTGCTGTGTGTTATGTATTGTGTTGTATGTTCTGTTTGCTGTGTGTTGTTTATTGTGTTGTATATCCTGTTTGCTGTGTGTTATGTATTGTGTTGTATGCTCTGTTTGCTGTGTGTTATGTATTGTGTTGTATGCTATGTTTGCTGTGTGTTATGTATTGTGTTGTATGTCCTGTTTGCTGTGTGTTATGTATTGTGTTGTATGTTCTGTTTGCTGTGTGTTATGTATTGTGTTGTATGCTCTGTTTGCTGTGTGTTATGTATTGTGTTGTATGCTATGTTTGCTGTGTGTTATGTATTGTGTTGTATGTTCTGTTTGCTGTGTGTTATGTATTGTGTTGTATGTTCTGTTTGTTGTGTCTTATGTATTGTGTTGTATGTTCTGTTTGCTGTGTGTTATGTATTGTGTTTTATGTTCTGTTTGCTGTGTGTTATGTATTGTGTTGTATGTTCTGTTTGCAGTGTGTTATGTATTGTGTTGTATGTTCTGTTTGCTGTGTGTTGTGTATTGTGTTGTATGTCCTGTTTGCTGTGTGTTATGTATTGTGTTGTATCTCCTGTTTGCTGTGTGTTATGTATTGTGTTGTATCTCCTGTTTGCTGTGTGTTACCAACCAAGGAAGTCAGGATCCACCCAGATGTGTGGACCAGCACTCAGCTCAGGCGCTCAATGAGCTGCTGAGAGCTTGAGCTGGGCACTCCCATGGTCCCACCCCCTTCACCCCGAGTGCTCCAATGAGCTTGGGGGGGTGGGAAGGAGGGGGGAGAGCAGAGAGTTGGAGGCTGACAGTCACCAGCTCTTTGCTCAAGAAACTCTGAGAATCAAGCGACTGGCGGTGTTTGATCACTCAGTTCTCAGTCTTAGAGCCGGCAGTAGTAGGGATGTCCATCCCACAGGTAGCAACTAAAGACTTTACTGCCTACTCCATCTCTTTCTCTATTAGCTCTTCTCTTCCCATGCCAGCATCATCATTTCCCAATCTATTTGCCCTAGCCCTTCAATAGATATTTCACATCTGGTGTAAGACACACAAGCACTCTTCTTATAGCTGGACACCATCTTTTTTCTTTTTCTTCTTCCTGGCAGTCACACTATAAATGCTTGTTGGCAATAATCATACTCACCCCAATGACAATATAGTAATAATTCTCCTCGAAATCTTTGGGACTGCCAGTTATCCTACTACTAATTACTCAATGGAGATGCACAACTTTCCTTAGGTCCTTCGATGTGTGTATCTGTGGTCACGAGCAGTACTCCCACATCTCCCGATGCAGACGTCCACGGACGGCTCTCATTTTATACGGCCACACATTGAACCCTGAGCTGAACTGTGAGCATACTAAGGTATGGATCCCACCTTTTGGGTGGGCTTTCTCCCCCCTTTCTCTTCTTTTTTTTATGCATTTGGATAAATTATTAGACCATAACATTATTATTTGCACCGTCCCCATATGAGGAAGAGTTTCTCTGGAGGTTGCAGCAACACTTGGTCCAACAGGATGGGCCTGTATCAGAGGAAGCCATACTGGACTGGAGAGATTTCACTAGAAAGGAAATGTGGTATGAGGCCTTAGAGAATGCGCAGTGGAGGCGGAGAGAGAACCTTCCCAGCGAAGAATAGCGGTTCCAGGTATACGTTGCCCTGCGGTTACCTTTCCTAGAAGAGCAACCCCTGGATGAGTGGGGTGGGTGACGGAGCTGTGGAACCTGATGTGGAAGGAGTTGTGGCTGGATGAAGCTTACCGGGCACTAAAGTGGTACGCCACCCGGCACGACCACTGGATGGCTGACGACAATATGCCGGAAGGTGAGGACTATAGTGGCCCGGGCTTGCTGTGGGAGGCCTTTGAGGAGAGGGACTCTGGATGTCCAGCAGAGTTTCGGTGCTGGGACACCAGGGAAGCCCTACTGGGTCTCCCCAAAGTGAATGACTTGGGGTCAGACCTGATTCATCTGGTCAGAATGGAGTGGGAACTGGAGCAGGACTACCAATGCCTGCTCTGCTCCATTCCACCCCAATCTACCCTGCAAGCAGAGCCGGAGTCCCTGGTGGCAGATCCAGACCCACAACTCTTCAGTTGGAGAGACAGTACAGACTGGGGGTACTGTGAAGACCCACCGATGGCAGGTGGAGATGGGACCGAGGTCTCTCTACCTGCCCTACAGGGAGGCTGGGCAGCCGGCCCAGGTCCCCAGCTACAGCAGGAGTTACAGGGAGCCGAAGGTGTCATCCTTCCTTCCCAGCAGCAGTGTACCTTCCAGGGAGAGGCGACAACTAATCCTTCTCCCCAACCACAGGGAGACCACAGACCTGACCCCAATGGTGCAGATGGGACCGCGGTCTCTGCACCAGACCTACAGGGATGCTGGGCGGCCGGTCCAGATCCCCAACCTACCCCACAGGAATACCAGGAGGAGGAGGTAAGCGATCCCTCCTCTCTACAGCAGACCCCCAACCAGGTTCTGGGGGTAGTATTTGCCAACCCCAACCCAGCAGAAGAGCTGGCAACAGGGCAGAGTGCTACCAACCTCTGCCCAGCATCCGCAAAAGCTACAGTCTTCATTTGTACAATCCAGGGATGCTGGACAGTCGGCCCAGATCCCCAACAGCCTGACAAAGTGAGCCCCACCACCCTGTCTTCTCTCCAGTGACTGAAAGGACTCCCAGGAGAAGGGCCAGTCCACACTTATTCCCAGCAGCGGGTATGTTCTGCGAGAGAGTCAGAGGTTGGCTGGGAGAGTAACACTGTTTTCCCGACAATTTGTTTGGGGTACTGGGTGGGTGCAGACATTGGGAGGGCCTGTGGAACACAGCCTACCTTAGAGAGGTTGGAAAGTTCTTCTCTCAGCCTACTAGGCTCCTCTTATGTCTAAATCACCCTGTGTATCTTAGGGACACAGGGTGCCCAAGAACCCCAGTCTGGCCTGCCCAATCCAGACTGTCACAGACTGATCGGCGATGAGAGCGCCATGCGCCTTGCCAAGACAAACTTACAAACTATGTGGAACTTTGTCAAGGAAGCTGCCATGATGGATGGACTCTTTGGGACTTGTTACCCGACTAACTCAGGCACAGACCGATTGGAGGTCTGGTTCCTTTGGGAGGAAGATATGTGACAGTATTCACCGTCACTGGAAGTTAAAAACAGATAATTAATGGTTTGAATTGCTTCAGATGGGATAGTCATATTTGCCAGCAATATCTCCATATAGGAATATAAAGATTTATTCCCATTTGCCATGAAATCTGTTCTTCCTAAATGCTGTGTATATTACATATCTTTCAATGTCAGACAGGTTTTCCTGTTGTTGTGTATTGGGAGGGAATGGGGATTGCCCTGTCTCATTGTTAAGTGTTAATGACCTCACATTGTTCTGTCTGTCTGCCTTAAGAGAAACTTATTATGGGATGTGTATAGGTATGTGGATTGGATGCTAAGGGGGAGGGGGGATTATCCCACATTGTATACTTTTGTGTACACTGTATGAGAGTTTAAAACTCTGTTCCTATTGGATGGTGAATGTTACGTCTCAGTCTTTAACAAGGTCCACCTGGGTGGTAACCTTGTGGGTGAAAACTGTATATAAGTCTGTTTTCTTGTTTAATAAAGTTGTTCTAGAGTAACTTCACCCTCAATCTAGAGTCCTGTCTCTCATTGGGGGAATCGGCTACAAGGGAGAGCTTGTGTAAGAGCTTGTTCTGCTGCACTCTCTGGGGAAAGAGAGGTTCACCCACGGGAACCTGGAGCCTTGTCATAGGTCCAGGGTGGGTAGGAGATGCCAAGACCCTAACCAAGCTGCGGCGGTTCGTGGGGTCTTAAGCGGTTATGGTGTCTGGTGTTGAGTGCTTGGAGCCCTCGGGAAGCACTAGGAGCATCTGTCAATGGAGGTACCCGGTCAGGGGTGCCCTGTTCCGTTACACTGTCCACCCAAAACTTACATTTCTACAAGAGTCCTTCCCATCTGTGATCAGCCAATGAATCATTGATGGGTCCCAGGTCCTCTGTTGTCCATTATATAAAACAAAAGAAGGAGGCCACTTATTAAGAGCCTTTGTAAGTAGGTGTGTCTGCGACTTCAGGTGTGCCAAACTTAAAATATGATGGTTCTTTGTAGGGGTTACCCTTTTTTTAAAAAGCAAGATGAAGACCGTATCAGTTTTTAAAAACACTTACTGTATATTCTAATATAGATCCCATCACTCATCTTCCTCACAGTGCCAGACACCGTCCTCACTTCACAGGTATAATTCCCAGAATCCTTCAGCTGAGCTGACGGCACTCTGTATGTATCAGATACATCGTATCCCCACACAGCCCGTCCATCTCTGTAGAAGGCAAAGTGCAGCATTGTGCGACTTCTGAGCGGATCCAGTCTGGTGTCACATCTCACCGTCATCTCACGTCCTTCTATTACCCAATAATCAGCCATTTTTATTTCTGGATGGGTGAAGAGCTCTGGAAGAGAAAACCATGACAATGACAAATTTATGGAGTCGTGATTCTATTCACTTGATACATTTCTACGTTTTTTTAAGCTGATTTCCTACCTGCTCTTACATCATCAAATAAATAGAAGTAAACTGAATCTCTGACATTAGTTCCTGCAGGGCCGGATTAAGAGCATCATGGGCTTGGTGCTGAGGATTTTGAAGGGCCTTAAGGGCCGTGCCTTGGCATGCACCCAGAGGAGGAAGGGTGCAGCCATGCATGCCTAATTCAACACTGGATGCTGTCTCTGAAGCCCATAAACACATCCATGCATCGGCAACTGTCCCTCCTTGTCCGGCCTTCGTGCTGTGTGGGGAGGTTCTGAGGGAGCTGCCTGGGGAAGCGAGCATAGAAGCCAGACTTCTGTGTTTACAAGTGACAGAAGAGCGGTAACAGGGAATATGGCCAACCCGGGGCCTATATTAAGGTAGGGGCCTGGAGCTACAGCTCCAATAGCCCCTATGTTAATCTGGCCCTGAGTCCCTGAAAGGAGATTCTGTATGGTTTCCAAGTCCATAGAGTTAGCCAGAACCCAGCTATGTGTATGGTTAGTGGAAGGAAACTGAAGTACCAGCAAAGAACCCGCAAAGGCAAGTAGAAGATAAGAAAGCTCAATAGAGAGGGGGATTCTGGTGGGAATTCAGTTCAAAACATCAATACTGCAAAGTAAGAATGTCAGCCGATTACTCACAATGTTGAACAAGGGAGTGTCTGAAGAAGCTAAGCTTCACCAAGATAGAATTCAACTCCAGAGAATGGAGGAATATCAATCCACCAACTATAAGGTTCAGTTTTCCCGTTTTTTAAGTGTTTGGTGAATGCTGGAGGGTTAAACTACCTGACTCTTGGGGTCCGTATTGGTGAGACCTCAGAACTTATGTGTTATGCCTATTATGGGGATCCCAAAATGCCTGTGCTGAGCTCCTGGGTATGCACATTTGTTATGTCCATTATGAGATGTTCCCACCATGCCTGTGCTGAGCTCCTTAGTATGCACACCTGTTATGTCCAATATGAGATGCTCTCACCATGCCTGCGCTGAGCTCCTTAGTATGCACATCTGTTATGTCCAATATGAGATGTTCCCACCATGCCTGTGCTGAGCTCCTGGGTATACACACCTGTTATGTCCATTATGAGGGTTTCTCATTGTCCCTGCTGAATTTTTATTTATTTTTATTTACAGATGTGTTCCCTAAAGCCTGCTTAAGGCGCACTTGTTTTTCCTGCTATGCAGTGGTTCTGCCAGTTTAGCAGTGCTTTGAGGTTGCATTATGTTGTATTAACTAGTATTTTTTACAAAGTTACATCACTTCCTCAAACTCAACCTATCCAAAACCGAGCCCATGATATTTCCTCCCCGATGTTGCTCTTCTCCTGATTTCTCTGTCAAAATCAACGGCTCAACCATCAACCCGTCCCCCCATGTCAAGGTTCTAGGTGTAATTCTGAACTCTGAACTATCCTTTTGGCCACACATCCAGTCACTGTCCAAAGCTTTCTGCCTCAACCTCCGCAACATCTTCAAGATACGTCCCTTCCTAACCAACAACACCACAAAGCTTCTAATCCACTCCCGGGTCATCTCTCGTCTCAATTACTGCAACTCCCACCTCATTGGCTTACCTATAAATAGAATATCCCCCCTTCAGTCCATCATGAACACTGCTGCCAGGCTCATCAACTTTACAAACCACACTGCTACCTCTCTTTGCCAATCCCTCCATTGGCTGCCACTCAACCTACAAATTAAATTCAAGTTACTAACCATAACTTACAAAGCCATCCATAACTTGGCGCCCAGGTACATAACTAACCTGATCTCAAAATACCAACCAACTCGTTCTCTTCATTCCTCCCAGGACCTCCTGCTCTCTAGCTCCTTTGTCACCTCTTCCCATGCCCACTTCCAGGAACTCTCCCGAGCCTCTCCCATCCTCTGGAATGCTCTATCCCAATCTGTCCGACTATCTCCTACTTTGTCCACTTTCAGATGATCCCTGAAAACACATCTCTTCAGAGAAGCTTATCTTGAAACCATCTAACAACTGTACTTTTATTTTCTCCATCAGCCCATCCCTCCCACAGTTATTACCTCTTGTATCTCCCGATCCTCCCTCTTAGATTGTAAGCTCTCTTACTTACTTAGAATACACTACATTATAATACAGTAGGAAGCAGAGGGCCACTGAGAGGCTGAGCCAGCCACTCCCGCCCCCTCCACAGCCTAGCGCTCCAGTATGTGCGGAGGAGGGGGCAGAGCAGAGAGCCGGTAAATGACAGTCACCAGTTCTCTGCTCAGGGAGCTGTGAGAACCGAATGATCGGCGGTGTTCAATCGCTCGGTTCTCAGTCTTAGAGGCGCCAGAGGACAGATGCAACATTGGACCAATACTGCTTCCACCTAGGTGAGTATGATCCTGGAAAAAACATAACCCCACACTTCTCTTTTAAGGTTAAAAATCTTCTGCCTTTGAAACCGCTTTAAAGGCGGAGCTGTAGGCTAATTGATTTCTTAGTATAAAGAGAAAAGTTACTGGAAGTAAATATATTTGCATTTATAGGTTCCTCGTGGGCTTAGCACCACTATAAGAAGGAGTGGGATCTTACTCTTTGTTCCCCTCTAAGGGGATAATCTGTTATTCTGGAACAATCACCATATTTATGATGTGATGTCATCTCTATTCAGATATGAGGTTATCAGAGAGTTGTGTGTTTTCTGTTGACACCATAAGGCCTCATGCACACCGGGGCTTTTGTAAAGGCTTTTCTCTTGGAGAAGAAAGCAGCTTGAAAAAGGTGTCTAAGCCACATTTTTGCTTACGTGTTTAGGCGCATTTAAGCACATCAAGCCCTTGGGCACTTATTTATTTCATTGGCTAGAACAGTGGTCTCTAAACTGTGGCCCAGGGGGCTGGATGTGGCTCTTTGTTTGACTTTATCTGGCCCTTGGGGCACAATTCCACAAAATGAAACTAATGATGGGACACCATTACCCTACTGACACCATCAGTCTGGCACTATTCTCCTCACTAATATGAACAATGATTACTATTCCTCCCATTATAACCAATGATGGGACACCATTCCCCTACTGACACCATCAATTTGGCACTGTTCTCCCCATTAATATCAGCAATGGGGCAATATTCCTCCCATTATAACCAATGATGGCGCACCTTCCCCCCTACTGACACCATCAATCTGGCACTATTCTCCTCATTAATATCAAAAATGGGGCCCTATTCCTCCCATTACAACCAATGATGGGCACCATTACCCCTACTGACTCCATCAATTTGGCACTATTCTTCTCACTGATATCAACAATGGAGCACTATTCCTACCATTATAACCAATGATATGGCACTATCCCCGCTACTGTCATCATCAATCTGACACTATTCTCCCCATTAATATAAACAATGGAGCACTATTCCTCCCATTATAACCAATGATGGGCACCATTGCCCCTACTGTCACCATCAATCTGGCACTATTCTACTCATTAATATCAACAATGGGGCCCTATTCCTCCAATTATAACCAATGATGGTGTACCACCCCCCCCCCCCCCCCCCCCCCACTGTCACCATCAATCTGGCACTATTCTTCTCATTAATATTAACAATGGGGCACTATTCCCCCCATTATAACCAATGATGGGGCACTATTCCTCCCATTATAACCAATGATGGGGCAATATTCCTCCCATTATAACCAATGATGGGACACTATTCCTACCATTATAACCAATGATGGGGCACTATTCCTCCCATTATAACCAATGATGGGGCAATATTCCTTCCATTATAACCAATGATGGGACACTATTCCTCCCATTATAACCAATGATGGGACACTATTCCTCCCATTATAACTAATGATGGGGCACTATTCTTCCCATTATAACCAATGAAGGGGCAATATTCCTCCCATTATAACCAATGATGGGACACTATTCCTCCCATTATAACCAATGATGGGACACTATTCCTCCCATTATAACCAATGATGGAACACTATTCCTCCCATTATAACCAATGATGGGACACTATTCCTCCCATTATAACTAATGATGGGGCACTATTCTTCCCATTATAACCAATGAAGGGGCAATATTCCTCCCATTATAACCAATGATGGGGCACTATTCCTCCCATTATAACCAATGATGGGGCAATATTCCTCCCATTATAACCAATGATGGGACACTATTCCTACCATTATAACCAATGATGGGGCACTATTCCTCCCATTATAACCAATGATGGGACACTATTCCTCCCATTATAACCAATGATGGGACACTATTCCTCCCATTATAACCAATGATGGGACACTATTCCTCCCATTATAACTAATGATGGGGCACTATTCTTCCCATTATAACCAATGAAGGGGCAATATTCCTCCCATTATAACCAATGATGGGGCAATATTCCTCCCATTATAACCAATGATGTGGCACTATTCCTCCCATTATAACCAATGATGGGGCACTATTCCTCCCATTATAACCAATGATAGGGCACTATTCCTCCCATTATAACCAATGATAGGGCACTGATGCCGGGGCATTTTCTACTCCCACTGACCACAGTCTGGCCCACCTAAAGCCTGAAGGACACTAAACTGGCCTTTGCTTAAAAAGTTTGGAGCTCCCTGGGCTAGAATATTAATGTATCCTGCCACTGAAATTACAAAAATGCTCAAACGCTAAATGTGCGTAGACGTGTGTTGGCGCGTTTACAAACATTTAGGCTCGTCATGCGTTTTTTTCAGTCAAAATGCTCCTCTCCTGAACACACAAGTAACGTTTTACTGCCTCTAAACTCCTGTAAATGTCTATGTGTGTATGAACACCGAGGTCACCATGGAGGGGCATAGAGAGGCAAAGAAATACAAAATGTCAGATGTTTTTGAGCTCAAGGGAGCATGGGGCCTAACATGTTGTCTCTGTCCCATCCATCCAATGATCCTACAGATCCCTACACTGAGCTCTTTCCACTGTATCCATCCATCCCCCGATCCCCGTACCATCCCCAGGATGTGCCGTGTTGTAGGGACTCACCTTTCACAGAGACAGAGAATTCATCTGAGAACTCATAGTAATCAGATCTACCAGGATATACTATCCGTTTAGTACATTTATAATGTCCGGCTGTTTTTAGATCTACATTCTGAATACGGAACTCAGAGTTTGGAAATTGTGATTTTATCTCTTCATTATTCTTGAAAAATCTTGGTGGAAAGCTAGTATAATCTTTTATATGATGACATCTCAGAGTCAGGGGGTCTCCTTCATAAATGGCAGATGGAGGTCTCTGCAGGATGAGATAACCTGAGAAAAGAAATAATATTATAATTACAGACCTCATATAATGGAATTATGGAGATGAGGAGATAACTCACTGGCTGTAACATTTAGTGTGACGGGATCACTGATATCACCGGCACTGATCCGGCACTGGTAATCTCCACTGTCCTCCTCTGATGAATATGTTATGTGAAGTCTCTGTTGATCTCCTGGTATTGTTCGGTTATTTTTGTACCAGTGATAGGTCCGGGGCTCCTCTGGTACAGTAGACGGCACATTACATGTTATAGTCATAGGGTCACCTTGTAGTATATTCCCCCAGTTGGGTGTGAAGGTCACCACCGATCTGATGGCCTCTCCTATAGAAGAGAGAAGAGATCACACAGAACACATACACAGCACAACATTCATCAATGAAATCATATAGATGGGAGAATTTCTGTTTAAAAAAGCAAAAACAGAGAGGGCGTGACCGGATGTAGAGCGGACCAGACGTGCCTGCCTGGAGCTCCGGGGACCCTGACTAATCCTTCGTTTCACACATCCTTCACCCCGCTTCTGCCTGCCGTTGCCGGACCTGTGGAGGGTCGGGACACTGGTGGGCTACGTCCGACATGCCCGGGAAGGGCAAATCCGCGGCCGCCGCTGCGAAACAGAAGCCGGCCTCCCCGCCGGCGGTGCCTCCGGACGCCATCTTGGAAGGCCTGCGTGCTCTACTTACCAACATGGAGCTCCCGGCGGAATCTGTTGCTGCTCCATCTGCATCCATCCCGGTCCAGGCAAGTGACACTGTCATGATTTTATCTGCCATTGAGCAGAGTAAGACTTCCTTATTGGCCAGGATCGATTATTTGGCGGAGGAGTGCAATCTTATCCGGGCTGACTTGGACAAGATTAGGGGGAGGCTTACGGACACTGAACAGCGTATCTCCTCGGCTGAGGACCTCACTACCCAGCACTCTGCCTCCCTTTCCTCCCTTCAGCACACAGTTCAGATGCTATTAGCTAAGGCGGATGATGCCGAAAATCGCCAGCGGCGGAATAATGTGCGGGTGCTGGGACTGCCTGAAGGGGCTGAGGGGGATAGGCCTGCTGATTTTGCCGAACGTTTTTTCAAGGACCTCCTGCACCTTACTGACCTGGCTCCCACCTACGTCGTTGAGAGGGCACATAGAGTCCCTACAGGCCGTGTGATCTCTGGGGCCCCCCCTCGCCCCTTCTTGGTCTGCTTCCTGAACTATCGTGACAGGGACCGTATACTGAGTGAGGCCCGCAAGCATGACACTTTGCCTTACGAAAACGCTGCAGTTCATCTATACCCTGATTTCTCTGCAGAGCTTCAGAAAAAGAGGAAGACCTTTAATGATGTGCGGCGGAGGCTCCGTGAAAAAGAAATCAAGTATTCCATGCTCTATCCCAGCCGACCCTGTGTGCAACATGCTGGCTCTGTCAAGTTTTTTGATTCTCCTGATGACGCGGACGCTTGGTTGCTCAGCTTGCGGTGAGCTTCCTTGTCCCTACTCTGTTGGCCTTGCTGGCTAGACTCCCTGTTCCCCCCTCTGTCCCCCCTTTTTGAGTTGTCTTGTTGGACTGTAACTGGAGGGGACCCCCTCTCCCCGGATGATCTCTGACTCTCCACATCAATGCCCCTGAGTAGTTTTATTTTTTGCCCTTATTTTTTGCTATTTTCCCCCTTTTCTACATATGTGTCCCTGGAGCTGGGACTGGTGACGGCCTCTATTGGACTTTTCCCACAAGATTGCTGTTCCTGGTCCTTGGGACTGTTGGGACCGTCGGCCGGCCTTGCCTCTGGTTAGCCCTCCGGCTACTCCCCTCCTGGCCTAGTGCCAGATGACTATTGTCTGGGCATTTTCCTAGTCGATAGTGTGTTGTTTTCTCTTCTAGGTTTTTGGGATGAAGTTGGCCTGTAGCACTGTTGCTCTCTGGCTGACAGGGGTTTATATGTGTTCTTGTTTATTGTCTTTTCTTTTTTTTCTTTTTTGGTTTTTGGCTGCATACCCGTACTGTGTTTTACTATTCATTGTGCAATGTGCTATTTCACTGTGTGTCGCTGACTCCTTGTGGGTCGCAGTCCGAGCTGCTTGCTTCCCTGCACTAGATACTGAGGGGTGGCGTGGTTGGTCTCTCATCTGGCCCCTGGCTCCCCCGCCGCTGTTCCTATTTCTCCTGCCCCATTTTCTCTCCCAATGCTATGGCTGACCGCATTAAGGTGCTATCTTGGAACGTGCGGGGCCTTAATAGCAAGTTCAAGCGTGCTTTGCTATTCAAATATCTCCAATCCTCTAAACCACATGTGGTCTTCCTCCAGGAGACTCACCTGACGGGGAGTGCTGTATTGGCACTACGCAGGCGCTGGGTGAGTCATACCTTCCACGCCACCTACTCCACTTACGCCAGGGGGACCTCCGTTTTGGTACATAGGGCCCTGCCCTGTCGTGTTGAGAGGGTTATAACGGATCCCAAGGGTCAATATGTTATCCTAGCTCTTGAGATTGCGGGTAAACTGTTTATTTTTGTCAACGTGTATGTCCCCCCACCTTTTTCTAGTGCTGTGTTGTACCACATTTATGATCGCTTGGCCGAATTCTCGACCCAGCGCATCTTTGTGGCTGGGGATTTTAACAGCATCCTGGATGGTGACTTGGACACCTCGAATGCGAATCGTCAATCCTGCTCTGAGCTGTGCACCTGGGCCTCGACCTTGCAGCTCACAGAACTGTGGAGGTGGAAACACCCGCAGGATCGGTTCTATTCTCACGTGTCCTCGTCACACCACTCCGGCTCCCGTATAGATCTTGCATTCTGCTCTCCCTCAGTCCTGCCATTTGTGCTGTCGGCCGGCTACCTGCCCGCCGGTCTCTCGGATCACTCCCCGCTTGAGATTCAGCTGCGGCTGGGTGATCCGGGGGAGCGGGGTGGCTGGAGGCTGGGCTGTGGGTGGCTTCAGAATCAACGGGTGGTGGAGGGGGTGTCTGGTAAGATTGCCCAGTACTGGGAGGTTAATGACCTCACCACATCCGCCTTGGTGTGTTGGGATGCTTTCAAGGCCACTATTCGTGGTGACTATATCTCCGCTATTAAGGCTGCGCGGGTGGGGTGCGCCTCGGCGAGGACGGATTTGGAGGCAGTGGTTAAGGAGTCCGAGGCTGCGTTTGCCTTGGATCCCTCCCCTGAGGCGTACTCCTCCCTGGCCCAGGCTCGGAGGGCGTTGCACCTACATGTGTCATCGGCCGCTGAGGCGGAGGTGGGGTCGCTGCGGGCCAGGATATTCGAGTCCGGGGACAAGAATGGCAGGCTTTTGGCTAACTTGTCCGCGGACTCTAGGTTCCAGACGGTGGTTCCAGTCATACAATCTGCGGATGGCAATGTCCTTCGGGATCCTGCTGATATTCTCCTGGAATTTCGTAATTTCTATGAACGTGTGTACCGGGCGGACCCCCCCCCGCCGGGGGGTCGGGACTTGGGGTCTCTCGGGGAGTTGGCGCTGCCCACTCTGGCCCCGGAGGACGTGGCTCTCCTGGAGGCGGACTTTACATTGGAGGAGGTCGAGCTGGCTATTCGCTCCCTCCCCCCTGGGAAGACCCCTGGTCCCGATGGCCTGCCGGGGGATTGGTACAAGATGTATATCTCTGAACTAGCTCCTAGGCTCTTGAAGACCTATGCATCTTGCCTTGACTTGGGAGCTCTCCCGGAGTCCATGTCTTTGGCGCACATAGTCTTAATTCATAAACCGGGGAAGGATCCTACTTTGTGCTCGGCCTACAGGCCCATTTCTCTTTTGAATTATGACCTGAAGATACTTACCAAACTGCTTGCTAATAGATTGATGAAGGTCCTTCCCTACTTGGTCAACATGGACCAGACTGGCTTCATGCCAGGCAAATCCACTGATATTAACATACGCAGAGTGTTCACTCATTTGCAGGTCCCAGCGGAGGCTCAGAGTACACGTGTGATGGTGGCGCTTGATTTAGAAAAGGCATTTGATTCGGTGGACTGGTCCTATATGATGTTAGTTCTGGAAAGGTTTGGTTTTGGCCCTGTTATTTGTAAGTGGGTTGCCATGCTTTATGCTCACCCCAGTGCTCGGATTAAGTTGGGGGGGAGGCTGTCTTGTCCCTTTTCGATCGCGCGGGGCACTCGCCAGGGGTGCCCTCTCTCGCCTGCCTTGTTTTCCTTGGCTGTTGAGCCTCTGGCGGCGGCTGTTCGTGGTTCCGGGGCGGTCGGGGGGATCCGGGTGGGGTCCTTGGAGGAAAAGTTGGCGCTTTATGCTGACGATATTATCCTTTTCCTCCGGGACCCCGGCCGGTCGCTCCGTTCGGCCCTGGATCTGTTGGCAGTCTTCACCTCCTTGTCTGGTCTGCGAGTGAACTGGGACAAGTCGCTTATCCTTCCGGTGGACGCGGGGGCCCGTGCCCACGCGGACCCGTCCTTGCCCCTGTGTTGGACTGACAGGCTCAAATATCTGGGCATAGTGATATCCCCTGACATTCGAGACTTTTGTGACCTTAATTTATCTCCCTTGCTGTTGAAATTCGGGACCAAGCTGCGCTCCTGGGCTAATCTCCCCTTGACCCTGATTAGCCGCATTAACCTAGTCAAAATGAAGCTGTTGCCCCCTCTCCTATATGTGCTTCGTCACTCCCCAGTCTGGATACCGAAGGCCGTTTTTCGTCGGCTCCACTCTCGCATCCTTAATTTTATCTGGAACTCTCGCCCTCCTAGGCTTCGACTGACGATCCTACAGCGACCCTGGACTCGGGGGGGACTGGCGTGTCCGGATTTTTTCCGTTACTTCGTGGCGGGACTTTTGACGCATGCACACAACTGGCTGATCTCGGATGCCTCCAATGCCGCGGTGGCCCTGGAGGCGGGCCTGCTGGGCTCCTATGAGGCTTTACGTAACTTGTTGCTGCGTGGACCGAGGGCCCCGTACCCTGTCACTGTCTCGATGTTGGCAGTGATTAGGGCATGGAAGTTGCAATCGCCCTACATTCGGTTGGGACCTGGTCGGCGTTCCCCGAATTCCCCCCTATGGATGAATCCGGAGTTACCGGAGTTTTTCTCCATCCCGGATCCCTCCGTGTGGGCCTCCAAGGGCATTCTGTCTCTCTCTCACATCTGTCAGGGGGAGGAGCTTGCGTCGTTCGACCAACTGAAGGCCGATTTCTCCCTACCCAATTCCCACTTTTTCAGGTACCTGCAGCTCCGCCATGCCTTCCACAAACAGTTCGGTACTTTTTCTTGCGACTTCACGCTAGCTGACTTAGAGGCCATTCTCCGAAACGAGACTTTAAAAAAACCGCTCTCCACTATCTATAGTACCCTGCTCCCCAGTGTGCACTCGGGGCTGGAGGTTCTGCAGGCCTTCTGGGTGGCAGAGGCTCCCGGCCTTGATGCGGAGGACTGGGAGGACGTCTGGGATTACCCATTCCGTCACCTGGTGGCCGCCAGGGACCGCCTTGTGCAGTTTAAAATCCTTCATCGGTTTCATCTAACCCCGACTCGACTGCACAGGGCCTTCCCTGATACGCCTGCGGTCTGCTGGCGCTGCGGAGCGCCGGACGCCGCGTATACACACATGGTTTGGCATTGCCCACCCCTGGTGGAGTACTGGACCCGGATTCTGGACTTTGTTGCTCGAGTGACCACCATCCGCGTGCCTCTAAAGCTGGAGTATTGTATTCTGGGGCTTGTGAATGATCTGGCCCACTCTGTAGCGTCTCGCACTCTTTTAGGACTTCTGTTGTTCTACGCTAGGAAAATGGTGGTTCTCCACTGGCGGAAGCCTGCTGCACCCACCGTTTCCTCGTGGAAATCTCTTGTGA
This sequence comes from Pelophylax lessonae, assembly GCF_965119305.1. NCBI lineage: Eukaryota > Metazoa > Chordata > Amphibia > Anura > Ranidae > Pelophylax > Pelophylax lessonae. The sequence continues at coordinate 8,208,969 of NC_138780.1, forward strand.
ACTCAGTAATCCCACTTTACAAAGCAACCTATGCTAACAGGGGTTGCCCGCAAAAATTCTCAAAGGTGTGGGACATTTGGTTGGAGTCTGATGATACTACCAATGATGCGGGGGGCCCTGCTGTGTCGACTTAGGACCCCTAATTGTATTTGCTATTGCTAATTATTCCCCCTACATGCAGTGGACTCTGTTCAGATCTTCTTCTCCATTGAACTGATGGACCTTCACGCAGTGAACGGATTGCTCCTGTCCCCGGGATCCTTGTGCGTTGAACACCCTTATGAAGTAGCAGTTGGGTGCAGCCTTGTCTGGGGTTGTTTTTGCCTTTTGTTGCTGTGTATTTTATTTTATTTTATTTTGTTCTTTTTGTTTTGTTGTTGAGCCAGGGAATGCCCAATGGCTATGTTTTTGTATGTTGTTCTTTTTGAAACAAATAAAAAGAATTTTCAAAAAAAAAAAAGCAAAAACATTCACTTTACAATCCAGAAAGACAAAGAAAGTCAATACCATTCTATAAATAGAAAGAGAACCCGGCAGTGAGGAAAGTTCTGGAGGGCGATAAACCCGACACTCACACATTGGGTGAGCAGCCATCCAACACACCCGGCAATGACTTTTATCTACTAAAGGAGAAGAGCAAGTTTACTTTTACCCACTAGAGCTCCAGAAGGTTTTACCCCCTTCATGATCAGGCAAATTTGTGCTATTCGGCACTGCGCTACTTTAACTGGTAATTGTGCGGTCATGCAGGGCTGTACCCAAATTACATTATCTTTTTTTTTTACACAAACAGAGCTTTCTTTTGGTGGTATTTGATCACCACTGGGATTTTTATTTGAAAACAAATATAAAAAAAAAAAATGTTTTCTACTTTCTGTCATAATACATATAAATAACATCAAATTGAATCTTTCATTTAGGCTGAAATGTATTCTTCTACATGTCTGATATAAAAAAAAAAAAGAAAAATCCCAATTTTAGTCTGTATTAATTGTAGACCAGTGTTAATTTCGTCGACTAAAACCGACTAAAATGTTTTCGTTGACTAAATTAACACAATTTTAGTCGACTAAAATACGACTAAAACTAAAACAATTCAGATAACTAAAATACGACTAAAACTAAAATGGCATTTTAGTCAAAAGACTATAACTAAAACTAAATCGAAATTTGCTGCCAAAATTAACACTGGTGCATGCTGAAAGCTTAATACCACCATAAATAATAACATATTCGATTTTTCACTCCAGGACCAGCAGTAGTATATAATGAGTTTGGAAATTGTAGAGAAATGCTTAAATAATGCATTACAAATTACAATTGAACTACACCCATTCCATTATAGATGACTAAAATGAGTTTTAGTCGACTAAAATGTAGGACGTTTTAGTCAACTAAAATGTACTGGAGTTTTAGTCGACTAAATACGACTAAAACTAAAACACTTGCAGAAGACTAAAATGGGACTAAAACTAAAATGCCATTTTAGTCCTAAGACTAAAACTAAATTGAAATTTGCTGCCAAAATGAACACTGTTGTAGACATGTGCATGACGAAAAAATTTGTTTAGTTTAACCGCTTGCCGACCGCTGCAAGTAAACTTACTGCGGCGGTCAGCCCCGGCCAGGCAGAGTGACGTTAATTAACGTCACTAGCCTGAGAAGGTTTGGGGAGCGAGCGCGTGCCCGCGGAGGCGCGCTCCCGCTCCCACGCGGTCACGGACCCCCCCGCGCGTGTGACTGGCGGACCCGATGTCCGCCGGTCACTCGGCGATCGTCGGGGGAGAGGGAGAAAGTCAGGCGGCTTGTGTAAACAAGCCACCTGTCATTCTCCTCGGTGTAAAAACACTGATCAGACGGATCTACTATGTAGAACCGTTGATCAGTGTCCTTACAGTTCAAGCCACAGCCAATCACAGTAGAAAGCTCGCCCCTAGGGACACACACAGCCCCTCCCTCCCAAATAAAGTTAACCCCTTCACTACCAGTGTATTTTTACAGTGACAGTGCATATGTATAGCACTGATTACTGTAGAAATGTCACTGGTAACCCCAAAAGTGTCAAAAATGTCAGTCAAGGGTCCGATCTGTCCGCCGCAATGTCGCAGTACCGCAAAAAAAATCGCAGATCGCCGCCATTACTCGTTAAAAAAAACCACCAAAAATGACAGAAATCTTTCCCTTAGTTAGTAAACGCAATAACTTTTGCGCAAACCAATCAAAATACGCTTATTGTGATTTTTTTTACCAAACATAGGTAGCAGAAAACAAATTGGCCAAAAATTTAAAAAAATTTGATTTTTACATTTTTTGGGGGGGAATTTCATATAAAAAATGTTAAAAATATTGTTATTTTTTCAAAATAAATGCTCTTTTTTTGTTTATAGCGCAAAAAGTAAAAATTTCACAGGTAATCAAATACCACCAAAAGAAAGCTCTGTTTGTGGAAAAAAAAGGACTTAAATTTTGTTTGGGTACAGCGTCGCACGACCGCGCAATTGTCAGTTAAATTCGCACAGCGCCGAATCTCAAAAAGTGGCCTGGACGTAAGACAGCGAAATCCTCCGGTGGTAAAGTGGTTAATCTAGTTATTTCGTTTTGTTAAATTCGGTTGATTCGTTGAATTCGTATTTGGAATTCGTATTCGGGATTCGTATTCGGAATTTGTTTTTATGTCTTTTTCGAATTTTCTTCGAATATACTGGCTTTTTCAATTCAAAATGTTCAAAATGATAAATTTGGAATCGGTTGATTTGAAAACTTTAGAATTTTTTTTTTTTTAATCAAATGTGGCAAAGTGAACAAATAAAAAAATAAAACCTTAATCAAATGATGACAATGACTCTTTAAATCATCTTTGACTTAACAAAAACTGCAATTATTTCCAAATACACTAATAACACACACAGTCTTTAATTTCAGAAATATGTTTACAGATCGAATTGAACTTAAAGTCGATGTAAAATTCAATTCGAAGTTCAAATCGAATTTCCGAAATTCGGGCGAACTTAGTTTTGTTATTTTGAGCATTCAGTAAACCTTGTTTATACTCGGGTATTTGGATATATCCGAATCTCCCAATAATGAAAAAATGTAATATTTATTTGGAATGAATTGATTGGTGTGAAAGTTATAGCGTCTACAAACTATGGTATATTCTGTATATTAGAAAATTGATCAATCCTGAGGTACTGACGGTCTCATTTCTTGAGGCACAAAAATGCCAGGACTGTACAAATACCCCCCAAATATCCCCTTTTTGAAAAGTAGACAGTCCAAGGTATTTAATAAGAGGCATGGTGGGAGCTTTTTAAAGTTGTCAATTTTTTGCCACAATTTTTATAGAAATGAAGAAACTGGATACATTTTTTTTTGTCACAATTTTTATTAAAAATTAAGAAATTGGATAAAAGTTTTTTTTTTCACAATTTTTTTTTTTTTTGTCATCAAAATTAGAATTGAAATTTGAATCAAATTTTACATCGACTTCCAGTCGAATTCGAACTGTAAACATATTTCTGAAGTCAAAGACTGTGCGTTATTAGAGCACTATTTGGAAATAATTGCTGTTTTTGTTAAGCCAAAGATGATGCAGTACAGCATCATTATATGACTGGTGTGGCAGTTATCAGGGACACTGACTGGTGACAGTATGTTAAAGAAATAATAATAATAATTTTTAATTAAATTTTTTTCATTTTTTCACCTTTTTTTTTCACTTTTTACTATTTTTTTAAATACTTTCATCAGTGTAATTCGGTGACATCATAGTAACACTGCACTATTCTGAGGGAGTGATCAGGGATTATTTTTTTTTTTACATTTTGTTTCCCCTTACAATTAAGATTATTGTAACAGCAAAATTTTGATGAGTTCAGCATTTATAATAGCTGTGATCACTAGTGAGCTGTGATTGGCTACAGATAATCACATGGTATAGGGTGCTGTGATTGGCTACAGATAATCACATGGTACAGGGTGCTGTGATTGGCTACAGATAATCACATGGTACAGGGTGCTGTGATTGGCTACATATAATGACATCACATGGTACAGGGTGCTGTGATTGGTTACAGATAATCACATGGTACTGGGGCTGTGATTAGCTACAGATAATCACATGGTATAGGGTGCTGTCATTGGCTACAAATAATCTCATGGTACAGGGTGCTGTGATTGGCTAAATATAATGACATCACATGGTACAGGGTGCTGTGATTGGCTACAGATAATCACATGGTACAGGGGCTGTGATTGGCTACAGATAATCACATGGTACAGGGTGCTGTGATTGGCTACATATAATGACATCACATGGTACAGGGTGCTGTGATTGGCTACAGATAATCACATGGTACAGGGGCTGTGATTGGCTACAGATAATCACATTGTATAGGGTGCTGTCATTGGCTACAAATAATCTCATGGTACAGGGGCTGTGATTGGCTACAGATAATCACATGGTATAGGGTGCTGTCATTGGCTACAAATAATCACATGGTACAGGGTGCTATGATTGGCTACATATAATGACATCACATAGTACAGGGTGCTGCGATTGGCTACAGATAATGACATCACATGGTACAAGGTGCTGTGATTGGCTCAGATACCATGTGATAGCTGTGGGCCAATCACAAAATAGTCAACACAGCTGTTATGAATGAATTAATTTATAACAGCTTTGTTGACATTGTAATCATGTGATCACATAGCAATCACATGATCAGCGGGACCGGGGGAAAAGGGATCCATAATCCGCTCTGACCACCGGACACCCCCCACCCACAGCCCACACATGACACCTCCACTTTTTGGACAGTCACACCCAGGCCATGCCCACTTTCTGAAGGGCCCCGCCCCTAAATATATAGGACCTGCCCACTAGCAACCGCGATTCTCTTATTTAATACCCTTGCTCAGCTAATATGCATTCTCAATAACTCTAATATAGAGAATACTGTAATCCTGAGACACAACCCAGGACACGGCATTATTGGAGAAGAAGTCAGAGATGTGGGATTGTCTCAGCAACATTCAGAATATATATATTTCTTATCTTCCTAGATGTTTATTTGGAGCGGATTATACATCGTACTCTATAGGCAGATTATTTTCTTGTTCAGAATAGAGTCAGAATAGAGTCAGAGACAGAGTTTTAGAAAGTGCATTACCATAGAATTTACCAGAATTTACTCGAAATTAGCCGCAATGTCTTTAACTTTTAAGTGCACTCATCTAGTTTACAACTGATAATGAGATCTGCCAGCACAGCACAGACAGGGTTAATTATGGTAAACTCTCCAGCCCACTCTTTACCATTACATAGAGGGGGAAGGGAAGTAGAATTGTTCAGCAAGTAAAAAGCAGTAAAATGTAAGCAGAGATGTATTTTTAGCTCTTCTATGTGATTGGGAGCTTATAAAAAAAAGTAGATGTTATCTTACTTTGGATGCAAATGTGGAAATATTCCTCTACCTCTTTTTTTTTTTTTTTTTGCATTTTTTTTTTGCATTTTTTGCAGGGAGCTTTTATTTTTTATTTTTTTGCAACTGTGTTAATTGCGTTCAAAATTAAAACAAATACAAGTAATCAAATTAATTAGTTTATCTACACATCAATTGCGCACATTGATATAAATATTACTTATTAATTGTAACTAATATTTTTATGGTGAATTCCCAATCCCAGTTTTGCACTTTTTTTTTTTTTTGCAGGAAGCTTTTATTTATTTATTTATTTATTTATTTATTTATTTATTTTTGCAACTGTTTTAATTGCGTGCAAAATTAAAACAAATACAAGTAATCAAATGAATCTGTTTATCTACACATCAATTGCGCACATTAATACAAATATTACTTATTAATTGTAAATATTATTTTTATGGTGTATTCCCAATCCCAGATTTGCACTTTTTTTTTTGCAGGGAGCTTTTATTTTTTAATTTTTTTTGCAACTGTTTTATTTGAGTGCAAATTTATAACAAATACAAGTAATCAAATTAATCAGTTTATCTACACATCAATTGTGCATATTGATATAAATATTACTTATTAATTGTAACTAATATTTTTATGGTGTATTCCCAATCCCAGGTTTTGCACTTTTTTTTTTTTTTTTTTTTGCAGGTAGCTTTTATTTATTTATTTATTTTTGCAACTGTTTTTATTGCGTTCAAAATTAAAACAAATACAAGTAATCAAATTAATCAGTTTATCTACACATCAATTGCGCACATTGATACAAATATTACTTATTAATTGTGAGGATTATGGTGAATTCCCAATCCTAGATTTGCACTTACCAGATTTTCCCGTCATGAGTGCTGTGAAAAGAAAACACAAAATGTAAAATTTCCCATATCTGATCTATTTTCTATATCCCTCCAGTATTTCCCAGCTCTCCCCTCCTGCCTATGTAGACTGCTGAGATATAGGGGGGGGGGGGGGCTCTACATAGGCAGGACAGGATCACCCCCCCTCTTCCCTGCCTAGACCCCCCAGCCATAATTTAGTATTCCCCTCAACCCTTCTGTCTGGAATCCTCTCTCATATTTCAGCTGTATATCTATTTTATAAATTATTATTATTATTATTATTATTATACAGGATTTATATAGCGCCAACAGTTTGCGCAGCGCTTTACAATATGAGGGAAGACAATACAGTTACAGTACAATTCAGCTGAACTGGGAAAATGTAACAATTTAACATATTTAAATTATTTTAAATTGGCCCCTATTGTAATGTTATTACTTACTTATTGATAAAAGTTTGTGTTTGCTGTGTGTTATGTATTGTGTTGTATGTTCTGTTTGCTGTGTGTTATGTATTGTGTTGTATGTTCTGTTTGCTGTGTGTTATGTATTGTGTTGTATGTTCTGTTTGCTGTGTGTTATGTATTGTGTTGTGTGTTCTGTTTGCTGTGTGTTATGTATTGTGTTGTATGTTCTGTTTGCTGTGTGTTATGTATTGTGTTGTATGTTCTGTTTGCAGTGTGTTATGTATTGTGTTGTATGTTCTGGTTGCTGTGTGTTATGTATTGTGTTGTATGCTCTGTTTGCTGTGTGTTATGTATTGTGTTGTATGCTCTGTTTGCTGTGTGTTATGTATGGTGTTGTATGTTCTGTTTGCTGTGTGTTATGTATTGTGTTGTATGTTCTGTTTGCTTTGTGTAATGTATTGTGTTGTATGCTCTGTTTGCTGTGTGTTATGTATTGTGTTGTATGTTCTCTTTGCAGTGTGTTATGTATTGTGTTGTATGTTCTGTTTGCTGTGTGTTATGTTGGGTGTTTTGCACTTTGTGTTGTGTCTGTGTATGTATTATATAGTATGTATGTGTTTGTTATGTGATTTATGTGTGTTATAGTCGGTGTGTCTCTTTGTCGGTGTAACACAGGAAGGGCTCCCAGATGAAATCTAGAAGAAATGTCTTTGTACTTACACAGGAATATGATGATGATGGCGGCAGACATGGTCGCAGTGCCCAGCGAGATGTCAGCTTCTCTCAGTAAAGCAGAAGTTCTGACTCTTCTAACTTCCCGACTTTTATATACAGTATAGGAAATGTCATCACCGGTAAAACCACGGCAGAGGACAAAATTCAAGAGTAACCCGTGGGCGGGCTGCAGACACATCACAGAGTCACCCACATTCTCTTCTCCGGCACCCCCATGAATCAGGGCAGACTAAGGCAGGCCATGGGGGATGCAATTTTCTTTCCTGCAATCATAGGTTGTAAGAAAGCAAATCGCTCGATTCCCCTATCAACATAGGCGGGGTTGATAGAGAATCCCTCCGATGGAACTATTGTGTTCTCCCAGTGGGTGGAGGGGACCCTGCTGGGAGAACACAGTGATTACTGCTAGGGGCTGGAGACACTTCTTACACCAGGCCTGACGTCTTCATGGGGTCCCAAGATAGTGCTTTAACTCCACCATCCACCACAAACCCCTAGCCCAGGGGTACCCAAATGTAAACTTGAAAGGTCCACTTACCAATTTTCCATTCAGTCCGAGGTCCGGAAAAGTGACCGTCAAATTCCAAATACAGAATGCCAACAACAAAAAAGGAATTCCCCAAAACTTGCCCCCATCCAATACAGATTGACCAGTTACCCCATTAATGCAGAGTGACCAGTGTGCCCCCATTAATGCAGAGTGACCAGTGTGTGTGCCCCCATTAATGCAGAGTGACCAGTGTGTGCCCCCATTAATGGAGAGGGACCAGTGTGCGTGCCCCCTTTAATGCAGAGTGACAGTGTGTGCCCCCATTAATGCAGAGTGACCAGTGTGCCCCCATTAATGCAGAGTGACCAGTGTGTGTGCCCCCATTATTGCAGAGTGACCAGTGTGTGCCCCCATTAATGCAGAGTGACCAGTGTGCCCCCATTAATGCAGAGTGACCAGTGCGTGTGCCCCCATTATTGCAGAGTGACCAGTGTGCGTGCCCCCATTAATGCAGAATGACCAGTGTGTGTGCCCCCATTAATGCAGAGTGACCAGTGTGCCCCCATTAATGCAGAGTGACCAGTGTGTGTGCCCCCATTATTGCAGAGTGACCAGTGTGCGTGCCCCCATTAATGCAGAGTGACCAGTGTGCGTGCCCCCATTAATGCCGAGTGACCAGTGTGTGCCCCCATTAATGCAGAGTGACCAGTGTGCCCCCATTAATGCAGAGTGACCAGTGCGTGTGCCCCCATTAATGCAGAGTGACCAGTGTGCGTGCCCCCATTAATGCAGAGTGACCAGTGTGCCCCCATTAATGCAGAGTGACCAGTGTGTGTGCCCCCATTAATGCAGTGTGACCAGTGTGTGTGCCCCCGTTAATGCAGAGTGACCAGTGTGCGTGCCCCCATTAATGCAGAGTGACCAGGGTGCGTGCCCCCATTAATGCAGAGTGACCAGTGTGTGTGCCCCCATTAATGCAGAGTGACCAGTGTCTGTGCCCCCATTAATGCAGAGTGACCAGGGTGTTTGCCCCCATTAATGCAGAGTGACCAGTGCAGATTAGAGAATCGCATGATTACAAAAAGCCAAGTTCTTCTGCTTACCTGGCGGAGAGGCTTTCATACAAAGTCCCGCCTCCTGGACCGGCTCCTATGATAGACGTCACCAGTGTTCTGTCTATCATAGATAGGAGCCGGTGTCCAGGAGGCGGGACTTTGTATGACAGCCTCTCCGCCGGGTAAGCAGAAGAACTTGGCTTTTTGTAATCATGCGGTGCTGCCACAGTGTAAGACACAGCCACTCCGATCCTCTCCATTCTGCCCCCCGCTGATGACAGAAGGAAGGAGACCGCTTTGGCGGTCCAGATTTAAGCGCGTGTGGGTTCAGACAAGGCCCGGAGTCTGCCTATTGAGGACCCCAGCCCTAGCCTGACCAGGTCTGCCCACCGTTGCTTCCACCAGGACCCTTACTTCTCCATGTGTGTTCCTCATGGGATGCACAGTCTAGCTTTAGCTTAACATGGCACTATCCCAACTTCACCACAGCAAGGGAGCTAAGGATCCACTCCAGACACTTGGAGCAGCCAGTAGATCGATCCAAGTCTATTTTATTGAGGTAGTTCATACAGTCAATCGAAGGAGAAGAATGTGGAAAGCTCATTTGGCTGTTCTTCTTCTGTGGATTACAGGAGTGCAGTGCATTCTGTGACCCGTTTTCAGCAGACAGCGGGCTGAAGCTGACTGATGGCTGACCTCACAGAGCTGGTCCAGGCTCGGGCAAGATCGCTACAAGGTAGTCAGGATCCGCCCACATGTCTGGACCGGAAGTAAACTCAGGTGCTCAGCGAGTCGCTTAGAGCCTGAGCTGGCTGCTCCCGCCCCCTTAACAGCGCAGTGCTCCAGTGAGCTAGGGGGTGGGGGCAGAACAGAGAGCCGGAGACTGACAGTCACCAGCTCTCTGCTCAAGGATTTCTGAGAACCGAGCGATCAAACACCGCCAGTCGCTCGGTTCTCAGAGATCCTTGAGCAGAGAGCTGGTGGCTGTCAGTTTTAGAGCCGACAGGGGACAGATGCTGCATCCACCTATGTAAGTATGATGCAGGGAAAAAAAACGGACCCCCTTACTTCTCTTTTGATAAATTCTTTGTAAATCAGCCATGAGCAGTTCCTTCCGTTTTGAAGGCGTGCCTTCTGTGTCTAGTAGTAGGGATGTCCATCCCACAGCTAGAAATTAAAGAGTTTACTCCCTACTCCATCTCTCTATCCATTGGCTCTTCTCTTCCCATGCCAGCCTCATCATTTAACCAAGCTAAGCTAAAATCCTGCCAGGAAGGAAATTAAACCATTCTCCTTCCTGGAAGGATTTACAGAATTTACAGAAAATAGAGAAAAAAACAACATGGGGTCCCTACCAGCCTCACGATCACCGCCATACACCAATATTAGCACCCTGATCACCACCATACCCCATACCAACATCCTGATCACTGCCATACCACATACCAGTGTCCTGAGCACCAACATACCCCATTCTAGTGTTTTGATCATCCCCTATGCCGTACCAGTGTCCTGATCACTGCCATACCTAATACCAGGATCCTAGTCACTGCCATACCCCATACCAGCAACCTGGTCACTGCCAACCTGGTCACTGCCATACCCCCTACCAGCATTCTGATCACCAGCATACCCCATACCAGCATCCTGATCACCGCCATCCCAACATCCTGATCATCACCATACCCCATACCAGCATCCTGATCACCGCCATACTCCATAGCCCCATACCAGCATTCTGATCACCGCCATATCCCATACCAGCATCCTGATTACCGCCATACCCCATACCAGTGTCCTGATCACTGCAATACCCCACACCAGCATCCTGATCACCGCCATACCCCATACCAGTGTCCTGATCACTGCAATACCCCATACCAGCATCCTGATCACCGCCATACCCCATACCAGCATCCTGATCACCGCCATAACCCATACCAGTGTCCTGATCACTGCAATACCCAATACCAGCATCCTGATCACCAGCATACCCCATACCAGCATCCTGATCACCGTCATCCCAACATCCTGATCATCACCATACCCCATACCAGCATCCTGATCACCGCCATACTCCATAGCCCCTACCAGCATTCTGATCACTGCCATACCCCATACCAGCATTCTGATCACCGCCATATCCCATACCAGCATCCTGATCACCGCCATACCCCATACCAGTGTCCTGATCACTGCAATACCCCACACCAGCATCCTGATTACCGCCATATCAGCATCCTGATCACCACCATACCCCATTCCAGCATTCTGATCACCGCCATATCCCATACCAGCATCCTGATCACCGCCATACCCCATACCAGTGTCCTGATCACTGCAATACCCAATACCAGCATCCTGATCACCGCCATCCCAACATCCTGATCATCACCATACCCCATACCAGCATCCTGATCACCGCCATCCCAACATCCTGATCATCACCATACCCCATACCAGCATCCTGATCATCGCCATACTCCATAGCAGTGTCCTGATCACCCCATAGGCCATACTAGCATCCTGATCACTGCCATTATCCATACTAGCGTGCTGATCACTTCCATACCCCATACTAGTGTCCTGCTCACTGCAATACATCATACCAGCATCCTGCATTTATGGTCTAAACTGATCAATGGTCAGATATATATTCCATAGTTTGTGGACTCTATAACTTTCACAAAGACTAAATAATATACACTGATTTGCGTTGTTTTTACCAAAAAAAATCTACCAGAATACATTTTGGCCTAAATTGTTGAAGAAAGATTATTTATTAAAGTTTTATTTTTATTTATTAAAGTTTTATAACAAAAACTAAGCAAAAATGTTTTTTTCTTTTTCAAAATTTTAATTCTTTTTTTTATTTTATGTGGCAAAAAAAAAAAACAGTAGTGATCAAATACCACCAAAAGAAAGCTCTATTTGTGTGAAAAAATGATAAAAAATGCATATGGGTACAGTGTTGCATGACCGCGCAATTGTAATTCAAAATGTGACAGTTCTGAAAGCTGAAATTTGGCCTGGACTGGAAGGGGGTGAAAGTGTCGGGACTTGAAGTGGTTAAAACACCTTAAGGCAGAGCTAAACCTTTCTATCCTTTTGCAGTATTCAGCATTTCCCTCCTCTTCAGACACCAATGGCTGGGGTCTATATAACTCAAAGTCTGTCCGAAGGTCCTTCTTTTCCCATCATGCTCCACTGTATACATACCATTGGCTGAGTTTTCATGGAAGAGCCCAATCACTGATCCATGCAGACGGCTGTATGAACATTGACTATGGAGAACCTGCTGAGGAAAAGCACTCAGCCCCAACCTCTTTATTATCCATTGGCAATCTAAGAACAGACTTATATGTAGCGTGCCTTACACCATTATATAGACATGCCCGGAGCTTGAAGGAAATGATAAGCATAGGGCATACATGACAGGGTGGAAGGAAAACCAGGCATTAGGGGGTTAAATTAGTTGTTGCCAGGGCTTTTTTTCAGCGGGAACGTGGGGGAACGCAGTTCCGGCACCTCTAGCACTGAATGTATGCCATGGCAAGGTGTGCTAGAGGGTCTACTGATGCTGGATCTATTGATGCTGGATGGGATCTATTTTTGAATGGCAATCTATTGTTGCTGGTGGAGGATCTTTTGATAATGTGGGTTAATTGTTGCTGGAAGGGATCTACTGTTTGGGGAGGGGGTCTACTGTTGCTGGCTGCTAGAGAGTCTATTGATGCTGGCTGCTGGGAGATCTGTTGATCTTTTGCTGCTGCTGGGGGTCTATTGCTGCTGGGGGGGGGGGTATATTGCTGCTGACTGTGGGGGATCAATTTTATTGCTACCATTGGCTGAGTTTTCATGGAAGAGCCCAATCACTGATCCATGCAGACGACTGTATGAACATTGACTATGGAGAACCTGCTGAGGAAAAGCACTCAGCCCCAACCTCTTTATTATCCATTGGCAATCTAAGAACAGACTTATATGTAGCGTGCATTACCCCATTATATAGACATGCCCGAAGCGTGAAGGAAATGATAAGCATAGGGCATACATGACAGGGTGAAAGGAAAACCAGGCAGTAGGGGGTTAAATTAGTTGTTGGGATATGAGAGGTCAGGACTCTTACCTTATTGGCAGAGCAGACAAGGTGATGGGGAGGAGCAGGAGAGAGAGTAGTTGGAGGGGAGTTGTGAAGGGGCTTCACATGCAGACTGGAGATCATAGGAGAAACCTCCCTCCCAGCCGCCCTGGTGATGTTGTTTTCTGTCGCTCTGCTAAGGAGGTTGGATGTTGGCGGTTGGGGGTCTTTGACGAGGGTCCAAAACATGGTGTTGTACGATAAAATGGTGGGACCCATCTCAGGTATGGAGTCCTATGGTTGGTCTGGTTCAGTCTAGACCAGTGATGGCGAACCTTGGCACCCCTGATGTTTTGGAACTACATTTTCCATGATGCTCATGCATTCTGCAGTGTATTGGTGCATCATGGGAAATTAAGTTCCAAAACATCTGGGGTGCCAAGGTTCTCCACCACTGGTCTAGACCGGCCGGGCAGTGAAAGGTGGTAGGGGTCTGTGGTCAGTTAGGATAGTCCTCGAGGCCGTGTATAGGCGGCTGGGGACAGAACCTAACTTATTGGTACCACAGACTCCAGAGTTGAGGAAGATGGAATCGTCAAGGATCTGCAACCATTCTTTGATCTGGATTGGTTTGACTGTTTTATGTTTTTATGTTATTTATTTATGGTTTTGTTTAATAAAAGGCCATTTAATCCCAATGCTGAGTTAGTGTTGTAGTTTAAAGGTAAAGGGGGGTCGTGTTGGGTACTGATCCAGGTAATATGGTTAAACAGGTGGGATCTGAACTACCCTAGTCATGTACTGTCCGTGCATACAACGAGGACATTAGGAGTATAGGTATTTTTTAAAAGCATGCAATGTTTCTAATATTAGGTCAAAAGTGGCAAAGCTTGAAAATATCTGAAAATAATCTTCATTTCTGCATCGGAGCGTCTCTGTATTTCCTTCTTCATAAATTCTCCTGATGGTGGGAGATTGGAGTGACCACTTCTGTGTTCCCCATAACTCAGGAAATTGTAGGCTGTGTGAGCTCCATGGGCATCTCTCTACTTGTTATTTTTATATTTTATTTTTATAAAGTATCTGCTTGAAATTTTGATCATATAAACCGAATAAAATATCATTTAAAAAATAGTTCTTTCAGTCAACTGAAACAGTTTTCCATCCTATAATAAATGCCCCCGATGTTGGAAGCTTCTTGGAAGTTCTTCCTCTTCTCTACCACTTGTTGTGGAAGTAGATGAAGCAGAGAGCGGCAGCCAATACAAATCCAGAGATCACCAGTCGTATTATATTCTGCACCGTGTAATCTGAGGAGATAATCAGAGGATACATGGTCAAAATAAAATATAAATCCGGTATAGAAATGATCTTCATTCTTTGACGTTGACCTACTAATGGAGTAGAGGCTGTTGACCTTGCAAAGTCAATCTTCCCTAATTTAATGTTCACATATTTAATGAGGTGAAGCTGTGCTTAATAGAAATTGGGTGGAGAGTATGTGTCTGTCTATAAAATTCTGGCACCATCCCCTAAAGTTACGAAATGGGTAAATGTATCAAGTCTGTCACAATAGACGAGACAAGCGGGAATTTTAAAATTTGTGCCCAAAAACCTCAACAAAGAATAGCTAAAAAGTATATAAATTTTATTAAATAATACACAAAAATAATTTTTTAAAAAAACAACCACCTATGTGTGACATATCATAAGTGTTACACATGGGAATACACATCATACAGTTGGATGGATCGACGTGTTTCGCTCACGGAGTGAGCTTCTTCAGGATTCAGATGTGTTTACAATCTTCATGGTATATGCCTTATAATAAGTAAACAACATGGTATAAATGTCAATACAACATATCAATTTCAGTCAACACATAACTATATAATATACCATCATACATGTTAGATACATCAACAGTGAGGGGAGCAAAGAGAGAACAAGCTAAGTCTAGAAGGATATTAAAATAAAAATAAAAAAGGGGGGGAGGGAATAAATGTTGGAGACCTAAATGGAGCAAACCATTGGAGGGGGGGGGGAGCAGAAGACAAAGGGATAAAAATGGGAGAAGCCAAACCAGGTCATAACCTTACCCTGAATAAGGTTAGATCAATAGATGCCTTGAACGAAAAGGTGTCTTCAATATAGATTGACTATGGCTGTTACATGTGGATAAGGAAAATAGGTGGGGAACCCCCTGAAAGACGACGATATATTGAATATCCACAAACTAATGTCTATCAGATTGATACGTTGTATTGCCATTTACACCATGTTGTTTACTTATTATAAGGCATCTACCATGAAGATTGTTAATACATCTAGATCCTGAAGAAGCTCACTTCGTGAGTGAAACGCGTCGATCCATCCAACTGTATGATGTGTATCCCCATGTGTAACACTGATATGTCACACATAAGTGGTTGTTTTTTAAAAAAAATATTTTTGTGTATTATTTAATAACATTTAAATAACTTTTAGCTATTCTTTGCTGAGGATTTTGGGCACAACATTTTAAAATCCCCGCTTGTCTCGTCTGAAGCTGTGCTTTTTTTTGGCCGAACCTTAGGATAAATTTCTCCCCCACCCCCATCCTTCCCCTTTCACCCATTCATTTTTTAGAAAAATGTATACAAATAAAATAAAGACTTTTTTCTCACCAAACTCCACCATTTATGTTCCTCACCGCCCCTAGCTCCTGGAGTGACAACTGGTGGATCCAGAGGTGCAGTCTGAGCTAATGCCGAATGGTCCCCTTATATATTCAGTAATTACAGAAAATGTCAACTCCAGCCCAATAATACATTTCAATTATTTTACAGCAAAATATTTTTTCAGCTAAATCCCTCCACTCATCCCTACACATGATTGGATATTCAAAGTAAACACAAGATCACCTTATTCTTTAATACAAGGTGAGAATTCTTTACTCTTTTAATAAATGAGTTTCTTTGCTTGCAAAGCATACAGGCAGAGCAGGATTTATAAGGGGGCAAAGGGGAAAATTGCCCCCTGGGCCCCCCTACCTGGGCCCCCCTTCTACTTTATAAAAAAAAAACTAGATAAAAAATGAGTTTTATTATTAAAAAAATGAACAGTGTGTGTGGGTGTCAGGATACGGAGAAGTTAGAGGCAAAGAAAAGGATGAGGGCTTCTGGCAGATGTTTTACATTTCAACTTCTCATATTTTACTTTTTGAGATGTTCCTTTTGACATGACTGCGATGTGGAATTTATTGCCCTGTTCATGAGAGACAAGTGGGCTAAGAAGGGAGAAGTTTGAAAAATGTTGGAAAATGCCAAGCAACAGCCCCGACCCCATTGTGTGGGAATGAAGGCAGTGAGGAAGATGTGAGAGAAGGTCAAGGGGTGAATTCGACACTCTGAGATGTTGAATTGGGTAAAACTTTGTTAGCAAATTTCACCCAAATATATGAGATTGTTTGAATTCGGGAAAGACCTAGGCTTTATTATTTCAGGTCACCTCTTTTATGTGTCATGTAATTTAATCTCTATGTGGAGCCCCCCAACGTGAAGTGCCCTGGACCCCCTGAGATCTAAATCTGGCACTGCATATAGGACTTTACATTTAAAATGCTTTGAAGCACTATGAATGAATGTGTAACCTTTACCTCAAAAGTTTCCCAGGCCCCATCAGTTCAGCAGGGGGGGGGGCGGAGAGAGGACTATATAATCACTTTGGGGCATAGGTGGAGTAATCCTCCAGGCTGTGGCACCTGACAATAAACTAAAGTTCCGGTCTCTTCTCCTGTATCAATCAGCTGGGAAAGACCAGAATTATGATGTAAATGTTTGCATGTTTGCAGCTGAGGATTACTTCACCTGATCTCAAAAGTAATTAAAGAGTCTCTTCCCGTCCCCCATCCCCCTGCTGAACTGATTATCCCATGGGACAGAGAGGGGACTATTTAAAGAGGATTGCACAGTGTACATTACATTCATACACCTGACTTCTGCACCCTGTACATTATATACTCCTGACCCCTGTACATTATATACTCCTGACCCCTGTACATTACATACATCTGACCCCTGTACATTACATACTCCTGACATCTATATATTACATACTCCTGACCCCTGTACATTACATTCTCCTTACCCCTGTACATTATATACTCCTGACCCCTGTGCATTACATACTCCTGACCTCTGTACATTACATACATCTGACCCCTGTACATTACATACTCCTTACATATATACATTACATACTCCTGACCCCTGTACATTACATACATCTTACCCCTGTACATTACATACTCCTTACATCTATACATTACATACTCCTGACCCCTGTACATTACATACTCTTGACCCCTGTACATTACATACATCTGACCTCTGTACATTACATACTCCTGACCTTAATACATTACATACTTCTGACCCCTGAACTCTGTACATTACATACATCTGACCTCTGTACATTATATACTCCTGACCTCTATACATACATACTCCTGACCCCTGTACATTGCATACATTTGACCCCTGTACATTACATACTCCTTACATCTATACATTACATACTCCTGACCCCTGTACATTATATACTCTTGACCCCTGTACATTACATACATCTGATCTCTGTAAGTTTTATTCTCCTGACCTCAATACATTACATACTTCGGACCCCTGAACTCTGTACATTACATACATCTGACCTCTGTACATTATATACTCCTGACCTCTATACACTACATACTCCTGACCCCTGTACATTACATACATCTGACCTCTGTACATTATATACTCCTGACCTCTATACACTACATACTCCTGACCCCTGTACATTACATACATCTGACCCCTGTACATTACATACTCCTTACATCTATACTTTACATACTCCTGACCCCTGTACATTACATACATCTGACCCCTGTACATTGCATACATCTGACCCCTGTACATTACATACTGCTTACATCTATACATTACATACTCCTGACCCCTGTACATTACATACTCTTGACCCCTGTACATTATATACTCCTGACCCCTGTACATTACATACTCCTGACCTCTGTACATTACATACATCTGACCCCTGTACATTATATACTCCTTACGTCTATACATTACATACTCCTGACCCCTGTACATTACATACATCTGACCCCTGTACATTACATACATCTGACCCCTGTACATTACATACTCCTTACATCTATACATTAAATACTCCTGACCCCTGTACATTACATACTCTTGACCCCTGCACATTACATACATCTGACCTCTGTACATTACATACTCCTGACCTCTATACATTACATACTCCTGACCCCTGTACATTACATACTCTTGACCCCTGCACATTACATACATCTGACCTCTGTACATTACATACTCCTGACCTCTATACATTACATACTTCTGACCCCTGAACTCTGTACATTACATACATCTGACCTCTATACATTATATACTCCTGACCTCTATACATTACATACTCCTGACCCCTGTACATTACATACATCTGACCCCTGTACATTACATACTCCTTACATCTATACATTACATACTCCTGACCCCTGTACATTACATACATCTGACCCCTGTACATTGCATACATCTGACCCCTGTACATTACATACTCCTTACATCTATACATTACATACTCCTGACCCCTGTACATCACATACTCTTGACCCCTGAACATTACATACATCTGACCTCTGTACATTTTATTCTCCTGACCTCAATACATTACATACTTCTGACCCCTGAACTCTGTACATTACATACATCTGACCTCTGTACATTACATACTCCTGACCTCAATACATTACATACTTCTGACCCCTGAACTCTGTACATTACATACATCTGACCTCTGTACTAGGGATGATCAAACAGTTCGGGTCGACCATCGGTTCGACCCGAACATTGGCTGTTCAAAATTCGGCCGAATTCCGAACTTTTTGCGGTAAAAGTTCGGAATTCGGCCACCAGAACCGTCCAAAATGCAATGGGACAGGAACTGGGCTTTAAAAGCCCGTGATTGGCCCAGAAACATCAGTAAAAGCAGATTGGAGTGACTAGGGGGTCCAGAGGCCAATCAAGAGTGGATACGCCCCCCATACACCCCCCAGTATATAACATAGCCCCACCAAATCTCTAGCACTGTAATAGAGAGGCTGTGCAATAGAGTGGAAGCATTTCTTTTACTCCTGCTGCTCAAGTGTCATTTTGCAATTATTAGTGTGAGGAAAGGGATATGCAGTGTAGTTAGGGTACTATATACCACTATAGTTAGATTCAATAATCTAGTTTCTGTAGGGAAAGTGTTAAGTGTCAGGGTGACCGTAGTGTAGTTTAGGGTGAACTGACTCTGACTGCTATGCCAGGGTGACCGAACTCATCCATGACAGGGTGACCACCAGAGAAAAAAGATAATTTTTCTTAGAATTTCAGTAGCGCAGGGATGGGGCTCTGCTCCTTTCACACCTGGGCATTTTTGTTGCAGGCGTTTATTGGGTATTTTCTGGGCGTCTTTGGAGGCAGGCATGACATCTGAACTTCTGTATAGGGGTATATATACACACACACATATATATATATATATATATATATATATATATATATATATATATATATATATATATATATATATACACACATACACACATATAGGTGTGAAAGGAGCGGAACCCCATCCCTGCGCTACTGAAGGGATGGGGTTCCGCTCCTTTCACACCTATATGTGTGTATGTGATGTGTATATATATATATATATATATATATATATATATATATATATGTGTGTGTGTATATATATACCCCTATACAGAAGTTCAGATGTCATACCTGCCTCCAAAGACGCCCAAAAAATGCCCAATAAACGCCTGAAACAAAAACGCCCAGGTGTGAAAGAAGCGGAACCCCATCCCTGCACTACTAAAAATTCTAAGAAAAATTATCTTTTTTTTCTGGTTCTGGACATGCTACAGAGCTGAAACTTCACAGGTACAATTTTTAGACTCCCCAGACACTAAATCAAAAGAAATCTCTTTTTTTTTTTTCAATAATTTTTTCAATAATTGGCTCTCTATCAAAAACGAACATTTTTAACCTCCCTGGTGGTATGATTATGTCAGGAATTCTGTACCAAAAGCGGTACAATTTTTTGCATGGAAATTTGGCGTTATGTATTAAAGGCCTACAATTCTTAGTAAATACTTACTTAAAACTTACCAAAACAAGACTCTAGTAGACATCCCAGGTGTGATAAATTTGAAACACAAACACATGAATTATAATGTAATCAATAATATAATTTTATTCAATAATGCAATGAAAAATAATGAAATTTGTCAAACAAAGAAATTCAATACACATCCTGAGTGTGAAACAGTTTGAAGCATGGAACTAGACAAAGTCCGACGTTGCAATCAGGACAATAGTACCTTGTTTCCTTTCGGACTTTTCTTCCATTGCCATCCTTCTTAGAACAGCAAACGACGCACATCCTGGTAGGCGCTAACTTTCTTGGGGTGGGCGGTACAAAGTCTACAAAATGACGAACTGTCAGGCGTTCTAGATAGCCAACGTCAACAGCGCATCGTCCGGGTCTGTTAGCAGGACTGATGGCGTTGGGTGGTTGACGAAAATCTGCTCAGCCACCTTCCAGATAAAGTCCGAATGAACAAGAGGTATGGTAGTGTTTGCTTTGTAAAGGATATAGGCGTTCCAAAGGCATTGTTCAAGGAGATGCCTGAAAATCTTTTTGTAGTACTTTTTTTGTTGTTTCCGCATCGCCAGGTAAAATGTAATTGCCTGATCGGCTCGGTCGACACCTCCCATTGTGTGATTATAGTCGATCAAGACTTGCGGCTTCAGCACATCTTTTCCGTGTTTTGTGCAGACCATGGCAGTGGAGGTGCTGTGCACGGTGCTCATGAGACACATGTCATTTTTGTCTCGCCACCGCATTGCCATCATTTTACCCTTTTGAAAGGCAACCATCTCTCCTTTTTTTAGCTTTTTCCTGCTAAACATTGATGGCATGTCACGCCGGTTTGGCCTAACAGTACCATACCCATCTGTTTTGTTTAGGAGCAAAACCTCATAAAGTTCCTGGAGAGGTGTAAAAATTGTCCGTTGTCACGCAATATCCCTGGTTCAGCAGCGGGTCCAGCAGTGAAAGGACAGAGGATGTGGCCATCCCATAGCAGCTGTACTTGGGATTGAACTTTGTACCTTTCCCGGTGTAAATGATAGCATTCCATATATATCCTGTGGACGACTCACAGAGCATATAAAATTTGATCCCGAACCGTGCTCTTTTGGATGCAATAAATTGTATCCAGCTCAGGCATCCCTTGTAGGCCATCAGACTTTCGTCCACACTGACATCCTTGTCTGACACATAGGTCCGCTGGAAGTTGGTGACAATCATTAGGCACACCTCCCAGATTTTTTTGAGTTTGGGCGCCGGATACGTGGCCTCATCAAACTCTTCGTTGTTGGCGAAATGTAAATTTTTCATGATGAGTGAAAAACGATATTCGGACATCACTGTGCCAAAAAATGGAGTGGCCAGTATCTTATTGGTGGTCCAATACCATTTCTGGAGCGCTTTCCCCACCACCCCCTGAAGGATGATGAGTCCCAGAAACTGCCAGATGTCCTCTTTACTGACCGGTTCCCATTTTCTGGATCGGGAAAATCTGGCACGCAGCCTAGCGGATTGCTGCTCATGGTAGCGGTTGGTTTCTGTGACGAATCGATTTTTAAAATTACCTCCTCAGTAAGAAATCATTTCAGATACGCCAGAGGGTTGTCACTCTTCACATCAACCTTCATCCCAGGAGATCCAGTGAATCGGAATCTCGGGGGCGCTGCCTGGTCCGCATCGCTGTTTAGAGGGCACCAAGTGCGCACACCACTTAGGTTAGGTGCGGGATCATCGGCGTCACTTTCTGGATCAGTGTCGGTGTCAGAGTCAGATGACAAATCTCCCCACAACTCACTGTCACTCTGTTTTGCGAGCAGCTCCTTTTCGCTGTTGCAGTCACTCATCTGATCCAAAAGCGCATATGTAGGACAGCGCTTTTTTGATGCCCTTTTTAAATGATTTTATTTCTCACAAATGACAATGGCAAGGGGCACTGAAAGGGCACTGTGTCTTTTACCAAAGTGATACAGTGTAATCCTCTCAGATTACACTGTATCACCTCCTTTGTATGTGTTTATGTTTGGTGCAACTTTGAATTTCCCTCCCTAGTTCCGCTCCCATGCAGCATTGCTGCTGCAGGGAACGGAACCAGGAAGTCCTCATACCGACAGACGAGCGGCAGGGATCTCGGCTGGCGATCACAGCAATGGAAGATCATCGCTGGATCGCCAGGAGAAGGTAAGGAACCCCGCTGCAAGCTCTGCACATCTACCCCGAGCGTGACTCGGGGATACCGATAATAGCAGGGAAAATCCACCCGAGTCACACTCGGGGATACCGCTAAGCCGGCTAAGAACTTTTTTTTGTGTGATTAATAGTCCCTGGGGCATGACCCAGAACCCTAGGCACTTTTTAGGGGCATTTATTGGGTTTTAGGGCTTCAAAATTGTGTTTTTTGATTCCAGAAGTTCGGGTCCCATTGATTTCAAAGGGGTTCTGGAATCCGAACCGAACTTTCGGGAAGTTCGGGTGTTCTGGTCGAACCAAACTTTTCAAAAGTTCGATCATCCCTACTCTGTACATTACATACTCCTGACCTCTATACATTACATACTCCTGACCCCTGTACATTACATACATCTGACCCCTGTACATTACATACTCCTGACCCCTGTACATTACATACTCCTGACCCCTGTACATTACATACATCTGACCCCTGTACATTACATACATCTGACCCCTGTACATTACATATTCCTGGCCCCTGTACATTACATACTCCTGACCCCTGTACATTACATACTCCTGACCCCTGTACATTACATACATCTGACCCCTGTACATTACATACATCTGACCCCTGTACATTACATACATCTGACCCCTGTACATTACATATTCCTGGCCCCTGTATATTTCATACTCCAAACCCCTGAACTCTGTGCATTACCCACTGCTGATACCTGTGTATGTTACATACTCCAGGTGTACTCTACATTACATATATCTGACACCTGTACACTGTAGGGAGGATCAGATTGTAAGGCCCTCCCACTGTTAACCCCATTTTTTATACTCACAATTCAGCCCCAATGATTTCTAATGGCAGCACTCATTATATAGAGGTAATATGTGATGGAACAAGATGCTGGTTTAATGTTATGTGCTCACCATTTATCTGGATATAGATCCCATCACTCATCTTCCTTACAGTGTCAGACGCCGTCCTCACTTCACAGGTATATTTCCCAGAATCCTCCAGCTGAGCTGACCCCACTCTGTATGTATCAGATACAGTGTATCCCCGCACAGTCCGTCCATCTCTGTAGAAGGCAAAGTGCAGCTCTGTGCCCCCTCTGAGTGGATCCAGTCTGGTGTCACATCTCACCGTCATTTCATCATCTTCTATTACCCTGGACGGGGTCTTTTTTATTTTCGGAGTGGAGAAGAGCTCTAGAAGAGAAAATCATGACATTGGCAAATTTCTGGAGACAGGTTTCTATTTTCTTGATGAAATTCTAAGTTTTTATCTGCTGACTCTTGGGGTATCTATTGTTGAGACCTCTATTGGTGAGCTTAGTTCTCCAATCTGTACACCTGCTGTGCCCATTATGAGGGGTTCCCACCATCCCTGTGCTGAGTTACTTGGTCTGTACACCTGATGTGCCCATTATGAGGGCTTCCCACTACCCATGTGCTCAGTTCCCGGGTCTATAAACCTGCTGTACCCATTATGAGGGGTTCCCACCATCCCTGTGCTGAGTTCCCAGGTCTATACACCTGCTGTACCCATTATGAGGGGTTCCCACCATCCCTGTGCTGGGTTCCCAGGTCTATACACCTGCTGTGCCCATTATGAGGGGTTCCCACCATCCCTGTGCTGAGTTCCCGGGTCTGTACACCCGATGTGCCCATTATGAGGGGTTCCCACCATCCCTGTGCTGAGTTCTAGGGTCTGTACACCTGCTGTGCCCATTATGAGGGGTTCCCACCATCCCTGTGCTGAGTTACTTGGTCTGTACACCTGATGTGCCCATTATGAGGGCTTCCCACTACCCATGTGCTCAGTTCCCGGGTCTATACACCTGCTGTACCCATTATGAGGGGTTAATTTTGTTTATTGAAAAATCTTACAAACAACAACTTATATACAATAAAACCATAATAAATAAATTAATAAATAACATATTTACAAAATAATTAAATATAACGATACAAAACCAAAAACCAAGCAAGAACATAATATATAAACCAAATTGCGCACAGCATAAACCCTACGAGAGAGCCAGACTAAGGAACTTCACCGTCACCATGCATGTAGCCTTTTATCAAAAATATATTTTATCTGAAAATCTAGGGGAGTGAAGCAAGGACAGAAAGAAAAGCCGCACACCCCGAGATCAACAGGCAGCAGCTACAGAGTCCTGATATTCCTCCACGCCTTTATCCAGGCCTCCTGCTGCCACCTGTCTTTCTCAAGACCCCGAATCTTCCCAACCTCACCCAGAATGTTCTGCACCACCACCTCAACAGGGAGGATTTTACTCCTTAAGGATACCTGGCACCGTGCACTCCACGTGAAATAACGGACTACTAGACTAACTAAAAAAAGTGTTTCCAAATCATAATCCCGGTGAGTCTGGAATGCCCCATACACCCACTCTGCATAACTCATATGGGGGAGGAAGGGTACACTCAGAGCCCTCCCTACCCTCTTGTACACCTCTATATTAAAAGGGCACTGAAGCAGAAAATGATCCATGGACTCCACCGCTCCTCCACACTCTACTCTCGGGCAGCCCCGATCACTCACAGAAAGAAACTTCAGGTTGCCCTTCACATATAGTTTTCCATGGAAAGCGAGCCAAGCCTGATCCCTAAACTTCATTGGGATTCTCTCCAAATTAATCAAACGCAAGCCCTCCCTCAAAACCAGGCTTGGGCAATCCCTTAAGGCCAGTGGTTCACAAAAAACAGAGCTCATGATCCGCTTCCCAAGAAGTTTCCTTGGAAGAGATCTGATCTCCCCTGCTGTTACTTGCCACTGCCGAAGTATTTTCAAACACGGGGC
The DNA here is from genome assembly GCF_965119305.1 of Pelophylax lessonae. NCBI lineage: Eukaryota > Metazoa > Chordata > Amphibia > Anura > Ranidae > Pelophylax > Pelophylax lessonae. Next base: position 8,234,282 of record NC_138780.1, read on the forward strand.
AACATAAGTCGGGAGCTTATCATGCTTGACCCTCAGGCTTTTCACTGGCCCACCATTTTCCCAGTTTCGCAGAAAGGGCCTAAACCAGGACTGGAAAATACCCACCCACCCAGGCGGTCTCTCTGCCAACATGTTACCAAGGTTGTACTTTACAAACATCAGAGAGAAAAAGACTACAGGGTTGATCATTCCTAGACCACCCTCCCGCCTAGGAAGATAAGTCACACTCCTTTTGACAAGGTTTATTCTGTTCCCCCATAACAGCTGGAAGAAACAACTATAGATCCTGGTATAGAGAGACACTGGCAAAACGCAGACAAAACTGACATACAGAAAAATTGGAATCAGGTAACCTTTGATCAGATCAACCTTTTCCCTTAAGGAAAACCGCCAACTTTTCCAGCTCGCCACCTTGGCATTGGCATTCTCCAGCCTGCTCACCCAATTTGCATGACCATAGTCACCTGGGCCAAATTCAATGCCTAGAACTCTAATTTTTTGTTGGGGCTCCGGGAAGTCATCCGGGAGAACAAAGCTCTCACCTTCCACGCCCATCCAGAAAGCTTCACACTTGTCCTGGTTGACCTTTGAACCTGATGCTTCCGCATACAGCCTTGTCACTGAGACCACCTCCTGCGCTTCCCCAGTCCCAGAGACAAAAACAGAAACGTCATCAGCATAAGCCACAACCTTCAAAGGAGGCTCACCAGCGATGCCCAAAGGTACCCCACACAATGGTCCACTCTCTAGCCTTCTAATGAAGGGGTCGATTGCAAACGCATATAGCAGAGGACTCAAAGGACACCCCTGACGCACACCTGAGCCAACCACAAAGGGCTGCCCAACCCAACCATTAACCAGAGGAAAGCTTTCAGCCCCTTTGTACAAAATCTTGAGCCAATCAATGAAACCCCCCTCCAGGCCATACTTGCCAAGAAGGAGCCATAGGTACTCATGATTAACCCTATCAAAGGCCTTAGCCTGATCCAATGTCAGCAGATATTTACCCCAACCAGCAGCCCTACAACGCTCCAAGGCCTCCCGGACAGCTAACACAGCTGAGAAAGTGCTTCTACCCTGGACCGAGCAGTGCTGGTGATGGGATAACAAATCGCCTGCCACTGATGATAATCGCCAGAAAAAAATCTTTGCCAGTATCTTTCTATCAACATTAAGAAGGCTAATGGGGCGCCAATTCTCAATCATCGAAGGATCTTTGCCCTTTGACAGAAGAACCATTGCAGATTGCCTCATGGAAGGAGGGAGAGAACCCTCATGCAAACAGCCATTAAAAACCTCCGCAAGGTGTGAAGCCAGGATCGTCTTAAAACATTTATAAAATTCGGCTGTCAAACCATCTGGCCCTGGCGTTTTCCTGATGGCTAGTTTATCAATAGCCTGGATCACCTCATCTGCAGTGATTTCCTCTGTCAAATTCATCAAAGGAACAATATTTTCCAGACCTGGTGTAGAGTCCAAAAAACTCAACATCCCTGTCCGATCAAGGTTCTTTCCTCCCAGGAGATCAGCATAGTATGACCTGACGACCTCCAGGATCCCTGACCTAGACTTCGTCAGAGTGCCCATACTGTCCTTCAGGCCATTGACCGTCTTAACTGCTACGCTCTGTTTACAATTCTGGTAAGGGTCAGGCGAATGGTATTTCCCATAGTCCCTTTCCTGAACCAAAGAGGCGTGCCGGTCATATTGATGTCTCCTCAGGAGGAGCTTCACCTCAGAGATCGCCCCAGAATCTCCTCCATTCGAAACAAGGCGGTCCAGTTTCCTCCGCAAACGCTGGTAGGTGATATACTTATCTTGCTGTCTCTTTCTCCCTATGGCCTTGAAAAGCCTAACAGTCCGCTGTTTTATAAGCTCCCACCATTCTGACTTACTGTTGCAAAAGTCTAGGATAGTTACCTGTGCCTGAAAAAATTCCTCAAAGGATTGTCTTACTTCCTCGTCATCCAGGAGGGCTGAATTCAATCTCCAGATACCCCTCCCCCTAGGTGGCACGCCTGAGGCATTCAGAGTCACAGAAAGAATACAGTGATCGGAAAACTCCACTGCCCGACACACAGGTGCCGAAAAAGAAGAGTCCTCCTTTAAAAAAAACCTATCTATCCTACTCTGACTATTACCTCGCTGAAAAGTGAACCCCGTGCTGTCTGGGCAGCGCTTAATGTGCGCATCTACCAGACCTGCTTCCCTAACCATTGCATTCAGGAAAAGGCTGTCATAGCCCAGCTTATCTCTGAAACCTCTCCTGTCTTTAGGCCTAGTAATGGTGTTGAAGTCACCTCCAAAGATAACCTGCTGAGCCGTAAAAAGAAAAGGCTTTATCTTTGTAAAGAGGCATTTCCTGTCCCATTTTGTCTGGGGACCATAGATGTTAATCAGGCGCAGGTCCTGCCCCCTCACAGAGACATCCAAAATCATGCATCTCCCAATCTCTACCTCAATTACCCGTCGGCACGTTACCATACCGGAAAAAAGGACCGCAACCCCGCTGTAAGGCTCGGCCGCAAGAGACCAAAAGGAGGGACCACGCTTCCACTCCTTCTTTGCCAGATGTATATCAGCTAGATTACTGAGATGGGTCTCTTGCAAAAACAAAATGTCAGCATCAAACTCGCTGAGCAAAAATAAGGCCATATGACGAGCACTCACTGATTTTAAGCTGGCAACATTAATGGTTGCCACTTTTAACGGAGTGGGAACTGCCATTAGGATAATTGAGGCAGCCGTTTCTTAGCCTGACTACTCTCTCTCCCTGGAGAACCAGTGCGCTTCAGTGCACCCTGGGACTCATCATCCATGGAAGATTCTGTACTCAACGAGTCCCATTCATTGTCATCATCTGACAGGACCTCAAACTTATTTGTCAAAGGCAAAACCTTAGGACTTTGGGCAACTGAACACCTTTTTTTTTTTCTTTTGCCCTTCTTCCTTTTCTCCTCCAACCATTCCACATCATCCTTGGACAAACTACAAATTACAGTTTCCCCACTCTTACCCTCCGCTTCACCCCCACTCTCCCTTACCTTATCTGCCACCAGGCCAGCCTCTTCACCATTTTCCCCACTCCTCTGCATCCCCTGGTCCCCAATAGAAGCCCTGAAATGTTGAGGGGGTGGGACTGGCACTGCACTTGATGCCCCTGCATCAGCACCTCTTGCGGCCTCTGCAATTTTGGAGGACATAGACACAGAAGGATTGGACACATTCTCGGTAACTGATACATGCAAACGCACAGACTGGGGCGCCACAGATTTGGAAGACACTGACACACTGGGAATTGGCTCAGACTGGGGCACCACAGACTGGGAAGACACAGGCACACTAGGCAAACGCACAGACGGGGGCACCACAGACTGGGAAGACACAGGCACACTAGGCAAACGCACAGACTGGGGCACCACAGACTGGGAAGACACAGGCACATTAGGCAAACGCACAGACTGGGAAGACACAGGCACACTAGGCAAATGCACAGACTGGGAAGACACAGGCACACTGGGCATTGGCACAGACTCAGAGGGAATCGCAGGCACCCTAGCTGCTGAGCTCTGAGCATCCTCCATGTCCAGGCGGAAGAACTCTTTCATGAGTTCGGGCTGGTTATGCATTGCCTCAGGACACTGGCTATAAGGATGCCCAACCGCATTGCACAAGTTGCACCTTATAATGTTGCAATCTTTTGCCAAATGTCCTAAATCCTGACACAGAGAGCATTTCATTACTGGACAGGAGGATGCAAAGTGCCCTTTATCCCCACATTTATTACACAGCTTTGGCTGGCCTGGATAGAATATGGTCAGCCTGTCCCTCCCCAGGAAAGCTGAGGATGGCAGATGCTGGATGACATTATCAATAACCCTCAGTTTTAGCTGCACAGACCATCCCCCCCGTCCATATTCCTCGATCATCCATAATTTTGTGTAAGGGGCTCAGGATGTCTCCATATCTCCTCAGCCATACAGATAAATCCCCTTGTGGAATGGACTCATTGCGCACAAGAATCGTCACCATTTTAATGAGTGGCTGACGTGACACAACTTTGGGGATGAGCCCTCTCCAGTCCGGCAGGCTCCTACACACATGCTCATATTTCTCCCAAAATATGTCCAAAGACTCCGGACGGATAAAGGACAAATCATACTCATAGGAGCCGGTCGGACTGATCAGGGCGAAGATATCTTCGGGTCTAAACCCCATCTGCAAAATCTTATCCACCACAGCTCTCCTATATGGGGGAATACCTTCGCCTTCCCATCTCTGCTGAACCACATTCCTCCTTTTAAAAAGTGAGGAAGATAAACCATTTCCATGTTCCCCCCTACCAGATCCTGTAGCAGCACCAGCATAAGTTTTCCTCCCAGACATACCACCAGTAATTACAGCATTGTCTTTAGACACAGCCACACCTGCTGACAAGGAGCCTGAAACATCCCTTGCAGTCTTTGGAGCAGCAGAGACAACACCCACCCCCTCCCCCTGCTCTGAGCACTCAGCTGCTTTCCTGGGTTCAATCACAGTTGTGTCTACTGCAGAATCCAAAACAGTTGTAGCACTACTGCTACCAGCACCTCCTCCACCATTCTCAGGAACAGCCACTGTATCAGGTCCAGGCAAAGCCTCTGCATTGTCCATGGTGCTTTTCTTTGCAGACTCTTCAACCAGAAGCTTAATGTTATTTTCAGTTTTCCCACCAATTATATTTAAAGTTTTTTCAGCAGGTGCATCAGGTTGCACTGCATGCTGCACAATGTCTATGGGTGTGGGCTGACAGCCCATAGCACTACAACCCTCAGCAAGCACATTGTCATTAAAGTTCACATCACCACTTTGCACACACACTGTACCTGCTTGCTGCGTTGTTACCTCTGCTGTATGATGGCTGATGGCGGGATCAAACTTCCTCCTGGTTTTTTTAGACTTTATGGTGAATCTTCCTTTCTCCACAGGTCTCTCTTTCATAGGGCGAGGAACAGTATCCATCTCCTCATCTGAGGAATCCGCAGAAAAATGAAACTTTCTTCCATCCAGAGGGGTTTCCAGCTCAGCGATGAACTCCAGCATCCCAGTACCCCCCTCAACCTCCTGCTCAGATGTTCCACATTGCTGCTGCAGAGGGAGGGAGACAGAGGCCTCCACCATTGGGGGCTCAGCAGATGTCTGAGGTGTTGAAGAGCTGGGCTCATCCTCCGTGCCCACTTTCTCACTCTCTGCTGACTCTGTCGGTACCTGAAACTCCTCACTGACTGGGTCACTCTCCATGCTGGAAACGACTCCTCTCCTCATACGGCTGAAACGCTCCTCATTCCTGTATTTCTCCTTAAATGCTCCGCTATTTTCCTTCAGAGAGCTCACCAACTCTTTCTGCTTCTTCAAAGCTTGCTCCAAGTCCTTCAATTCAGGCCTCAGAGCCGGTCTCTTCTTGCTGTAGAGTTTGGCACAAAACAGCTTTTTCTTTTTAAATTCAGCTTTTAAAGATGCCAATTTCTCCTCCTCTTTCTCAATCCGTGTCAGCTTGTCCACAATCCTCCGTCTAAAGGTAGACAGGGATTCACCCCTCCTTGGGCCAAGCTCCATGTCTTCCATAGACTGAGGCCTAGTCTCAGGCCTATCCAGGGGGCCCCCGCCAGGGTCCTCCCCAGGATCCAGCATCCCTCCTGGGGCAGAGAAGCAACTCTAGCCCCTGGCTTCTGGAAGCACACCAGCTAAGGAACCAGCAACCTCACACCTCGCTGTCAGGGAGTGGAAAGGCAGTTTCCCACCATCCCTGTGCTGAGTTCCCAGGTCTATACACCTGCTGTACCCATTATGAGGGGTTCCCACCATCCCTGTGCTGAGTTCCCAGGTCTATACACCTGCTGTGCCCATTATGAGGGGTTCCCACCATCCCTGTGCTGAGTTCCCCGGTCTGTACACCCGATGTGCCCATTATGAGGGGTTCCCACCATCCCTGTGCTGAGTTCTAGGGTCTGTACACCTGCTGTGCCCATTATGAGGGGTTCCCACCATCCCTGTGCTGAGTTCCCAAGTCAACAATGGGGCATTAATCCTCCCATTATAACCAATGATGGGGCACCATTCCCCCTACTGACACCATCAATCTGGCACTATTCCCCCCATTATAACCAATGATGGGGCACTGATTCTGGGGCATTTTTTACTCCCATTGACGCATTTATAAACATTTAGGCTTATCAAGTGTTTTTTCAGTCAAAACGCTCGTCTCCTGAACACACAAGTAATGTTTTTTTGCCTCTAAACTCCTGTAAATGTCTATGTGTGCATGAACACCGAGGTCACCATGGAGGGGCAGCGAGAGGCAAAGAAAAACAAAATGTCAGATGCCTGTAAAACAGATGTTTTTTAGCTCAAGTGTGCATAGGGCCCAAAATGTTATCCCTGTCCCATCCAATGTCCCTACAGATCCCTACACTGAGCTCTTTCCACTATATCCATCCATCCCCAGATCCCCGTACCATCCCCAGGATGTGTTGTAAGGACTCACCTTTCACAGAGACTGAGAATTCATCTGAGAACTCAGGGTAATCAGATCTACCAGGAAATACTATCCATTTAGTACATTTATAATATCCGGCTGATTTAAGTTCTACTTTGTGAATACGAAACTCAGAGTTCGGGAATTGTGATTTTATCTCTTCATTATTCTTGAAAAATCTTGGTGGAAAGCTAGTATAATCTTTTCTATGATGACATCTCAGAGTCAGGGGGTCTCCTTCATAAATAGCAGATGGAGGTCTCTGCAGGATGACATAACCTGAGAAAAGAAATAATATTATATTTACAGACCTCATATAATGGAATTATGGAGATGAGGAGATAACTCACGGCGTGTAACATTTAGTGTGACGGGATCACTGATATCACCGGCACTGATCCGGCACTGGTAATCTCCTCTGTCCTGCATACCAGAAGATGTTCTGTGAAGGATCTGTTGATCTCCAGTTATTGGTTGGTTATCTTTGTACCATTGATAGGTCCGGGACTTCTCTGGTACAGTAGACGGCACATTACATGTTAGAGTCACATTGTCATAGTATAGAATATTCCCCCAGCTGGGTGTGAAGGTCACCACCGGTCTGATGGCCTCTCCTATAGAAGAGAGAAGAGATCACACATAACCACATACACAGCACAACGTTCATCAATGAAATCATATAGATGAGAGAAAACATTCACTTTACAATCCAGAAAGACAAAGAAAATCATTACCAACCTATAAATAGGAGAAAAAGAACCCGGCAGTGAGGTAAGTTCTGGAGGACGATAAACCCGACACTCACACATTGGGTGAGCAGGCATCCAACACACCCAGCCAGGGCCGCTGATAGGGGGGGACCACCAGCCCTCTTGTAGGGGGCCCGAGCACACATGGGGGGCCCACACAGAGAGGGGGATTAATGATGGACAACAAATACAGAAATCTTCCTCCGGCACCTGAATCTGATCTGTCCCTCTCCCTGCTATCAGCTTTTATCTGTTGATAAAGAGACAGTTGTCCCTCACTAATCCCCCTCCCTTGTGTGGGCCCCCCTCCCAGCACTTATCTCTGCTCAGGAGTTTATTTGTAAATTGTAAATATATGTAGATAGCTTCAAGGTAATATGTTACCATAATCCCGTCATAAATTTAAAAGAAAGAACCCCCTTTGCTTGGTGGGACTTTAGAGGTAACAGTAGAAATCTCTCAGGAGAAAAGGTTTAATTATGTAAAAGGTGAAATTTATTTTGAAGAAAGAATATAAATGCTGAAAACATCATCATATCCACAATAGCATATAATCATTGACTTTGAACTATCATATAGTGATACAATACAATCACAGGTGAAAAGCAGAATCCTACGCGTTTCAAAACGTTGTCAAATACAAAACTCTTCCTCAGGTAATCTGCATATATTCATGAAAAGCATAATTGAATGTAAGTTACAAGTCCCAGGAAAGGACAAACACTTATTCATTTTACAATAGTGGTTTACATTGAAACAAGCAACTATGCAGCTGCGACACATCTTACCCCAAATGTACCTTGGAAATCTCTCTCGGCCCTCCAGTGATGCCACCAAACCCCCTCCCATGAAGTACCACCCCGTAGGGAAAGAGAATCCCCCAACATACAAAAGCCAAAACTGGAGGGAAGAAGAAATAAAGAAGAAAATAGTCAATAAAAGAACCCCTAGATGAATTGCCAGTTATGTTGAGGCCACATACCTGCAAAAGATAGAACCCCATAGGATTACCCTTCAGGGGATACAATGATTCTCCCAAAAGTCGAGAGCTAGAGTCAGGTGTGTTCCATTAAGAATTATTCTTCACCTGAAAATAGTGAGTGTGTTTTATAATTATCAAGTGAACTGGGGTAATGTGTTGATAATTATTTGCACAATAAAGATAAGTATACAAAGAAATTCACCTGTTATGATGATTTTCAGTATAGACAGAGAAAGAGTTTTTATTAAAAGTTCCAAGAGGTTACCCTCCGATGTATATATCTCCCGGACCTACTATATTGTTGATCTGTTGAAGGAGAGGAAAGGAAAGAATGGGGGAAGAGGAGGTACACCATGAGCCCTTTTGAATGAAGGTGGTACATGGACAATTCTGGATTTCTCATATTTAATGTGTCTTACCTTCCTGCTCTATCAGAAGGTCTAAAGTGTCCTATCGACCTCCATAGATATATTGCCCAGAAGTCTTTGGCAGTATATCCAGGGTTTAAGATGATAATACCACCTGTTACCTAAAATATATATAAAGAAAATATATATATATATACATTGTTGTATATGCAACCATCTATTCTAATGAGGGTGGTTATTTCTGAAAAAAATTGTCAAATACCGTTCAACTTGTAACCACCAACATCCCTGGCATCACAGTGTCCACTGAGACCAATGGCGTATCAGCCCTAGAGATGTATAGTGTTTGCCTCAGTAGCGCTCCCCCTGTAGATCCTAAGGGCAAAGAGGAAAACCCCTTAAGTATATATGTCTCAAAGTTTAAAAAGTCCATTGGTCCCCAGGAGAGTACTTACTATTAATACAGGTCGAGGTTCGTAGCTGGACAGCGGTCCTGTGGTGGCTCGGAGAGATATCTCTCCGTACTGACTCTCGGCGTCCCCTTATATGCTGCTAGATGACTGAGAGTCTCGCGGAACTCCCGCGGGATCCATGTTTAATTGTATCATTTCCGCCCCGGCTGTTGCCGTGACGTCATTTCCGCCTATCATTCCCGCGGGAAATCCCGCGGGGCTGGCGGTGACATCACATCCGCCCTTACTTCAGACGGACGTGACTGCAGGTCATTTCCGCCTATGTCTCCCGCCGGAGATCCTGCGAGGCTGGCGGCAACAACATATCCGCCCTTACTTCACATGGACATGGCTACATGTCCGCCCAAAGTACAGCGGCGCATTGATACAGCGGGACCGTTAAGAAATGTACATTCACAAGTTTAAAATGACCGGAAGAAAAGAAGGAAAAAACATTTAGCAGAACGCGACTTTGCCTGAAATATATCAATTCAGTGCAATACATATGCGATTCATATGGCACATGAATATTCTAATATTAACCATCTAATGGCTGTATAAAAGCTCCTAGTCATCTAAGTGCTCCAAAAAGGGGAAAATCTATATCAGATAACGCCCCAGGCACGGGTAATGCGTGTGCCCCTAAAAATACTAGGGGTTCAGAAGTGAAATCCCTGGGGGCATGGTTGCAACCAGGTATCACCATTCTGAGAACGCTTCATTCTCCAGATGGTAGGGGGCCAAAAACCAAAATTAGTCCCCATTGGAGATGTCTCACCCGTGCCGGGCTCTCGGCTGGCAGGGAGCCCCCCGAGGGAAAAAGACCATGCATAGCTAATTTCATGGCTAGGGGTAATTTTGGCTGGTGGGCCTGCACTGGAAAAGGGGGGAGGAAAAAAAAAAAAAAAGGGGAGAAGAGGAGAAAATAGAAAACCATATAAAGAAAAGAGGAAGGAAAAAAGAATCATAGTTGGAGGAGGAGTACCCTGGAGGGTGGAAAGGGACCACGGGGGAACAAGAGGAATAGACGAAAGAGACAGAACTCCCCCCACATTGGAGGGGGCCTGTAGAATGACCATCCCACTCATATTTCCAGGTAAAATTGGAGGATGTGGGTCGCACGGTGCAATCACAAATTATTTCAACAAACTTATACATACATATCTAATCACTTCAAGGTGTGCTGCAAACATTAATATTTGACCCACTAGGAGATAGAATATCTCATACATTTCAATATAGTGTTTTCTTACATATTCCATCAGAATCAGGAAAAAGGGAAGGGGGGGGGGGAGGATATATAATGTTTACAAAGCCCTAGATGAATTTAGGGGAGGTATTGAAAAAATATATATGAGAGAAAGGAAAAAGCACAGATAGTAGTTGCCCAAAAACTCGCATAGGGCAACCGCTCCACCTGTGTTTGGTAGAGGGAAGAGGACCTCTCAATCTGTCTTACCCGAAGAGAATCCCTCTAAGAAAGGTCTATAGCTCTCCGTTTCATTCAGGCCAGGGGGGGTGGTCGCCCCAAGTCTAGCAAAAGGGCTCATGGTGTACCTCCTCTTCCCCCATTCTTTCCTTTCCTCTCCTTCAACAGATCAACAATATAGTAGGTCCGGGAGATATATACATCGGAGGGTAACCTCTTGGAACTTTTTATAAAAACTCTTTCTCTGTCTATACTGAAAATCATCATAACAGGTGAATTTCTTTGTATACTTATCTTTATTGTGCAAATAATTATCAACACATTACCCCAGTTCACTTGATAATTATAAAACACACTCACTATTTTCAGGTGAAGAATAATTCTTAATGGAACACACCTGACTCTAGCTCTCGACTTTTGGGAGAATCATTGTATCCCCTGAAGGGTAATCCTATGGGGTTCTATCTTTTGCAGGTATGTGGCCTCAACATAACTGGCAATTCATCTAGGGGTTCTTTTATTGACTATTTTCTTCTTTATTTCTTCTTCCCTCCAGTTTTGGCTTTTGTATGTTGGGGGATTCTCTTTCCCTACGGGGTGGTACTTCATGGGAGGGGGTTTGGTGGCATCACTGGAGGGCTGAGAGAGATTTCCAAGGTACATTTGGGGTAAGATGTGTCGCAGCTGCATAGTTGCTTGTTTCAATGTAAACCACTATTGTAAAATGAATAAGTGTTTGTCCTTTCCTGGGACTTGTAACTTACATTCAATTATGCTTTTCAGGAATATATGCAGATTCCCTGAGGAAGAGTTTTGAATTTGACAACGTTTTGAAACGCGTAGGATTCTGCTTTTCACCTGTGATTGTATTGTATCACTATATGATAGTTCAAAGTCAATGATTATATGCTATTGTGGATATGATGATGTTTTCAGCATTTATATTCTTTCTTCAAAATAAATTTCACCTTTTACATAATTAAACCTTTTCTCCTGAGAGATTTCTACTGTTACCTCTAAAGTCCCACCAAGCAAAGGGGGTTCTTTCTTTTATATTTGTAAATTGTAACTTTGTTTCTCTCTCTCTGTCTCTCTGATCACTGAGCTCCAACTGCCCAGCCTGTATATTTTTCTCATCTCATCTTCTTTTTTATTTAACATAGTTTTTTTTTTTTTAGATTTAGCAGGAATTATGCGATTTGTTATATTTGTGTCTGATAATAGTGATTTTGTTGTAATTTTAGCTAAATATATCTTTAATATTTTCTTGAGGGGGTCCTGCCAGGTAGTCTGTATGGGGCCCCGCGATTTCTAATAGCAGCCCTGCACCCAGCAATGAGTTTTATCTACTAAAGGAGTAGAGCAAGTTCACTTTTACCCACTAGAGCAGGGGTGTCAAACTGGCGGCCCTCCAGGTGTTGCAGAACTACAAATCCCATCATGTCTCTGCCTATGGGAGTCATACTTGTAACTGAAAAGCATCATGGGACTTGTAGTTCCGCAACAGCTAGAGGGCCGCGAGTTTGACACCTGTGCACTAGAGCCTCAGAAGGTTTTATCCCCTTCATGATCAGGCTATTTTTAGATATTCGGCACTGCGCTACTTTAACTGGTAATTGAGTGGTCATGCAATGCTGTACCAAAATGTATTTATTTTTTTTACACAAATAGAGCTTTTTGGTGGTACAGTATTTGATGACTACTGGGATTTTTATTTAAAAATAAAATTTTGAACATCATTTTTTTTCTACTTTCTGTCATAATACATAAAAATAAAATCAAATTTCAACATACATTTAGGCGAAAATGTATTCTGCTACATGTCTGATAAAAAAGAAAAAAAAATCCCAATTTTAGTGTGTATTAATTGTAGATATGTGCATGATGAAAAAAAATGTGTTTAGTTTTGTTTAGATTCGTTAATCTAGTTATTTAGTTTAGTTAAATTCGGGTAAATTGTTCAATTCGTATTCGGGATTCGTATTCAGAATTCCTCTTTTTTCAAATTGTCTTTTAATTTAACCACTTTACCACCGGAGGATTTTGCTGTCTTACGTCTGGGCCACTTTTTGCGATTCGTCGCTGTGCGACTTTAACTGACAATTGCGCGGTCGTGCGACACCGAACCCAAACAAAATTTACGTCCTTTTTTTTCCCATAAACAGAGCTTTCTTTTTGTGGTGTTTGATCACCTGTGCGATTTTTACTTTTTGTGCTATAAACAAAAAAAGAGCGTTTAGTTTGAAAAAATAACAATATTTTTAACATTTTTTTTATATGAAATTCCCCCCAAAAAAGATGTAAAAATCAATTTTTTTTTAAATTTTTGGCCAATTTGTTTTCTGCTACCCATTTTTGGTAAAAAAAATCGCAATAAGCGTATTTTTATTGGTTTGCGCAAAAGTTATTGCGTTTACTAACTAAGGGAAAGATTTGTCATTTTTGGTGGGTTTTTTTTAACGAGTAATGGCGGCGATCTGCGATTTTTTTTGCGGGACTACGACATTGCGGTGGACAGATTGGACCCTTGACTGACATTTTTGACACTTTTGGGGGTACCAGTGACATTACTGCAGTAATCAGTGCTATAAATATGAACTGTTACTGTAAAAATGACACTGGCAGGGAAGGGGTTAATTGTATTGGAGAGGGAGGGGTTAATGTATGCCTGGTGCTTACTGACGTGTGGGGGGGGGAGGTGACTGAGTGAGCCAGGGACAGATCGATGTTCAACTATGCTGAACACTCCGATCTGTCACTCCCTGTCACTTAGGAGATCCGCCCGCTCTGTTTACACAGGCGGGCGGATCTCCAAACTGGATTCCCCGACAATCGGGGCAGAGCAGCGGCGATCGCCGCCGCTACTCCCCTGGCCCGACTCCCGCTGTGAATGAAAACAGCGGGAGCGCGCCTCCGGCCGCGCGCGAGCGCCGCCTACAGGGGGAGGAGTCTAGCGACGTAGGTCTAGGTCATCAGACGATAACGAGCCACTGTGCCGCAGTAGCAGTGTTAAAGTGGTTAAGGACTTTATCGATTCAAAATGTTCAAATCCACAAACTATGGAATATATATCTGAGAATTGATCAGTTGAGACCATTTTGAATTGGTTGAATCGAAAACTTTAGTTTTATTTTTTTTTTCGATTTGAATGTGGCAAAGTGAACAAACAAAAGAAAAATCTTCATGAAATGATGACAATGACTCTTTATATCATCTTTGGAATAACAAAAACAGCAATTATTTCCAAATACACTAAAAACACACACAGTCTTTGGTTTCAGAAATATGTTTACAGTTCGAATTCGACTGGAAGTCGATGTAAAATTCAATTAGAATTTCCGAAATTTGGACGAATTTCGTTTCGTTATTCGGAGCATTCGATAAACTTTGTTTATAATGCAATTCAGGTATTCGGATATATCCGAATCTCCGAATAATGAATTTGAATATTTTTACGGAACAAAACGAACCGCTCTGTCTAATTAATTGGTTTGTGTGAAAGTTATTGCATCTACAAACTATGGTATATTCTGTATATGTGAAAATTGATCAATCCTGAGGTACCGACGGTCTAATTTTTTGAGGCACAAAAATCCCAGGAAAGAAAAAATACCCCCCACATAACCCTTTTTGGAAAGTAGACAGTCCAAGGTATTCAATAAGAGGCATGGTGTGAGCTTTTTAAATTGTCATTTTTTTGTCACAATTTTTATTAAAATGAAGAAACTGGAGAAATGTTTTTTTTTTTTTTTTCACTATTTTTTTGTCGCCAAAATTCTAATTGAAATTTAAATCGAATTTTACATCAACTTCCAGCCGAATTCGAACTGTAAACATATTTATGAAATCAAAGACTGCGTGTGTTATTAGAGCACTATTTGGAAATAATTGCTGTTTTTGTAGCAGTACAGCATCATTATATGACTGGTGTGGCGATTATCAGGGACACTGACTGGTGACAGTATGTTAAAGAAATAATAATAATTTTAAATTTTTTTTTATTTTTTTTTTATTTTTTTACTTTTTTGAGATCTGCGAGCACAGCACAGACAGGGTTAATTATGGTGAACTCTCGAGCCCACTCATTACCATTACATGCAGGGGGAAGGGAAGTAGAATTGTTCAGCAAATAAAAAGCAGTCAAATGTAAGCAGAGATGTATTTTTAGCTCTTCTATGTGATTGGGAGCTTACAAAAAAAAAAAAAGTAGATGTTATCTTACTTTGACTGCAAATGAGAAAATATACCTCTACCTCTTTTTTTACAAGTAATCAAATGAATCATTTTATCTACACATCAATTCCACACATTGATACAAATGTTGCTTATTAATTGTAACGATTATTTTTATGGTGAATTCCCAATCCCAGTTTTGCCCTTATTTATTTATTTTTGCCTTTTTTGCAGGGAGCTTTTATTTTTTATTTTTTTTTGCAACTGTGTTAATTGAGTGCAAAATTAAAACAAATACAAGTAATCAAATTAAACACTTTATCTACACATCAATTGCAAACATTGATACAAATATTACTTATTAATTGTAAGGATTATTTTTATGGTGAATTCCCAATCCCAGATTTGCACTTACCAGATTTTCCCGCCATGATTGCTGTGAAAAGAAAACACAAAATGTAAAATTTCCCATATCTGATCTATTTTCTATATCCCTCCAGTATATCCCAGCTCTCCCCTCCTGCCTATGTAGACTGCTGAGATATAGGGGGGGGGGGGGCTCTACATAGGCAGGATGGGATCACCCCCCCCCCTCTTCCCTGCCTAGACACCCAGCCATAATTTAGTGTTCCCCTCCCCCCTTCAGTCTGGAATCCTCTCTCATATTTCAGCTGTATATCTATTTTATACATAAACTGAACTGGGAAAATGTAACAATTTAACGTATTTAAATTATTTTAAATTGGACCCAATAATAATGTTATTACTTATTGATACAAGATTGTGTTTGCTGTGTGTTATGTATTGTGTTGTATGTTCTGTTTGCAGTGTGTTATGTATTGTGTTGTATGCTCTGTTTGCAGTGTGTTATGTATTGTGTTGTATGCTCTGTTTGCAGTGTGTTATGTATTGTGTTGTATGTTCTGTTTGCTGTGTGTTATGTATTGTGTTGTATGCTCTGTTTGCAGTGTGTTATGTATTGTGTTGTATGCTCTGTTTGCTGTGTGTTATGTATTGTGTTGTATGCTCTGTTTGCTGTGTGTTATGTATTGTGTTGTATGCTCTGTTTGCTGTGTGTTATGTATTGTGTTGTATCTCCTGTTTGCTGTGTGTTATGTATTGTGTTGTATGTTCTGTTTGCTGTGTGTTATGTATTGTGTTGTATGTTCTGTTTGCTGTGTGTTGTGTATTGTGTTGTATGCTCTGTTTGCAGTGTGTTATGTATTGTGTTGTATGTTCTGTTTGCTGTGTGTTATGTATTGTGTTGTATGTTCTGTTTGCTGTGTGTTATGTTGGGTGTTTTGCACTTTGTGTTGTGTCTGTGTATGTATTATATAGTATGTATGTGTGTGTTATGTGATTTATGTGTGTTATAGTTGGTGTGTCTCTTTGTCGGTGTAACACAGGAAGGGCTCCCAGATGAAATCTAGAAGAAATGTCTTTGTACTTACACAGGAATATGATGATGATGGCGGCAGACATGGTCGCAGTGCCCAGCGAGATGTCAGCTTCTCTCAGTAAAGCAGAAGTTCTGACTCTTCTAACTTCCCAACTTTTATATACAGTATAGGAAATGTCATCACTGGTAAAACCAAGGCAGAGGACAAAATTCAAGAGTAACCCGTGGGCGGGCTGAGATCATCACAGAGTCACCCACATTCTCTTCTCCGGCATCCCCATGAATCAGGGCAGACTAAGGCAGGCCATGGGGGAAGCAATTTTCTTTCCTGCAATCATAGGTTGTAGGAAAGAAAATCGCTCGATTCCCCTATCAACATAGGCAGGGTTGATGGAGAATCCCTCCTCTAATGGAACTATTGTGTTCTCCCTGTGGGTGGAGGGGACCCTGCTGGGAGAACACAGTGATTACTGCTACGGGCTGAAGACACTTCTTACACTGGGCCTAACGTCTTCATGGGGTCCCAAGATAGTGCTTTAACTCCACTATCCACCACAAACCCCTAGCCCAGGGGTACTCAAATGTAAACTTGAAAGGTCCACTTACCAAATTTCCATTCAGTCCGAGGTCCGGAAAAGTGACCATCAAATTCCAAATACAGAACGCCAACAACGAATAAAGGAATTCCCCAAAACTTGCCCCCATCCAATACAGAGTGACCAGTGACCCCATTAATGTCGAGTGACCAGTGACCCCAATATTGCAGAGTGAACAGTGACCCCAATAATGCAGAGTGAACAGTGACCCCATTAATGCAGAGTGACCAGTGTGCCCCCATTAATGCAGAGTGACCAGTGTGTGTGTCCCCATTAATGCAGAGTGACCAGTTTGTGTGCCCCCGTTAATGCAGAGGGACCAGTGTGCATGCCCCCTTTAATGCAGAGTGACCAGTGTGTGCCCCCATTAATGCAGAGTGACCAGTGTGCATGCCCCATTAATGCAGAGTGATCAGTGTGCGTGCCCCCATTAATGCAGAGTGACCAGTGTGTGCCCCCGTTAATACAGAGTGACCAGTGTCCCCCATTAATGCAGAGTGACCAGCGTGCGTGCCCCCATTAATGCAGAGTGACCAGTGTCCCCCATTAATGCAGAGTGGCCAGTGTGGGTGCCCCCATTAATGCAGAGTGACCAGTGTGCATGCCCCCATTAATGCAGAACGACCAGTGTGTGTGCCCCCATTAATGCAGAGTGACCAGTGTGTGCCCCCATTAATTCAAAGTGATGAGTGTGTGTGCCCCCATTAATGCAGAGTGACCAGTGTGCCCCCATTAATGCAGAGTGACCGGTGTGTGCCCCCATTAATGCAGAGTGACCAGTGTGCATGCCCCCATTAATGCAGAGTGATCAGTGTGCGTGCCCCCATTAATGCAGAGTGACCAGTGTGTGCCCCCGTTAATGCAGAGTGACCAGTGTCCCCCATTAATGCAGAGTGCCCAGCGTGCGTGCCCCCATTAATGCAGAGTGACCAGTGTCCCCCATTAATGCAGAGTGACCAGCGTGCATGCCCCCATTAATGCAGAGTGACCAGTGTGCCCCCATTAATGCAGAGTGACCAGTGTGTGTGCCCCCATTAATGCAGAGTGGCCAGTGTGTGTGCCCTTATTAATGCAGAGTGACCAGTGTGTGTGCCCCCATTAATTCAGAGTGACCAGTGTTTGTGCCCCCAATAATGCAGAGTGACCAGTGTGCCCCCATTAATGCAGAGTGACCAGTGTGCGTGCCCCCATTAATGCAGAGTGACCAGTGTGTGCCCCCATTAATGCAAAGTGACCAGTGTGCATGCCCCCATTAATGCAGAGTGACCAGTGTGCCCCCATTAATGCAGAGTGACCAGTGTGTGTGCCCCCATTAATGCAGAGTGACCAGTGTGTGTGCCCCCATTAATGCAGAGTGACCAGTGTGCCCCCATTAATGCAGAGTGACCAGTGTGTGTGCCCCCATTAATGCAGAGTGACCAGTGTGCGTGCCCCCATTAATGCAGAGTGACCAGTGTGCCCCCATTAATGCAGAGTGACCAGTGTGTGTGCCCCCATTAATGCAGAGTGGCCAGTGTGTGTGCCCTCATTAATGCAGAGTGACCAGTGTGCCCCCATTAATGCAGAGTGACCAGTGTGCGTGCCCCCATTAATGCAGAGTGACCAGTGTGTGCCCCCATTAATGCAAAGTGACCAGTGTGCATGCCCCCATTAATGCAGAGTGACCAGTGTGCCCCCATTAATGCAGAGTGACCAGTGTGTGTGCCCCCATTAATGCAGAGTGACCAGTGTGTGTGCCCCCATTATTGCAGAGTGACCAGTGTGTGCCCCCATTAATGCAGAGTGACCAGTGTGTGTGCCCCCATTATTGCAGAGTGACCAGTGTGTGTGCCCCCATTAATTCAGATTGACCAGTGTGTGTGCCCCCAATAATGCAGAGTGACCAGTGTGCCCCCATTAATGCAGAGTGACCAGTGTGCGTGCCCCCATTAATGCAGAGTGACCAGTGTGCCCCCATTAATGCAGAGTGACCAGTGTGTGTGCCCCCATTAATGCAGAGTGACCAGTGTGTGTGCCCCCATTAATGCAGAGTGACCAGTGTGTGTGCCCCCATTAATGCAGAGTGACCAGTGTGTGCCCCCATTAATGCAGAGTGACCAGTGTGCCCCCATTAATGCAGAGTGACCAGTGCGTGTGCCCCCATTAATGCAGAATGACCAGTGTGAGTGCCCCCATTAATGCAGAGTGACCAGTGTGCCCCCATTAATGCAGAGTGACCAGTGTGTGTGCCCCCATTAATGCAATGTGACCAGTGTGCATGCCCCCATTAATGCAGAGTGACCAGTGTGTGTGCCCCCATTAATGCAGAGTGACCAGTGTGCATGCCCCCATTAATGCAGAGTGACCAGTGTGTGTGCCCCCGTTAATGCAGAGTGACCAGTGTGTGTGCCCCCATTAATGCAGAGTGACCAGTGTGTGTGCCCCCATTAATGTAGAGTTACCAGTGTGTGTGCCCCCATTAATGCAGAGTGACCAGTGTGTGTGCCCCTATTCATGCAGAGGGACCAGTGTGCGTACCCCCATTAATGCAGAGTGACTAGTGTGCATGCCCCCATTAATGCAGAGTGACCAGTGTGCATACCCCCATTAATGCAGAGTGACCAGTGTGCATGCCCTCATTAATGCAGAGTGACCAGTGTGTGTTCCCCCATTAATGCAGAGTGACCAGGGTGTGTGCCCCCATTAATGCAGAGTGACCAGGGTGTGTGCCCCCATTAATGCAGAGTGACCAGGGTGTGTGTCCCCATTAATGCTGAGTGACCAGTGTGTGTGCCCCCATTAATGCAGAGTGACCAGTGTGTGTGCCCCCATTAATGCAGAGTGACCAGTGTGTGTGCCCCCATTAATGCAGAGTGACCAGTGTGCCCCCATTAATGCAGAGTGACCAGTGTGCGTGCCCCCATTAATTCAGAGTGACCAGTGTGTGTGCCCCCAATAATGCAGAGTGACCAGTGTGTGCCCCCATTAATGCAGAGTGACCAGTGTGTGTGCCCCCATTAATGCAGAGTGACCAGTGTGCGTGCCCCCATTAATGCAGAGTGACCAGTGTGTGTGCCCCCATTAATGCAGAGTGACCAGTGTGTGCCCCCATTAATGCAGAGTGACCAGTGTGTCCCCATTAATGCAGAGTGACCAGTGCGTGTGCCCCCATTAATGCAGAATGACCAGTGTGAGTGCCCCAATTAATGCAGAGTGACCAGTGTGCCCCCATTAATGCAGAGTGACCAGTGTGTGTGCCCCCATTAATGCAAAGTGACAAGTGTGCATGCCCCCATTAATGCAGAGTGACCAGTGTGTGCCCCCATTAATGCAGAGTGACCAGTGTGCATGCCCCCATTAATGCAGAGTGACCAGTGTGTGTGCCCCCGTTAATGCAGAGTGACCAGTGTGTGTGCCCCCATTAATGCAGAGTGACCAGTGTGTGTGCCCCCATTAATGCAGAGTGACCAGTGTGTGTGCCCCCATTAATGTAGAGTTACCAGTGTGTGTGCCCCCATTAATGCAGAGTGACCAGTGTGTGTGCCCCTATTCATGCAGAGGGACCAGTGTGCGTACCCCCATTAATGCAGAGTGACTAGTGTGCATGCCCCCATTAATGCAGAGTGACCAGTGTGCGTACCCCCATTAATGCAGAGTGACCAGTGTGCATGCCCTAATTAATGCAGAGTGACCAGTGTGTGTTCCCCCATTAATGCAGAGTGACCAGGGTGTGTGCCCCCATTAATGCAGAGTGACCAGTGTGCGTGCCCCCATTAATGCAGAGTGACCAGGGTGCATGCCCCCATTAATGCAGAGTGACCAGTGCGTGTGCCCCCATTAATGCAGAGTGACCAGTGTGTGTGCCCCCATTAATGCAGAGTGACCAGGGTGCATGCCCCCATTAATGCAGAGTGACCAGTGTGTGTGCCCCCATTAATGCAGAGTGACCAGTGTGCGTGCCCCCATTAATGCAGAGTGACCAGGGTGCATGCCCCCATTAATGCAGAGTGACCAGTGTGTGTGCCCCCATTAATGCAGAGTGACCAGGGTGTTTGCCCCCATTAATGCAGAGTGACCAGTGCAGATTAGAGAGTCGCATGATTACAAAAAGCCAAGTTCTTCTGCTTACCTGGTGGAGAGGCTTTCATACAAAGTCCTGCCTCCTGGACCAGCTCCTATGATAGACGTCACCAGTGTTCTGTCTATCATAGATAGAAGCCGGTGTCCAGGAGGCGGGACTTTGTATGACAGCCTCTCCGCCGGGTAAGCAGAAAAACTTGGCATTTTGTAATCATGCGGTGCTGCCACAGTGTAAGACACAGCCACTCCGATCCTCTCCATTCTGCCCCCCCCCCGCTGATGACAGAAGGAATTAGACTGCTTTGGCGGTCCAGATTAAAGCATGTGTGGGTCCGGAAAAGGCCCGGAGTCCGCCTATTGAGGACCCCGGCCCTAGCCTGACCAGGTCTGCCCACCGTTGCTTCCACCAGGACCCTTACTTCTCCATGTGTGTTCCTCATGGGATGCACAGTCTAGCTTTAGCTTAACATGGCACTATCCCAACTTCACCACAGCAAGGGAGCTAAGGATCAACTCCAGACACTTGGAGCAGCCAGTAGATCGATCCAAGTCTATTTTATTGAGGTAGTTCATACAGTCAATCGAAGGAGAAGAATGTGGAAAGCTCATTTGGCTGTTCTTCTTCTGTGGATTACAGGAGTGCAGTGCATTCTGTGACCCGTTTTCAGCAGACAGCGGGCTGAAGCTGACTGATGGCTGACCTCACAGAGCTGGTCCAGGCTCGGGCAAAATTGCTACAAGGTAGTCAGGATCCGCCCACATGTCTGGACCGGAAGTAAACTCAGGCGCTCAGCGAGTTGTTTCGAGCCTGAGCTGGCTGCTCCCGCTACCCTTAACAGCGCAGTGCTCCAGTCAACTAGGGGGTGGGGGCAGAACAGAGAGCGGAAGACTGACAGTCACCAGCTCTCTGCTCAAGGATTTCTGAGAACCGAGCGATCAAACACAGCCAGTCGCTCGGTTCTCAGAGATCCTTGAGCAGAGAGCTGGTGACTGTCAGTCTTAGAGCCGACAGGGGACAGATGCTGCATCCACCTATGTAAGTATGATGCAGGAAAAAAAATGGATCCCCTTACTTCTCTTTTGATAAATTCTTTGTAAATCAGCGATGAGCAGTTCCTTCCGTTTTGAAGGCGTGCCTTCTGTGTCTAGTAGTAGGGATGTCCATCCCACAGCTAGCAATTAAAGAGTTTACTCCCTACTCCATCTCTCTCTCCATTGGCTCTTCTCTTACCATGCCAGCCTCATCATTTAACCAAGCTAAGCTAAGATCCTGCCAGAAAGGAAATGAAATCATTCCCCTTCCTGGAAGGATTTACAGAATTTACATAAAATAAAGAAAAAAAATAAAAAAACAACATGGGGTCCCTACCAGCCTCACGATCCCCGCCATACACCATATTAGCACCCTGATCACCACCATACCCCATACCAACATCCTGATCACTGCCATACCCCATATCAGGATCCTGATCATTGCCATACCCCATACCAGCGTCCTGTGCATCAACATACCTCATTCTAGTGTTCTGATCATCCCCTATGCCATACCAGTGTCCTGATCACTGCCATACCTAATACCAGCATCCTAGTCACTGCCATACCCCATACCAGAAACCTGGTCACTGCCAACCTGGTCACTGCCATACCCCCTACCAGCATTCTGATCACTGCCATACCCCATACCAGCATCCTGATCACCGCCATACCCCACACCAGCATCCTGATCACCGCCATATCAGCATCCTGATCACCACCATACCCCATACCAGCATTCTCATCACCGCCATATCCCATACCAGCATCCTGATCACCGCCATACCCCATACCAGCATCCTGATCACTGCCATACACCATACCAGTGTCCTGATCACTGCAATACCCCACACCAGCATCCTGATCACCGCAATATCAGCATCCTAATCACCACCATACCCCATACCAGCATTCTCATCACCGCCATATCCCATACCAGCATCCTGATCACCGCCATATCCCATACCAGCATCCTGATCACTGCCATACCCCATACCAGTGTCCTGATCACTGCAATACCCAATACCAGCATCCTGATCGACCACCATACCCCATACTAGCATCCTGATCACTGCCATACCCCATACCAGCATCCTGATCAGCAGCATACCCCATACCAGCATCCTGATTACTGCCATCCCAACATCCTGATCACCACCATACAGCATACCAGCATCCTGATCACCGCCATACCACATAGCAGTGTACTGATCACCCCATAGGCCATACCAGCATCCTGATCACTGCCATTACCCATACTAGCGTGCTGATCACTTCCATACCCCATATTAGTGTCCTGCTCACTGCAATACATCATACCAGCATCCTGCATTTATGGTCTAAACTGATCAATTGTCAGATATATATTCCAGAGTTTGTGGACTCTATAACTTTCACAAAGACTAAATAATATACACTGATTTGCGTTGTATTTTTATTTATTAAAGTTTTATAACAAAAACTAAGCAAAATTTTTTTTTCTTTTTTTTTACATTTTCATTCTTTTTTTTATTTTATGTAGCAAAAAAAAAACAGTAGTGATCAAATACCACCAAAAGAAAGCTCTATTTGTGTGAAAAAATTATAAAAAAAATGCATATGGTACAGTGTTGCATGACCCCGCAATTGTAATTCAAAATGTGACAGAGCTGAAAGCTGAAATTTGGCCTGGATTGGAAGGGGGTGAAAGTGTCAGGACTTGAAGTGGTTAAAACACCTTAAGACAGAGCTAAACCTTTCTATCCTTTTGCAGTATTCAGCATTTCCCTCCTCTTCAGACACCAATGGCTGGGGTCTATATAACTCAAAGTCTGTCTGAAGCTCCTCCCTTTCCCATCATGCTCCACTAAATACATACCATTGGCTGAGTTTTCATGGAAGATCCCATTCACTGATCCATACAGATAGTTGTATGAACATTGACTATGGAGAACCTGCTGAGGAAAAGCACTCAGCCCCAACCTCTTTATTATTCATTTGCAGTCTAAGAACAGACTTATATGTAGCGTGCATTACCCCATTATATAGACATGCCCGGAGCTTGAAGAAAACGATAAGCATAGGGCATACGTGACAGGGTGGAAGGAAAACCAGGCAGTAGGGGGTTAAATTAGTTGTTGGGATATGAGAGTTCAGGACTCTTACCTTATTGGCAGAGCAGACAAGGTGATGTAGAGGAGCAGGAGAGAGAGTAGTTGGAGAAGGAGGGCTTCACTTGCAGACTGGAGATCATAGGAGAAACCTCCCTCCCGCCCGCCCTGGTGATGCTGTTTCTGTCGCTCTACTAAGGAGGTTGGACATTGGCGGTTGAGGTCTTTGACGAGGGTCCAAAACATGGCGTCGTACGATAAAATGGTGGGATCCATCTCAGGTATGGAGTCCTATGGTTGGTCTTGTTCAGTCTAGACCAGTGATGGCGAACCTTGGCACCCCAGATGTTTTGGAACTTCATTTCCCATGATGCTCATGCATTCTGCAGTGTATTGGTGCATCATGAGAAATGAAGTTCCAAAACATCTGGGGTGCCAAGGTTCTCCACCACTGGTCTAGACCGACCGGGCAGTGAAAGGTGGTAGGGGTCTGTAGTCAGTTAGGATAGTCCTCGAGGCCGTGTTTTGGCGGCTGGGGACAGAACCTAACTTATTGGTACCACAGACTCCAGAGTTGAGGGAGATGGAATCATCAAGGATCTGCAACCATTCTTTGATCTGGATTGGTTTGACTGTTTTATGTTTTTCTGTTATTTATGGTTTTGATTAATAAAAGGCTGAACCGGCCATTTAATCCCAATGCTGAGTTAGTGTTGTCATATAAAGGTAAAGGGGGGTGGTGTTGGGTACTGATCCAGGTAATATGCAGGGGAGGACTGGGCCAGGGGGCAGGGGGGCAATTGCCCCCTGGGCCGCTCTGACGTCCTGTGAAAAGGCTGCACCACTTCTGCCCCAGACATGCCTAAAGGATTCCTGGTGAAGAGAAGTAAAAAGTTCCCGCCACTGACCTACTGAGTGCAGGTTGAAGATAAGGACAGAGTGCAGGCCTCCCTCCCCAGCATAGATAGTTTAAACTGTCTGAGCAGAGGCGGGTTCCATGCCCCACTGGAGAATCTCCTCCCCTGGCCAGCCCCAACTGAGATGTCCCAGCTCCCCCCAACCGCCCCCTGCTAGCCAGCCGGTGAGTATAGTACCTGGAGCAGGACTTCAGCCTGGAATGGGGGTAAGGAGGAGAACGGGAAGAGGGAGAGTGGGGGGGGCCGAGTCTTGCCCCCTGGGCCGAAAGTTGCCAGTCTGCCCCTGGTAATATGGTTAAACAGGTGGGATCTGAACTACCCTAGACATGTACTGTCCATGCATACAATGAGGACATTAGGAGTATAGGTATTTTTCAAAAGCATGCAATGTTTCTAATATTAGGTTATAAGTGGCAAAGCTTGAAAATATCTGAAAATAATCTTCATTTCTGCTTCGGAGCGTCTCTGTATTTCCTTCCTCATAAACTCTCCTGATGGTGGGAGATTGGAGTTCCCCATAACTCAGGAAATTGTAGGCTGTGTGAGCTCCATGGGCATCTCTCTGCTTGTTATTTTTATAAAGTATCTGCATACATTTTTATTCATATAAACCAAATAAAATATCCTAAAAAAAAATGTTCTTTCAGTCAACTAAAACAATTTTCCATCCTATAATAAATGCCCCCGATGTTGGAAGCTTCTTGGAAGTTCTTCCTCTTCTCTACCACTTGTTGTGGAAGTAGATGAAGCAGAGAGCGGCAGCCAATACAAATCCAGAGATCACCAGTCGTATTATATTCTGCACCGTGTAATCTGAGGAGATAATCAGAGGATACATGGTCAAAATAAAACATAAATCCCGTATAGAAATGATCTTCATTCTTTGACGTTGATCTACTAATGGAGTTGAGGCTGTTGGCCTTGCAAAGTCAATCTTCACTTTGAAAAGTAATTTAATGGTCACATATTTAATAAGGTTGAACCTTTGCTTACTTTAAGGCCCAACCTTAAGATAAATCTCTCCCTCACTCCCATCCCTCCCCCATCATCCATTCATTTTTTAGAAAAACAAATAGAAATAAAATAAAGACTTTTTTTTTCCCCATCAAACTCCACCATTTATGGTCCTCACCACCCCTAGCTCCTGGAGTGACAACTGGTGGATCCAGAGGTGCAGTCTGAGCTCACCCCAAATGATCACAGCAAATGTCAACTCCAGCCCAATAATACATTTCAATTAAATTGGTCATTTTACAGCAAAATATTTTTTCAGCTAAATCCCTCCACTCATCCCTACACATGATTGGATATTCAAAGTAAACACAAGATCACCTTATTCTTTAACCCCTTGCCGGCCGCCGCACGACTATATACGGCGGCGGCCAGCCCCTCCTGGGCAAAGTGACATACCGGTACGTCACTCGCCCGCTCGGACACTCCAGCGCGAGTGACCGGTGGCTCGGATGTCCGCCGGTCACTCGCGATCGTCCGCTGCAGATGGAGAAAGGCAGGCGGCTGATGTAAACAAAGCCGCCTGTCATTCTCCCCTGTGTAAGCGCAGAGATCCTCAAGATAATGTAGTTCATCAAGTTTATTGCTGGAGATAGAGTAAGGAGACCTAACCCTTTCCGTACAAGTGGCAGCATGGTTAAAGCAGTGTGACTGCTTCCACAAGCAACCTGGTGAGGCCAAGTAAGAGTTGTCCTTATTCAATGTAAATAGTTCCAGTGGGAGTATCCTACTATTCTCATCCAAGTTCCACAATAATTACTAAAAACCAATACCCATGGACTGTTTATTGAGTGAGGAGCCATCGGGAGTAAGGATGAACGTGTGAACTGTACCCTAAGTCAGTGGTCCTCAACCCTGGTCCTCAGAGCCCACTAACAGGCCAGGTTTGCAAGATAACTGAAATACATCCCAGCTGATATAATTTGCTGCTCAGTGATTGCAGTACTCCAGTCTGCATCTCCCCAAGGTAATACCTAAAATCTGGCCTGTTAGTGGGCCCTGAGGACCGGAGTTGAGGACCACTGCCCTAAGTGACTGTCTGCAGGTAATCAGAGGAGGCACAACAAGTCATCACACAGCAAGCCCTACGGGGACAGTGCTACATTACTGTAAAGTAAAAACTTACTGAACTCTACTACACGATCAACGTCTAGAAATATGATGATGATGTGATGCGAGCTTCATTTCTACTTTGGAGCGTCTCTGTATTTCCTTCCTAAACTCTCCTGATGGTGGGAGATTGGAGTGACCACTTCTTTCTGTATTCCCCATAATTAAAGAATTTATTTTTATTTTTTTATCATAATATATTGTTATCAAAATCTGTATGTATATTTTTGGTATTAAACAAATAAAATATCATAAAAATTGTTCTTTTATTTAATCACCTCCTTCCCAGGCTTATTCTGACACTTCACTCCTACATAAAAAAAAAATCTCCTTTTTTATTTCTAGAAAATTACTTACAACCCCCAAACATTATATATATATATATATATATATATATATATTTATTTTTTTTTTCTTTTTTTACCAGAGACCCTATAGAATAAAATGGTTGGTGTTGCAAATTTGCCGTGCGGCGGTTTTTCAAACACAAAAAAACACAGGAAAAAAAAAACACTTTCATAAATTAAAAAAAAAAAAACAGTAGAGTTAGCCCAAAATGTAAATGAGAATTTATTTTGGGTTGTCCTTTGGTGAAAGGTTATGGAGATAACAAGAAATATACAGCAAAATGAAAAAAAAAAAAAATAATTGTTTTACTATTTTGGGCCAGTTTTCCTTTGATAATTAAAAAAAATAAAATCAGGAGCTATCCATTGTCATTTACCACCAAATAGAAGCCCAATCTGTCCTAAAAAAAACACTGTAAAATCCACCTGGATGCACAAAGTAGTTGTGATGATATATGTACAGTTTTACTAACACATGTCAAAGTTGCAAAATTGTGCTTAAGCATTACCATTTGTTTTACCCTTAGGCGCCAATTGGTTACTAAAGTCAGCATTTTCTTGGAAGTTCCTCTTGATCTCTACCACTTGTGGAAGTAGATTAAGCATACAGAAGCAGCTAATACAAATCCTGAGATCACCAGTCGTATTATATGCTGCACTGTGTAATCTCAGGTATTTAGCTGATATATACCGTATTTATCGGCGTATAACACGCACTTTTTCCTCCTAAAAATGGAGGGCAAAACACCAGTTCGTGTTATACGCCGATATATAAAAAAAAAAAAAAAAGCCGGGCAGTGCTGAGAGGCAGAGGGGGGCGGACTGGGCCGAGCAGAAGGAAGGACGAGCGGTTGCTGTCATAGGAAGTCCCACCTCCTATGATAGACAGCACAGTGGCCCAATGCCGGGATGCGGGACGTTTGACGTCTATCATAGGTGCCGGGATGTGAGATGACAGCAGCCGCTCGTACTCCCTTCTCCTCGGCCCGGCCCGCCCCCTCTGCCTCAGTGCTGCCCGGCTTTTTTTTTAACTATATCGCCGCTCTGTGCCACTCTGTGCCGCTCTGTGCAATGGCGTGTATATATATTTTGCAATGGCACTGGCGAGGCTGCTTTGGGGACACTGTGCTGGCGAGGCTACATTGGGGACACTGCACTGGCGAGGCTGCATTGGGGACACTGCGCTGGCGAGGCTGCATAGGGGACACTTCACTGGCGAGGCTGCATTGGGGACACTGCGCTGGCGAGGCTACTTTGGGGACACTGCGCTGGCGAGGCTGCATTGGGGACACTGCGCTGGCGAGGCTGCTTTGGGGACACTGGGCTGGCAAATCTGCATTGGGGACACTGCGCTGGCGAGGCTGCTTTGGGGACACTGTGCTGGCGAGGCTGCTTTGGGGACACTGCGCCGGTGAGGCTGCTTTGGAGACACTGTGCTGGCGAGGCTGCTTTGGGGACACTGTGCTGGCGAGGCTGCTTTGGGGACACTGGGCTGGCAAATCTGCATTGGGGACACTGCGCTGGCGAGGCTGCTTTGGGGACACTGTGCTGGCGAGGCTGCTTTGGGGACACTGCGCCGGTGAGGCTGCTTTGGAGACACTGTGCTGGCGAGGCTGCTTTGGGGACACTGTGCTGGCGAGGCTGCTTTGGGGACACTGCGCTGGCGAGACTGCATTGATGGAGACTGCGCTGGTGATGCTGCATTCACGGGCACTGGTAAGACTGCATTTGATTAAAAAAAAAAAAGTTCTGAGTTCAATGCTGTTTATTTAAAATGTAAGCTTTTTTCCTAAAATTTTCCTACTAAATTTGAGGTGCGTGTTATGCTCCGATAAATACGGTATTTGCAATAAAAGGTAAACCCTGTATAGAAATTATACTTTTTGACGTTGATCTACTAAAGGAGTACTGTAGAGGCTGTTGACCTTGCAGCACCAATCTTTACTTTGAAAATGAATGTTCACGAAGAAGATTAGTGAATAAGGTTAAGCTATTTTTACTTACCTATCATCTTCAGAAAAGCTTCCTCCTTCCCCATCATTTTCTTACATCCACCTCTCTCCCGTTCAGCAATTGTTAAGAAATAAATACCCTAATCCAAGGTTTCTCAACCAGCGCTCCTCCAGAGGTGGCCAGGGGTTCCTTGAGCAATGAGCAATCTCTACTTCTCAGTTAGGTTCCCACTGACACCAATATATTGTCCATTATTATCTTCCATCACTGTTAACATAAGCCCTGATGAACGAGTAATTTTGAGCCACCAAAATGCATTGGAATTTTCTTCTAAGTTCATGAAAAATAAAGCCTTACTGTACTTGACTCACTCCAGGGTTGTGGAACTTTTGCACTTATACTACTCCAGGGATCCTTAGGGTTACCCCAGTTTACACAGATCTTCCTCCAACCGATGGATTTCAGACTTTAATTTTTCTATTTCTGGGTTTTCTGGGTTTCCAGGGTTGTGGAACTTTTGTCTTTAGACTACTCCAGGGATCCTTAAGGTTACTCCAGTGGTACACAGATCTTCCTCCAACCGATGGATTTAAGACTTGAATTTTTCTATTTCTGGGTTTCCAGGGTTGAGGAACTTTTGTCTTTAGACTACTCCAGGGATCCTTATGGTTACTCCAGTGGTACACAGATCTTCCTCCAACCGATGGATTTCAGACTTTAATTTTTCTATTTCTGGGTTTCCAGGGTTGAGGAACTTTTGCCGTCACACTACTCCAGGGATCCTTAGGGTTACCCCAGTTTACACAGATCTTCCTCCAACCGATGGATTTCAGACTTTAATTTTTCTATTTCTGGGTTTTCTGGGTTTCCAGGGTTGTGGAACTTTTGTCTTTAGACTACTCCAGGGATCCTTATGGTTACTCCAGTGGTACACAGATCTTCCTCCAACCGATGGATTTAAGACTTGAATTTTTCTATTTCTGGGTTTCCAGGGTTGAGGAACTTTTGCCGTCACACTACTCCAGGGATCCTTAGGGTTACCCCAGTTTACACAGATCTTCCTCCAACCGATGGATTTCAGACTTTAATTTTTCTATTTCTGGGTTTTCTGGGTTTCCAGGGTTGAGGAACTTTTGCCGTCACACTACTCCAGGGATCCTTAGGGTTACCCCAGTTTACACAGATCTTCCTCCAACCGATGGATTTCAGACTTTAATTTTTCTATTTCTGGGTTTTCTGGGTTTCCATGGTTGTGGAACTTTTGCCTTCAGACTACTTCAGGGATCCTTAGGGTTATCCCAGTTTACACAGATCTTCCTCCAACCGATGGATTTCAGACTTGAATTTTTCTATTTCTAGGTTTCCAAGGTTGAGGAACTTTTGCCTTCAAACTACTCCAGAGAACCCACCAATAAATCCTTGGTCAGAGTGGCACTTCTTGTGGAAGAAGGTGAGACATCCAGTGACCCCTAATACTTCAGAAGTCTGGCATAGGTTGTTATCAATTCCATGAGTTTATGCATTTTTGGTACAAAAAAAATTAAATGATATCTTAACAATGACCCATTAAATCCACTAAAAACTTTATTTGTATCTCCAGATTAAATCTGTCCTTTCCCAGTGTCTTTGGAGTTTTTCCTCTCCTCTAGCACTTCTTGTAGAATAAAACGAGACATACAACGACAACTAATACAAATCCAGACAGCGCCAGTCGTATGATATTCTGCACCGTGTAATCTGAGGAATGATAAAAGAACAGATGTTAAAGTCGTGTTCTGTAATATTGTATCATCTAATATTATATTGTTAAATGTTATATTGTATCAAGTTGTTATTAAGGTTATGTCATCCCATCAGATTTATATAGTGTGATATTTATTTTTTCACTTTTTTTGCAATATTTTTGTGCAGTCTTTAACCACTTGACCTCACAAGATGACCAGGCAATTTTTGGCGATATGGCACTGCGGTAATTTAACTGACAATTGCGCCATCATGCAGCGCTATACAGTGGTGATCGATACTGAGGAGTGGCTTCCGACTGGCCACTCAACCATACAGGCCTGATAGATGGTTGTTCTTCTGGAAGGTTCTCCTCTCTCCACAGAGAAACGCTGGAGCTCTGTCAGAGTGACCATCGGGTTCTTGTTCACCTCCCTGACCAAGGCCCTTCTCCCCGATCACTTAGTTTGACTGGATGGCCCACTCTAGGAAGAGTCCTGGTGGTTCCAAACTTTTTCCATTTACAGATGATGGAGGCCACTTTCAATTGGGACCTTCAATGCTGCAGAAATGTTTCGTTACCCTTCTCCAGATCTGTGCCTCCATACAATCCTGTCTCGGAGGTCTACAGACAATTCCTTGGACTGTTAACTGTGGGACCTTATATAGACAGGTGTGTGACTTTCCAAATCAAGTCCAATCAACTGAATTTACCACAGGTGGACTCCATTCAAATTTTAGAAACATCTCAAGGATGGTAAATGGAAACAGGATGCACCTGAGCTGTTTTGAGTGTCATGGCAAAGGGTGTGAATACTTATGTACATGGAATTTTTTCGTTTTTTATTTTTATTAAATGTGCAAAGATTTCAAACAAACTTCTTTCACGTTGTCATTATGGGGGATTGTTTGTAGAATTTTGAGGAAAATAATGAATATAATCCATTTCGGAATAAGGCTGTAACATAGCAAAATGTGGAAAAAGTGAAGCACTGTAAATACTTTCCCGGATGCACTGTATATATATATATATATATAAGATGTGGAGCACAGCTGCCACCCTGTAGACGTAAAAATTCTATAGGGCAGTCACTAAGTGGTGGGACCATTTCATCTTTTCCACTTAGACCAAAACTGATAAGATCTGTGCAAAGACCACCAAAGTTATGAGAGGACTACATAAAGGCCCCAGGTTTTTTTGTATAATGTGAAAGATGCCGAGTAAATAGATACCCAACATGTCACACTCGTGGAATGGCGACAATCTACGGTACTTAAAAATCTCCATAGGCGATGATTTAAAAATGTTTACTGGTTACCAGTTTAGAGTTACAGAGGAGGTCTAGGGCTAGAATTATTTCTCTCGCTCTAATGTCCGTGGCGATACCTCACATGTGTGGTTTGAATGCCACGACCTATGTATGTGTTCGCTTCTCTGCGTGCAAGCATGAGGGGATGGGGGCACTTTAAAAAAATAAACAATTATTGTTTATTTTAATTTTATTTTTTACACTTTCCCTTTACATTTTGTTTTTAGTTTTTATTGTTTATTGTAATTTAAATTGTTTATACTTTCCATTTATTTATTTTTATTTTTAATTTGTATTGTTTATTTTATTTTTATTTTTTGTGTAAGATGAGGACCCTGATGTAAGGGGGGACCCAGGTGGGCACCCTGATGTAAGGGGGGGACCTAGATGGGGACCCCGATGTAACGGGGGCTCTGATGAGGACTCTGATGTTAGGGGGGACCCAGATGGGGACCCTGATGTAAGGGGGACCCTGATGTAAGTGGGGCTCTGATGAGGACCCTGATGTTAGGGGGGGACCCAGATGGGGACCCTGATGTAAGGGGGGCTCTGATGAGGACCCTGATGTTAGGGGGGACCCTGATGTAAGGGGGCTCTGATGAGGACTCTGATGTTAGGGGGGACCCAGATGGGGACCCTGATGTAAGGGGAGACCCTGATGTCAGTGGGGCTCTGATGAGGATCATGATGTTAGGGGGGACCCAGATGGGGACCCTGATGTAAGAGGGGCTCTGATGAGGACCCTGATGTTAGGGGGGACTCAGGTGGGGACCCTGATGTAAGGGGGGACCCTGATGTAAGGGGGGCTCTGATGAGGACCCTGATGCTAGGGGGGACCCAGATGGGGACTCTGATGTAAGGGGCTCAGATGAGGACCCTAATGTACGAGGGGACTCAAATGGGGACCCTGATGTAAGGAGGGGACTCAGATGGGGATCCTGATGTAAGGGGGAACTCAGATGGGGACCCTGATGTAAGGGGGCTCTGATGAGGACCCTGATGTAAGGGGGGACTCAAATGGGGACCCTGATGTAAGGGGGGACTCAGATGGGGACCATGATGTAAGGGGGGCTCAGGTGAGGACCTTGATGTGGGGGGGTCTCAAATGGGGACCCTGATGTAAGGGGAGACTCAGATGGGGATCCTGATGTAAGGGGGGAACTCAGATGGGGACCCTCATGTAAGGGGGTACTCAGATGGGGATCCTGTTGTAAGGGGGTACTCAGATGGGGACCCTCATCTAAGGGGGTACTCAGATGGGGATCCTGATGTAAGGGGGCACTCAGATGGGGACCCTGATGTAAGAGGGCTCTGATGATGACCCTGATATTAGGGGGGACTCAGAGGAGGACCCTGATGTTTTAGGGGGGACTCAGATGGGGACCCTGATGTAAGTGGGGCTCTGATGTGGACCCTGATGTAGAGTTTATTTTATTGTGTTACCTTGTAGTTGTACCCGGATGCTGAACACATGGCTCATCTTCCTCCCGGAGCCACACGTGGCCCTAAACTCACAGCTATAATTCCCAGAATCCTCCAGCTGAGCTGACCGCACTCTGTATGTATCAGATACACTGAACTCCCTCACAGTCCGTCCATTACTGTAGAAGGCAAACAGAAGCTCTGTACCGGCTCTCATAGGGTTTATTCTGGTGTCACATGTCACCGTCATCTCACCACCTTGGGTCACCCTGGACGGGGTCACTTTAATTTCCGGAGGGGAGAAAAGCTCTGAAAGAAGAAATCATAACAATGTCATATTACCGGATTAAGATTGAGGCTGGCTATATAAAACCTCTATACGGGGGATGTGTTTATAAATAATTTGCAGACCGATTTATCTTTTAAAACTGCATGTACATTTGATCTGTATGCATGGAGGCATAATTGAATGTTATTACTTTATAAGGCTATTTTATCCCCAGTTCAAGTGTATTCATTCATAGGATTAAGTAATACACATTATGGCCACTAGATGGCATTGACATAGTATTTATTTTCTTTGACCATCTCCATCTAGTGGGCAAAATTATGTATTTTCCTGAATCCTAAATGCATACTTTTAAACTAGAGAGAGCAAATAGTCTGAAAACATTCAATTTTACCCCCCCCCCCCCCCCCCCATTCCCACAAAATAAATGTGCATGCAGTTTTAATGGGGAACTCTGATTGGGAACCCAATGTAATGGGGAATGTGAATCGGACTCTAATGTATAGGGGGGCTCTGATGGGGACCTTGATGATGAAAGAGGGGACTCTGATTGGGAACCTGATGTAAGAGTGGTTCCGATGGGGACCCAGGTGTAAGGGGGCACTCTGATAGGAACCTTGATGTAGAGGACATTCTGATGGGGACACCTGATGTAAGGGTGGCTCTGATGGAGATCCTGATGTAAGGGGGGGAATCTGATGGGGACATGTGATGAAATGGGACATATGATGTAATGGTGACTCTGATAGGGACACGTGATGTAATGAGGACTCTGATGTGCACCCTGAGATAAAGAGAGGCCCTGATGCAAGGAGGAACTGTGATGGGCACCCTGATATAAGGGGGGGACCCTAATGTAAGGAGGGACGGTGATGGGCACCCTGATATAAGGGGGGATCCTGATGTAAGGAGGGACTATGATGGGCCCCTTTATATAAGGGAAGGACCCTGATGTAAGGAGGGCCTGTAATGGGCACCCTGATATAAGGGGGGGACCCTGATGTAAGGAGAGACTGTGATGGGCCCCCTGATATAAGGGGGGACCCTAATGTAAGGAGGGATGGGGATGGGCCCCCTGATATAAGGGGGGGACCCTGATGTATGGAGAGACTGTGATGGGCCTCTTGATATAAGGGGGGACCCTGATGTAAGGAGGGCCTGTGATGGGCACCTTGATATAAGGAGAGGGGGAGCTCTGATGGGGGTTCCAGATATAAGGGGGGACACTGATGTATGGGGGACTTTGATGGGCACCCCGATATAAGGGGGGACCCTGATGTATGCGGGGATGTGATGGGCACCCTGATAAAAGGAAAGGAGAAGCTGTAATGGGGTCCCTGATATAAGGGGGGAGGCTTGATGTAAGGGAGACTCTGATGGGCACCCTGATATAAGGGGAACCCTTATGTGAGGATGGATTGTGATGAGCACCCTGATATAAGGGGGGCCCTGATGTAAGGGGGGACTGTAATTGGGAGCCTGATGTAAGGGAATGTATGTATTTTTGTTCTGTGTGCATGTGGCAAAATTAAATTGTCATGTTGTAAAGCGCTGTACAAACTGTTGGCACTATATAAATACTTTATAATAATAATAATAATAATAATAATAATAATAATAATAATAATAATAAATAATTTGGCTATTTTGTTCTCTAGTTTACCAGTATTCATTCATAGGATTAAGTAAAATACTGCATTGTGACCACAAGATGGCAACACATAGTATTTATTTTCTATGATCCACAGCTCCATCTAGTGGCCAGAATGAGGTATGTTCCTGAATCCTATAAACAAATACATTTGAACTGGAGAGAAAATAGTCTGTTCAGTTATAAGTCTCACTTAATGGCATTATGTTTACTAACGTATCATAATAAACAATTGCCACATTGTCTAAAATATCATATAGTTTTCCCCTTCTTTTCATTCTTCATTAAACCTGACCTCCTGCAGCCACTTCCTATCTACATGAACTCTGGGAATGGCTGCATGGAATTTCCCTTCTTTCCTGATGTGACAACAATGCCCCTTTAAGTCTCCATGGGAATCCCATGTGACAGGGTGACAACAGAGTAGCACAATAGGGAGGCAGGATAGAGTGTTGTCACCCTGGAAGTGCCGGACCTTGTAACACTAAAGAGTCACATGACACCGGGGAGGAAAAATGGCTAATTGGGCCCGGTTTGGACATTGTCACTTAGGGGTGTACTCACTTTTTTTGCCAGTAGTTTAGACATTAATGGCTGTGTGCTGAGTTATTTTGAGGGGACAGTAAATTTACACTGTTATACAAGCTGTACACTCACTACTTTACATTGTAGCAAAGTGTCATTTCTTCAGTGTTGTCACATGAAAAGATAGAATAAAATATTTACAAAAAGGTGAGGGGTGTACTTACTTTTGTGAGATACTGTATGTAAATTATTGTAGTGACTTACCTTTCACAGTGATATTGAGCTCATCAGAGACCTCCTGGAACTTGAAGTTCCCCGAGCGTGCTATTACTTTTGTACATTTGTATGTTCCGGTCGTTGTTAGATCTACTTTATCTATACGGAACTCTGAGTCCGAGTCCGAATATTGGATCTGTTTACCGTCCTTGTAAAATCTCGTACTCAGTTCTATGAAACCGATCCCATGGCGGCATCTCAGAGTCAGGGGGTCTCCTTCATAGATCGAGGGGGGACCCTGCAGAATGACCTCATCTGGAATGAGAAAGAGATAGATAGATAGATAGATAGATAGATAGATAGATAGATAGATAGATAGATAGATAGATAGATAGATAGATAGATAGATAGATAGACAGACAGACAGACAGACAGACAGATAGATAGATAGATAGATAGATAGATAGATAGATAGATAGATAGATAGATAGATAGATAGATAGATAGACAGACAGACAGACAGACAGACAGACAGACAGACAGACAGATAGATAGATAGATAGATAGATAGATAGATAGATAGACAGACAGACAGACAGACAGACAGACAGACAGACAGACAGACAGACAGATAGATAGATAGACAGACAGACAGACAGACAGACAATGTATGAATAGATAGAATGGTAGATGGAAATACAAATAGATAGATGGAAGGATTGTTAATAGATGCATACAGTGCTTTGATAAAGTATTCATACCCCTTGGAATTTTCCACATTTTGTCATGTTACAACCAAAAACGTAAATGTATTTTATTGGGATTTTATGTGATAAACCAACACAAAGTGGCCATAATTGTGAAGTGAAAGGAAAATGATAAATGATACAAATAAATCTGTGAAAAGTGTGGCTGCATTTGTATTCACCCCCTTTACTCTGATACCCCTAACTAAAATCTAGTGGAACCAATTGCCTTCAGAAGTCACCTAATTAGTAAATAGAGTCCACCTGTGTGTAATGTAATCTCAGTATAAATACATTATTTTTTCAAGGCGACGACTTACTCCTTGAAACATTTAGTGACATAGAATCACTGACATCACCAGCATTGGTCCGGCATCGGTAATCTCCACTGTCCTCCTCTGTTGAATTCAATATGTGAAGGATCTGTTGATCTCCAGGTATTGGTTGGTTATCTTTGTACCAGTGATAGGTCCGGGGCTCCTCTGGTACAGTAGACGGAACATTACATGTTAGAGTCACAGAGTCCCCTTGTAGTATATTCCCCCAGTTGGGTGTGAAGGTCACCACCGGTCTGATGGCACCTCCTGTAGAGGAGAGGAGATCACACAGAACCACACACACAGAACAGTAGAAGTGAGTTGAACTGTGTTGACCTACAGATAAATTTTAAATCTAAAGCAACCATTCTCATCTAGGGTTCCATCCATGGAACCCTGAGGTAACTTTAGAGGTTCCTTGAGCTGTGGCTGGTTGACCTCCTATTAGATGGTGCCTACATGGTTTCGAGGCGAGCACCACTTGGTAGAGCCAGCTGCATGTTACCAATGGCCTTGGGTCTTTTTAGCATTCTTTCCACTGACCACCAATGAATTGATTTTAGCAAGGGTTTCCCAAGACCCAAAAAATAATTTCAAAGTGTTCCTCTGGAGTAAAAATTATGAAAAAGGCTAGAACCCTGGGGTACCTTTAGAGGTTCCTTGAGCTGTGGCTGATTGACCTCCTATTAGATGGTGCCTACATGGTTTTGAGGTGAGCACCACTTGGTAGAGCCAGCTGCATGTTACCAATGGTCTTTTTCGCATTCTTTCCACTGACCACCAATGAATTGGTTTTAGCAAGGGTTTCCCAAGACCCAAAAAATAATTTCAAAGGGTTCCTCTGGGGTAAAAATTATGAAAAAGGCTGGAACCCTGGGGTACCTTTAGAGGTTCCTTGACTTGTGGCTGATTGACCTCCTATTAGATGGTGCCTACATGGTTTAGAGGTGAGCACCACTTGGTAGAGCCAGCTGCATGTTACCAATGGCCTTGGGTCTTTTTAGAATTCTTTCCACTGACCACTAATAAATTGGTTTTAGCAAGGGTTTCCCAAGACCCAAAAAATAATTTCAAAAGGGTTCCTTTGGGGCAAAAATTATGAAAAAGGCTGGAACCCTGAGGTACCTTTTAGAGGTTCATTGAGCTGTGGCTGATTGACCTCCTATTAGATGGTGTCTACAGGGTTTTGAGGCGAGCACCACTTGGTAGAGCCAGCTGGATGTTACCAATGGCCTTGGGTCTTTTTAGCGTTCTTTCTACTGACCACTAATGAATTGGTTTTAGCAAGGGTTTCCCAAGACGCAAAAAAATCATTTTAAAAGGGATCCTCTGGGGTAGAAATTATGAAAAAGGCTGGAACCTTGGGGTACCTTTAGAGGTTCATTGAGCTGTGGCTGATTGACCTCCTATTACATGGTGCCTACATGGTTTCGAGGCGAGCACCATTTGGTAGAGCCAGCTGCATGTTACCAATGGCCTTGGGTCTTTTTAGCATTCTTTCCACTGACCACTAATGAATTGGTTTTAGCAAGGGTTTCCCAAGACCAAAAAATAGTTTCAAAGGGTTCCTCTCTGGTAAAAATGATGAAAAAGGCTGGAACCCTGGGGTACCTTTGGAGGTTCCTTGAGCTGCGGCTGATTGACCTCCTATTAGATGGTGCCTACATGGTTTTGAGGTGAGCACCACTTGGTAGAGCCAGCTGCATGTTACCAATGGTCTTTTTAGCATTCTTTCCACTGACCACCAATGAATTGGTTTTAGCAAGGGTTTCCCAAGACCCAAAAAATAGTTTCAAAGGGTTCCTACGGGGTAAAAATAATGAAAAAGGCTGGAACCCTGGGGTACCTTTTAGAGGTTCCTTAAGCTGTGGCTGATTAACCTCCTATTAGAAGGTGCCTACATGGTTTAGAGGCGAGCACCACTTGGTAGAGCCAGCTGCCTGTTACCAATGGTCTTGGGTCTTTTTAGCATTCTTTGCACTGACCATCACTGAATTGGTTTTAGCAAGGGTTTCCCAAGGCCCAAAAAATAACTTCAAGAGGGTTCCTCTGGGGTAAAAATGTTGAAAAAGGCTGGGCTAAAGTCAGAATAGCAATACCTATGTGCTTTTGGTATATTTAGAAATGCTTTTAAAATTATAAACCTCCCGCCATCAAACTGCCAAGTTGTGTACTTGCACAGAAATCAGAATACAATCAGAGCTCCAAGACTGAAGTTCTTTTTAACACACAGTGGAGGATCTCCCGGGTCTCCCGCTGGCTGGTTGGAGTCCTGAACGAAGCCGGATTTGGCTTCCATCGGGTCTCCGATCATGTAACCCGGAAGTGACGTCACAATGCCATGACGTCACTTCAGGTTTATTTGGCTGCCAATGAATACTTTTTAAGTGCAGTGGAGGGGTTTGGGGTCTATTAGACCCCCGATCCATCCATAAAGATTCCTTGTCACTGCTGTACAGGTACAGAAATTCGCGGTAACCTGCCGGCTGGTTGGCAAGTGGTTAAAAAGAAATAATAAACATGTTATACTTACCTGCTCTGTGTAATGGTTTTGCACAGAGCAACCCAGATCCTCTTCTTTTCAGGTCCCCTGACTCCTCCCCCTTGACCAGTGCCCCCCAAAAGTGAGCCTCTTGCTATGGTGGCACTGTTGCATGCTCGCTTCCGAGCCCTGATCTATGCATCCATAAGACACATAGAGCTGCTGCTCGGACCCGCCCCCCACCCCCCTTTATTGGCTCACTGGCTGTGGTAGACAACAGTGGGGGCGAATGGCGCCCACTGCTGTTTCAACCAATGAGGAGAGGGAGTCCCGAGACAGCTGAGGCTCTCATGCACATCGCTGGATTAAGAGGGGGCTCAGGTGAGTATTAGGATGGGCTGTGGGGGGAGGTTTTTTTACCTTCATGTATAGAATGCACCTTCAGCCTTTACAACCACTTTAATGATGATTACTATTATAACAAATATTTATTGTCAGTATCTTTTTGGTACTCACCAGTTTTTTCTGTAAACTCTGAAAAACAAAGCGAGGTTTTATTACAGAATCAAATTAAATTATGTTTAATTAATCTGTCAAATGAGATCTTGATCAGCGTTACATTTTATATGTTGTTAAAGCTGAACGCTTAGGCATGTATAAAAGATAACAATTAAAAATGTTGTGGTGCTAAACATAGATAATGAATAAACAAGTGTCCATAAAATGTGAACAACTAGTAATGTTCTAAAAAATGCAGGTGAATTCCCTAATGAACATCCAGTACCAGATGACGTTTATTCTAACGAAACGCGTCGGGTGGAGTTCATGTCCATAAGGTACCAGGCACGCCAACCCTGAATACTGGTCGATCGACTTCTAGGATGTCTTGGATCTCTTAATACTCATTTTTTACTGGATTTCTGTAAGTGTTTAGCACTGATTTCTTTTAATAAACTGTCAAGCAGTTTTACACAATGTGGCCGTTTTATCTTTCCTTCATGGGCCCTACTATGGAGTAAACTTTACCATCCGCCATGGCAGTACCACCACCTGCAATATAACAGAGGAAATTGATTGGATCTTCTATGCTTGTGTAGCACTGCCCCCTAGGGAGCTGCTGAGTGTGGATTCCCCTGGGTTACCCATAGCAACAGTCTGTAAAATCTTATCACTTTAAGACTTGGCTCAGACAATGAACAGTACAGGGGATTTAGTTTTTGTGTTTTATTTTAGAACTTGGATGGGAGAAGGGATGAGTGGGATACTCCAA
The DNA here is from genome assembly GCF_965119305.1 of Pelophylax lessonae. Taxonomy (NCBI): domain Eukaryota; kingdom Metazoa; phylum Chordata; class Amphibia; order Anura; family Ranidae; genus Pelophylax; species Pelophylax lessonae. Next base: position 8,275,413 of record NC_138780.1, read on the forward strand.
CTTAAACTACACATGATTTCTGAGGACAACTGACTGTAGTGTGTGCGGCAAGGCCGCTGCTTCACCTTGCCACTGAAGTGAAGTAGAAGATATGTTCCTGAATATATTGCTCTTCAGGGTCCTAACCTGGCACCCCCTTTCTCACTTTCCAGCCATGCTAACCCTTGTCCACTGACTCTCCACTGGAGGGGTCCCCTTCCTGGGCAGACCCCTATCGAGCTTCTCGGTACTCATGGACACTGTTTTTCCTTGGGTTGCTCTGCTTTCAGCTCCACTCGTCATTATCCTGGACCTCCTGGCTCAGCATCACACACTTGGTCCACTAGGCCAGTGTTTCTCAACTCTGGGCACACTAACAGGCCAGATTTTAAGTATTACCTTGGGGAGATGCAGATTAGAGTACTGCAATCACTGAGCAGCAATTGATATCACCTGTGATGTATTTCAGTTTTCATGCAAACCTGGCCTATTAGTGTGCCCTGAGGACCGGAGTTGAGAAACACTGCACTAGGCCAACTGCCTGTGACCACCTTTCTTCCTGACAGGAGGAGAGACCCTCCTCCTGGGACCTGGCTTCCGGTCCAAAGACACCCTGTCACATGTGCCCCCTGACTTTTATTACCTATCCCAGAATGTCCCCAACCCACGGGGACAGCCACAAAAGCCTGTGTGTCACTGGCTGGGTTTCCTCCACTGTCCAACAGGCTCTCCCATTGGATACAGTGCGGACACTCCCTCAGCCCAGATGAATCACACATGGACACTTGCAACAGGCAGAACTAGCAATCAGGCTCCCCTGATAATCAGACAGAGTTGCTAAGCTTTTTCCAACCTAGCACCTACCTAGGAGGAGGGTGCTACACTTGCATATCACGCTTGTCTAAACAATTATAATTTTGAGTCTAGGCCAGGGGCGTAGATAAGGGGGGGATCAGGGGGGTCCAAACAACCCCCCCCCTCCCCAGAGCATCAGTCAATATCACAGCAGCTAGGCTAGTGTAGCCTATCAGCTGCAGGAGCTGCACTGCCACTGGAAAGACCACTTGTCTCATCCATGAGGCTGACATTCAGGGCCCGGCTTACACTGAAGACATGTTTACTATTTGCTTCACTAACAGATGTGCCTGCTGGGGGCGCTGTATATACTGTATATTTTTACACACCACAATTCGTCACAGCGTGGCAGGTGTGATAATTATTGTTCTCTGGGTACTCAAGGCTGAACCCCCCCCCCCCCCCCCCCAGGAAAAAAAAATATCTACGGCCCTGGTCTAGGCCTCTGGTAAGGAGGCATTTTATATCAATATTGGTGGAGGTGCACTTGGGTGATCAAAACGCACATCAATTCTACTCATTGTTACTGGATGTTCATCAAGGACTTCACAAAAAGCCAAACAGCGCAAAACAGAACTTGAAAGAACAGTAAAGCAGCTATGCACTCGTGGTCATATGATCAAATCTCAAACATGGTCCATAATAAAATACCAGTGCAGCGCTAATATATAAAATATGAAAAAATATAAAATATAAACAAATACAAAGGATGGTGCAAGGAAGACACACAACAGTCCCAATGGGTGATGAGTGGTGGTTATGAGTAGATAACCTGTAGATGACACAGTGCCAAAATCCTCCACCACAGGTAGCTCAAGCCGCTCACCTTACTGGTAGACCCGCTGAATCAACACGTAGGTCAAACACGCTTTTCCCCTCCAGGGAACTCAATATGAAAACAGGGGGTATCTCCTACACACATCCACCACAATGCAGAAGTATCCAGAGAGCTTGCAAAACCAGAAGGAACCAATCTGAAGGAATAATCTATCCTCCAGTTTGTTCCTTTAACTCCATCTTATTACTAAAAACCCTAGACTCAGCTTAATTAAAAAGCCTATCTAAGTAAATGTCCTTGAAAGTTTCCAGGACGTTACGCTTTGTGGTCAAACTGACCCTTAGAGCAAGCTCGTTTGAAGTAACTAATTATACCTTATCTTAACCCTTAGAACAAGTCTAATGTAATGCCAATTATAACTATGCCTTATTTTAATTAGCTCATATGGAAGTACTCGACTTGAAGCACGTAATGGTAAATTGCTATTCTTGTATCAATTCTATGTATAATCTACTGGAAAGGGACTTCCCCTTTTACTCTCTCTATAAAAGATTCTTTATTGTTTGAATAAAGCCGAGCATTCTGTGACATCGTACCTTCCGTCTCTGTGTCTCATTGAGTGCTCCCAGATATCTGAAGGAACTTTGATGCATGAACTTTTGATTCTGATCCCAAACTCCTCAGGGATTATCATATAAGAAAGTAAAGCATTTACATAGTGTTCTCAGCTAAAAAAAGTCTCGATTATTAGGCTCAAGAATGTGCTCCAGAGTTGCAACTTCGTTTTTCTATTCACACACGTAGCCGAGGCTTGGCCCTACCCCCTCAGTCTCCTGATTGGCAAACTGGCTGTGATTGACAGCAGGAGGAGCCAATGGCTCCCGCTGCTGCCAAAAGGCAATTAGGAGTGCGAGTCCCCGGAGAGCCAAGGCTCTTGTGGATATCGATGAATAGAGAGGGGGCTCAGGCAGGGCTGGCCCCAGACATTGTGCTGTCTGGGTCCAAGAATGAAATGCTGCCCCCCCCCCCCCCCACCACCAAAAGGTCCACACAATTTTATTTTATATCATGATAATCAAAACTAAAATTAAATGTATCAGAAACTCAGATTTATATGCAACAGCACCTTGTCTACATGCCCAATTATATGACTCCGCTTCCTCATACTCATCAGTTTGCACTATGGGTGGCAGTATGAGATGGAGAAATCCCACCCGTAATGCGCCGCAAACTGATGACACACAAAACTGCTGTTGCCCCTCTCAAAGTGCTGCCTGGGTCCAATGGACCCAGTGGGACCCATGGTAAGGCCAGCCCTGGGCTCAGGTGAGTATTGGGGGAGGGGGGGCTGCTGCACCCAGAAGGTAAAAAACCTTGTGCCTTTACAACCACTTTACGTCAAGTCAATTCATGTTTCTATTTCCATCTGTGACCACCTTTGAGAGATTCTTCCTTACTTTCTGTCCCTGTGACAGCTGTAGTCATGGGATAACACAAGCAGTAATTCATTGACAGAAGTGTTCACCTTTCCATGCTCTACTAACTCCTTTTTCATGTGGTGTCCCTATTGGTGAGATTTTCCACCACTTCCTGTCCTGACAGATCCGTGCCTTCCCTCTGATCTACAATGATTTACTGAATCCAGAGCTTTCTTTGTGACTCTCGGACGAATCTCAGACCAAAAGTAGACTTTAAACAAAATTGTACTTACCCAGCAGCAGGATGAAAACCAGGACCGACATGTTAGCTGCGACCATTAGATAACAAATGACCTAATTTCTGAAGGCAGCGGCTTATAACGGCCTTCACACTTCCTGAGTTTATTAATAGAACTTGGTGCAAAGGTGTTATACAGAATAAAAGCACACCACAGATCTATAGAAAAAGGAATAATGCTCTGAAGTTTTTATAAAAGTAAAGCTGTTACTACTGGGGAAATGGGGATCGTTCTACCCAGGGCTTTTTTCTCAGAAATTAGGTGCAGGAACTCAACCAAGACCCCTTAAACCCGCATCAAATAGTGTGTGTGGTCAATATTTACTAACAGTGGAAGGGTCTTAAAGGGGCATTTAATACCAGGAGTGCATTATGTACAGAATGTAGAGTTTGGGGGGGGGGGGGGGTGTACTACGTGCAGAGTTCAGGGGTGCTCTATGTACAGTGGCGTAGCGTGGGTTGTCAGCACCCGGGGCAAGGCAAGTAATTTGCGCCCCGTAACCCGCGGGATTTTAGCACTCGAGTCTCTTCCACTAGCTTTGTTAAATAAACCCTTACCCCCTAAGCACATGTATTGCTTGTTATGAAAATACTGATGTAATTAAAGTAAAATGCATCTAAATACAAGTTTGAATGACCAGCGTGCCCCCTTTCAATGCAGAGTGACCAGCGTGCCTCCTTTCAATGCAGAATGACCAGCGTGCCCCCATTCAATGTAGAATGACCAGCATGCCCCCATTCAATGCAGACAGACCAACGTGCCCCCTTCAATGCAGAGTGACCAGCATGCCCCCTTTAAATGCAGAATGACCAGGGTGCCCCCTTTCAATGCAGAGTGACCAGCATGCCCCCTTTAAATGCAGAATGACCAGCGTGCCCCCTTTCAATGCAGAGTGACAAGAATGCCCCCTTTAAATGCAGAATGACCAGCGTGCCCCCATTCAATGCAGAATGACCAGCGTGCCCCCATTCAATGCAGAATGACCAGCATGCCCCCTTTCAATGCAGACAGACCAACGTGCCCCCTTCAATGCAGAGCGACTTACCTGCAGCGGCGGCTTCTCCTCAGTTCCCTGCGTCTCCTTGACTCCTCCCACCTCCTCCTCGGCCAATGGCATGCGTTTGCCTTTTGGACAATCAGGAAGCGGGTCTTGGACCCGCTTCCTGATTAGCCAGGAGGAGGATCCGTGTGACAATAGCGAATTTTCATTCGCTATTGTCACACAATGGGTGGGCTTGGGGCGCACTGCTCTGCGCCCCGGGCCCACCCTTTTTTGAAGCCTATTAGACACTCTGGCTCTAATCAGGTGATAAAAAAAAAACACTCTGTGACAGCGCCAGGCTGCTGACTCACTCACTGCTAAACTGACTGAGCAGTGAGGAGAGGCGGCATAGGCGGGGCTTGGCTTGCAACGCCACCCCACCCTACACCAATGGACAGGTGAGGCACAGTCCAGCCCCGCCCCACCCCAACCCGCCATTTTCAGCCATAGGGCGACTGGACATCTCCCAGCCTAAAGATGGAGACAGCCGCAGAGAGTGTGTGAATGTGTATGATTGTGTATGTCAGAGTCAGACAGACACTTCGCCACTGTCTTTGTACGTAGTGCAGAGTTCAGGGGTGCACTCCACACAGAGTGCAGAGTTCAGGGGTGCACTCCACACAGTGTGCAAAGCTTAGGGGTGCACTCCCCATACAGAGTGCAAAGTTTAAGGGTGCACTCCACACAGAATGCAAAGTTTAGAGGTGCACTATACACATAGTGCAAAGTTTAGGGGTGCACTCCACACAGAGTGAAAAATTTAGGGGTGCACAAAACACAGAGTGCAAAGTTTAGGGGTGCACTCCACACAGAGTGCAAGGTTTAGGGGTGCACTACACACAGAGTGCAAAGTTTAGGGGTGCACTCCACACAGAGTGCAAAGTTTAAGGGTGCACTCCACACAGAGTGCAAAGTTTAGGGGTGCACTGCACACAGAGTGAAAAGTTTAGGGGTGCACTCAACACAGAGTGCAAAGTTTAGGGGTGAACTCCACACAGAGTGCAAAGTTTAGGGGTGCACTACACACAGAGTGCAAAGTTTAGGGGTGCACTCCACACAGAGTGCAGAGTTCAGGGGTGCACTCCACACAGAGTGCAAAGTTCAGGGGTGCACTCCACACAGAGTGCAAAGTTTAGAGGTGCACTATACACAGAGTGCAAAGTTTAGGGGTGCACTCCACACAGAGTGAAATGTTTAGGGGTGCACTACACACAGAGTGCAAAGTTTAGGGGTGCACTCCACACAGTGCAAAGTTTAGGGGTGCACTACACACAGAGTGCAGAGTTCAGCCTTCTTACACAGCTGCTTACCTCTGCATCCCCTGTTCACATCTCCTTCAAACCCTTCTTCAGCTCTTCGGCAATCGGAGCCACCAGCCCTGTGCATCGGAGTCCCCAATTTGTCCCAGCGCTTGCTGGGAGTGAACCTACACATATATGTGGTGTATCTTGAGATGAGTACTGTTTTGGCTTCCCTAAGCCCTAAGGAAGCAGGAAGCGAAACCCGTTGGATTTTCAGGAACCTCTATTAGAGAGCTTGTTAAAGAACCAGACCTGTGCTTTTATTATATTGGTATTATGATGTTTACAAGAGATGCATGTTGGCACCTATATATATTTTATATATGTTTAAATAAACTAAAACTTTTTACAATAATAATACGTTTAATTTTGAGAGGGGGGAGTAGGGGTGAGAAGACAGGAAGTGGGTGGGTGAGGTTTCACTTTAAGTCATATATTACATTATCTGCATAACATTGGCCCATAAAGGACTCTTAACTGATGAGATAATGTAGAGCTGAGATATGTTGACCTACTTGGTAATATGGAGATAATAAAGAGCATTGTTGTGGCTTCAGCCAGGAAATAAATCGTTTCCGCTTGTAAAGGGGAAGTCATGTATTCTACAACTGATTGAGTTCTATTATGAGGACATTTCGCAACACTGAAACCAATGACTTACTAAGATGGTAATCTCCGGAAACAATCAGATACATTCTCCCCGCAGACCGGTCAGTTCTGAGTAGATATCTTGAGGTTTTGGCTTACTTTCTATTATGTCATTGAACAAGCCGAACGTGCCCTGCGAAATTCTGAAACAGTAATCAAGGTGATGGCTTTATTATGGTGGCATGCAGGCAGGTAGCCTCAATCAATACCTCTCGTATAACGTTCACCTTCTTCATGTCATTTCCAAAGTTTCTTTCAATCTTTTTTGAAGCTTTCATTAAAGCCTAAGTGCAGCCAAAAACACAAAAGAAAAACCAGCACAAGGGACAATACAGTTAGTAGGATGTCCCTTGTGCTGATTCTTCTTCTATCAGTTGTGATCCTCCTCCACCCCTCCACTCCACTGTATTCTTATGGTGTGGCAGGGATTAATACAGCTAAGGGGCTATCTCAGGCTCTCATCAAGAGACTATGTCCACCCTTTTCTGCCTGATCTGCCAATAATATAAGCCGTACTTTAGAGCTTCAATCAATGGAGGATGGACAGACGACTGATAGCTCAATCCCCTCCATTCCGTTATCTCTTGATAACAGCCTGTAACATCGCATTCATTGTATTGACCTTCACCGCACTGGAAGATTACGGCGGCAAGGGTGGTTAGGGGGCATGGACGGAGGAACATTACAACTAGCAGAAGAAGAATCAGCACAACGGACACATCCTACTGACTGTGAGGTATATCCCTTGTGCTGATTTTTCAGGTACTGTATATGTTCAGGCACTTCCTAAAGAAGATGATGGAAGCAGAGGCGTAGCATGGGTTGTCAGAACCCGGGGGCAAGGCCAGTAATTTATACCTTCTAACCTGTGGACTTGTAGATAGCCCTACCCTGATCACACTACCAGATACCCCCCCCCCCCCCACACACTCTGATCACACACCCCAGATACTCCCACCCTGATCACACGCCCCCAGATACTCCCACTCTAATCACACCTCCATAGATATCCCCTCACCCTGATTACACTCCCAGATACCCCCCACACTCTTATCACACACCCCTAGATACCCCCACCTTGATCACACCTCCTACACCCCCCTCGCACCCTGATCACACTCCCACCCTAATCACACCTTCTACACCCCCCCCCTTGCACCCTGATAACACTCCCAGATACTCCCACCCTGATCACACCTCCTACACCCCCCTCCCCGCACCCTGATCACATTCCCAGATACCCCCCGCACTCTGATCACACACCTCCAGATACTCCGACCCTGATCACACCCCACCCCCACCCTGATCACACTCCCAGATACCCGCCACTCAGATCACACACCCCCAGATACCCCCACCCTGATCAAACTCCCAGATACCCCTACTCTCATCCCACCTTTAGATCCCCCCAGATCCCTCCACTCTGATCACACCTCCAGATACCCCACCAAATCCCTCCACTCTGATAACACCTCCAGTTTCCTCCAGATCCCTCCACTCTAATTACACCTCCAGATCCCCCAAGATCCCTCCACTCTGACCACACTTCTAGATACCCCCAGATGCCTCCACTCTGACCACACCTCCAGATATCCCCAGGTCGGTCCACTCTGATCACACCTCCAGATACCCCACCAGATCCCTCCACTCTGATTATACCCACAGGTGCCTCCACTCTGATTACACCTCCAGATCCCCCAGATCCCTGCAATCTGATCACACCTCCAGATCCCCCCTGATCCCTCCACTGTTATCACACCTCCAGATACCCCCATATCTGTCTACTCTGATCACACCTCCAGATACCCCACCAGATCCCTCCACTCTGATTATACCCACAGATGCCTCCACTGTGATTACACCTCCAGATCCCCCCACATTCCTTCACTCTGATTACACCTCCAGATACCCCACCAGATCCCTCCACTCTGATTATACCCACAGATGCCTCCACTCTGATTACACCTCCAGATCCCCCCCCCCCAGATCCCTCCACTCTGAATACACCTCCAGATATCCCCAGATCCCTCTACTCTGATTATACCCCCATATCTGTCCACTCTGATTATACCCACAGATGCCTCCACTCTGATTACACCTCCAGATCCCCCCCCAGATCCCTCCACTCTGAATACACCTCCAGATCTTCCCAGATCCCTCTACTTTGATTATACCCCCAGATCCCTCCATTTTGATCACACCTCCAGATCCCCCCTGATCCCTCCACTCTGATCACACCTCCAGATACCCCCAGATCTGTCCACTCTGATCACACTCCCCGGATACCCCCCTCCCCCATCACACACACAATCCCCCTACATCTCACCGGTCCTGCAGCACCAGGGATAGGAGGATTACCTGTGTCCCGCATAGGCAGGAGAATACCTCCAGCAGGAATTCCTGTGGTGGCTGCAGCTGCAGTAACCAGCGGGGTGCCTTCTCCACCCTGATCTCCTACTTCACCGGCACCCCCGGACTGAACCCCACACACAGCGTGGGGCTCAATTTCTGCACTAACCCTGGATCAGGATCTGCCCAATATGCCCCATCTTCTCTCTATTCTCCCTGCTTTCTCAGTGACAGCAGCTAAACAGGAGGTAAACTAAAAGCTCCAAGCTGCCCTCTCTATCCTATCGGGGGCAATGTGGAGGTTTTAGTTTGCCTGCTGGGGGGGGGACAGGCATTTTAAAATCCAAATCCCCAGCAATTGGCTGCAGATCTGGATTTTACTGCCAGCCCCCCATGCTGTAGGGCTGCCTTATGGTAGTGCCACGCCTATTTGCACCCCTCTTAGTTGTGCCCCCCCCCACACCACTAGATGGAAGTTTCACAAATATTAGATTTTATAACATATTGTATATTCACGGTTCCTTGTACAGCTCAATGTGAGGTTTCAATTAGACTGGGGCAGCCTGAAAGCGGACTCCAACTGTTGTGCTTGCTTATTTGTTAGTCTATAGTGCTCTGTGAATCTTTTGTCAAACATTGAATTTTTTATTTTATTTTTTTTTGTAAAACAAAGATTGTGTGTGTGTATTTATAAAATATCTAGTTATTTATTAAAAGAAAAAATTATTTAAGAACATAAAGCTTTAAAAAAAATTTCCAAGACCAAATGGCTCTGGTGTCACAGAGGTAACTCTGCATCATCTTAGTAACAAACGATTCCCCTAAAAAAAATATTACTTCATACTTAGAGTCATTACATCATTTAAATAGCACCACACAACTGAAAACATGGCAAAAATATGGCTTTATTTTCAAGGATGGTTGTGTGCCAGTCTTGGACATATAATGGTTTATAATGGTTATAATGCTTTTTGGGGTGCCATGTAACAAGGTTATGTCCTTAGTCACTGTAAAGACAGAAAAAAAGATAAAAGGGGGTCAATTTACTAAGCGATAAATACCGCATTATTTTTTGAGTTAAAAATAATTATTGCGGTAATTATCTCAAAAGTAGTAAATTCACTAAAAAACATGCGTTATTTACCAAATGGGTTAAACATTTTTGTTTTGAAATTTTTAGAGCTTAAATTTGGCGTTATTTTTGCTGTTATTTGTTTTTGTTTTTTTTTTTTGCAGGTTTTACCAAAAAGCACACAGCAATATTGTGAAACTATGAAAAGTTTCTGTGTGCTTTCATTCACAAAATGATCTCCTTCTGATAAAATGTTACAATTTATTTACATTCCTCAGAGGAGAACATTTCCACACTGATACATTGTATACTTTTTATTTCCTGGCCAGTGCAATGTTCCTCTAATCGTTATTTTGTATATTTCTAAAATACTGCCAGTGAATTTACTTTAATTATTTATTTCATTTTTTTTTTTTTTTTGCAGTATTTATCTCACTATTTTAACAAATGTGCTGTATTTACCTCACATTCAATATTTTAATTTGATGAAATTACTCTTTTTTATTTTGCATGCAATATTTTCCAAAAAATGAGTCATGTGACCTTCTTATCACATGCGGTAACTTTTATTGAATTGACCCCCTTAGTCCATTCTAATGTCCTGTAGTCACTCTTATTTTTACTTGGAGCTATTATACAGCAATTTTTGGTTATTATTTTTTCTTATAATTATTCATTTAAGCTGTTTTTTTTTGCGGCTTGCGTACAAAAATATGTTTATTCATATTATTTTAAATATGTATAGTGTGTGTGTATATTTTATCTACAGTATACACACACACACATATATACATATATATATATATATATATATATATATATATATATATATATATATATATATATATGTACACATATACTGTGTGTGTGTATATATATATATATATATATATATATATATATATATATATATAAAATGTATGTACAAACATATATATATATATATATATATATATACCGGTATATACTGTATATATATATATATATATATATATATATATATATACTGTGTGTGTGTGTATATATATATATATATATATATATATATATATATATATATAATATATACATATAATGTATGTACATATATATACCTATATATATACATATATATCTATATGTATATGTATATATATATATATACAGTATATATATATATATATATATATATATATATATTTATTTATTTATTTATTATAATTAAATATGTATTTAAATAATTATTATTAAATATGTAAAATATAAAGCAGGCAGCAGGATGTCTTAAGAAAAACAGGCTGCCAAAACGTTAACATTCATTAAATTATGTTTGAAAATTCCAAAATTGTACCCTTTTTGAGTTGAGTTGAGTGCACCTACTGCCTGCGTCATATTTTACAACTTTTTTCTGGATTGTACTTGCATCAATATGCTTACAAGTGTGTGTGGTGGACCACCTCTGCACAAGCGATTGTTAAATATCTATAACTAGATATAAGTATTTATAGGTAAGAACACTGGAGATTTGTTTTTCCACCGCTGGTGCAAATTGGACGAGGTTTTGTTTTTGTTTTTTTTTGCCTTCCTCTGGATCAATGGAGGTTTATTACTAATTTATTTTATTTAAGTACTTATCTGTTTACTGGTTACTGTTTTTATTGGTTAAAGCTCTCGAACTTGCATTTTTTTTTTCAACCTAAAAAAAAATTTAAAAAAAATAATAATAATAATAATAATAAGAATTATATATATATATATATATATATATATATATATATATATATATATTTATTTATTTATTTTTTTTTTATGGCATACATTTTAATTTATAAAAAAAAAAAAAAAAAAAGAACAGAGCTGTGAATTCCTATCCCAGAAGTTGGATTATAGAGGATAATTACACAATTTGGAACCAGGTCCACCATCCCTTATCCTCTATAATCTAACTTCTGGAATAGGAATTCACAGCTCTGTTCTTTTTTTTTTTTTTTTTTTATAAATTAAAATGTATGCCATAAAAAAACATATATATATATATATATATATATATATATATTTATATATATATATTTTTTATGGCCTACATTTTAATTTATAAAAAAAAAAAAGAACAGAGCTGTGAATTCCTATTCCAGAAGTTGGATTATAAAGGATAATTACATAATTTGGAACCAGGTCCACCAACCCTTATCCTCTATAACCCAACTTCTGGAATAGGAATTCACAGCTCTGTTCTTTTTTTTTTTAATAAATTTAAATGTATGCCATAAAAAAACAAATATAAATATATATATATATATATATATATATATATATATATATATATATTCATTTTTATTTTATTTTTTATGGCATACATTTTAATTTAAAAAAAAAAAAAAAAAAAAAAAAAAAAGAACAGAGCTGTGAATTCCTATTCCAGAAGTTGGATTATAGAGGATAAGGGATGGTGGACCTGGTTCCAAATTATGTTTTAATTCTTCCTAACTTGAAATGTTGACATAGTGCACCACCTAGTGGTACTGTGGTGATTTGCATACCAATTTTGCCTTAAAACTACACTGACACATTTCATCCATCATTATTAATTTTAATGCCAAGAGAGAGATTTTTAACATGATGAAAATAAATCCATGACAAAGGAGCCTTTGTGCTATGAATATACTCAAACACATGTACTTTCTTTATTTTATTCCATAAATATGGCATCAAATGTTAGTCATTTAGCAGATCTTTAGGTTTTGCCGTTGATGATTCTGGATCTCCATAAAATCATTTTTTATATTTACTTTTCCATATGAACACCATGGTAACCTCTAACCAGGACAACCACTCCAAGAATCCCAAATACAACGCCAATATGAATATTTAATGGAGAGGCTGGTGGAAGACGAAAGCAAAATAGGTTTCTCGCTTACGTTTATAATATTGCGAACAGTTCTTTATTCCAGCCTAAATCTTAAAGCGTCTCTTAAGAAAAGAAAAAAATGCATCATGCCATAACAATAAATCATGTAACCCAACAACAGACACAATGTTCTCCACAGGAAAGAATTTGTCCATGCATTCATGGAGAAGTCAAGACTGGTAGGCATTTCTTTTACTGGTCTCCTTCATACCATGACAATTCCTTTCATGGGTCTTCTTAGAACCTTTTGGTCCTTCAGGTCAAGGCTGGTGGGCACGTCCTTTGTTGGTCTCCTTGATTACACAACAATTCACCCAAGGGTTTTCTTAGTACCTATGGGTTCTTCAGGTCAAGACTAGAGGATGCATTTTTTGTTGGACTTCTCGATACCACAAATAACCCAAGGGTCTTCTTAGCAACTTCGGGTCCTTCAGATTAGGACTGGTGGGCATTTCTTTTACTGGTCTCCTTCATACCACAACGATTCCTTCAAGGGTCTTCTTAGAACCTAAAGGTCCTTCAGGTCAAGGCTGGTGGGCATGTCCTTTGTTGGTCTCCTTGATTACACAACAATTCACCCAAGGGTTTTCTTAGTACCTATGGGTTCTTCAGGTCAAGACTAGTGGACGCATTTTTTGTTGGACTTCATGATACCTCAAATAATTCCAAGGGTCTTCTTAGCAACTTCGGGTCCTTCAGATTAGGACTGGTGGGCACTTCTTTTGTTGGTCTTCTTGATAACAAAACAAATTCACTCAAGGGTTTTCTTAGCACCTTTAGGTCCTTCAGGTCAAGGAGTGGCGGGGGCAGCATACAGAGCAACCAATCTCCTCCATTTTCCTCCTGCAGCTATAGGAGGAAAAAGGAGGACAGTGATTTCTCTACATGCTGCCCCCTGCCGCCCCTCCTATCCAGGTGTATAGGGGAGCCGCACAGGCCCCCTGGAGCATGGGGCCCGGTTGCAATTGCAACCCCTACAACCACTGTAGTTACGCCCTTGCACATACCTTTATGTCCAAAAGTATGTAGAGACACAACCATTACACCTACCTATATAGCCAAAAGTATGTAGAGATCCGATCATCACAACTACCTATATAGCCAAAAGTATGTAGAGACCGGACCATCACTTCTACCCATATGGCCAAAAGTATGTAGAGACCTGACCATCACACCTACCTATATGGCCAAAAGTATGTTGAGACCTATCCATCACACCTACCTATATGACCAAAAGTACGTAGAGGTCTGACCATCACACCTACCTATATGGCCAAAAGTATGTAGAGGTTTGGCCATCACACCTACCTATATGGTCAAAAGTATGTAGAGACCCGACCATTACACCTATCTATATGGCCAACAGTATGTAGATAACCAACCATCACACCTACCTATATGGCCAAAAGTATGTCAAGACCCGACCATCACACCTACCTATATGACCGAAAGTATGGGGAGACCTGACTATCACACCTACCTATATAGCCAAAAGTATGGGGAGACCCGCCCATCACACCTACCGATATGGCCAAAGGTATGTAGAGACCGGACCATCACATCTACCCATATGGCCAAAGTATGTCGAGACCCAACTGTCACACCTACCTGTATGGCTAAAAGTATGTAGAGACCCATCCATCACCTCAACCTTAAAGCCGAGTTCCACCCTGGAATTTTTTTTTTTTTTTAAATACCCCCGGGACAGTCAGGGCTAGTGCATTCCACAATGGCTAGCCCCTGATCTGTCCCGGGCTGCACTTACCTGTTAGGACAAATACTTACCTTGAAAACGTCTTGTCCAGCACTGCCATCTCAGATGTGGGCAGCTTGAAGCCAGCGAGATCCTCTTCGGGGTCCTCTTCCGCCTTCTTCGGTCCCACGATGCCCTGCGCCGACCCCGACGTCACTTCCGGGTCGCGCGCGTCATCCCTCCACAGCTTCTGGGCATTCCCAGAAGCAGTTTAGAAGGGGATGACGCGTGCGCCCCGGAACTGACGTCGGGGCCGGTGCAGGCGCAATGATTCCTGGGAGCTATGACGTTCAGCTCCCAGGAATCATTGCAGAGCCAGGAAGTGAGGTAAGTATATTTTCTTCGCTATGAGGTAAGTAAAAAAAAAAAAAATGCGATTATCCATTTCTTTTTCAGGTGACCCGGAGCGAGAAGATGGAGGTAAGTATAAAATTAGGGTGGAACTCCACTTTAATGGCCAAATGTATGTAGAGGTCTGACCATCACACCTATCTACAGTACTGTGCAAAGGTTTTAGGCAGGTGTGAAGAAATGCTGTAAAGTAAGAATGCTTTCAAAAATATATATTTTTTAAATTATATTTTAATTGTTTATTCTTTATCAATTTACAAAATGCAAAGTCAGCAAAAGAAACATCTAAACCAAATCAATATTTGATGTGAAGCCTTTGGCTTCAATCCACCATCACTTCCAGGACTTCTTGTTCTTCTTTACACTGAAGATAGTTCCTAATGACATTGGCTGTATGTTTGGGGTTGTTGTCCTGCTGGCATTATGAATAATTATCTACCTGTATTTCTCAGCATTGGGGACACTAATAAGTATCTACCTGTATTTCTCAGCATTGGGGACACTATTGATCCTGACCAAATCTCCAACTCCATTTCCAGAATGCAGCCCCAAACCTGCAAGGAACCTCTACTATGGTCACACCAACTATTGATTGGATTTGGATTTCTCTTCTGTTTTTTTACTTTCTATTTTGTATATTGATACATTATTAACACTTTCATTTCTCAAAAATAAAATAATTTCCTATTTTACAACTGTAGCACTGCCCCCTAGGGAGCTGCTGAGTGTGGATTCCCCTGGGTTACCCATAGCAACAGTCTGTAAAATCTTATCACTTTAAGACTTGGCTCAGACAATGAACAGTCCAGGGGATTTGGTTTTTGTGTTTTATTTTAGAGCTTGGATGGGAGAAGGGATGAGTGGGATACTTCAACTTGAACTATGCACAGTTCTGCGGACAACTGACTGTAGTGTGTGCGGCAAGGCCGCTGCTTCACCTTGCCACTGAAGTGAAGTAGAAGATATGTTCCTGAATGAATTCCTCTTCAGTCCTAACCTTGCACCCCCTTTCTCACTTCCCGTGCATGCTAGCCCTTGTCCACTGACTCTCCACTGGAGTGGTCCCCTTCCTGGGTAGACCCCCGGGTAGACCCCTGGCAAGCTTCCCGGTACTCGCGGACACTGTTTTGCCCTGGGTTTCTATGCCTTCAGCTCCACTCGTCAGTATCCTGGACCTCCTTGCTCAGCATCACACACTCGGTCCACTAGGCCAACTGCTTGTGACCATCTTCCTTGCTGACAGGAGGAGAGACAGCCATCACCCTCCTCCTGGGTCCTGGCTTCCTGCCCAAAGACGCCCTGTCACATATTCCCCAAGAATGCACCACTGTTGTGCCAACCCACTGGGGCAGCCACAAAAGTCTGTGTGTCACTGGCTGGGTTTCCTCCACTGTCCAACAGGCTCTCCCATTAGATATAGTGGGGACACTCCCTCAGCCCAGATGAATCACACCCTGGACACATGCAACAGGCAGAACTAACAATCAGGCTCCCCTGATAAACAGATAGAGCTGCTAAGCTTTTACCAACCTAGCACCTACCTAGGAGGGTGCTACACAACATTTTTTCACACCTGCCTAAAACTTTTGAACAGTAGTATAGCAATCTAGACAGTTTACATAGGGGCACTTTTAATAATAAGGATCGCCTTAGCCAATATGAGGAAAGGCTTGAAAGGAGTTGATTTCAGCTGACCAAAGGCCAGTGGCAGTAATAGACGAGGGCAGGTGTTAGGAAATCTTAGCAAACATTTTGAAATCTTAGAACTAAGAAAACAGAAGCCGGTTTCATCACAGGAACTGTCAACAGTGATTTCACTTCTCGTAACTAAACCAAATCTTTTATTCTGCGCCTGTCTGTGACGGGATGATGTTGTCCACCTTCATTGTGCTGATTTTAGGTGAGTACATTTTCTTGTCTTTTCTCAGTCAATTCCTGCTGCACTGCATCTCTTTCTTGGATATTTCAGGGTATCCCTTGCATGTCTTGGTGCAGACATGGTGTTAGGCACTACCAGTGGCCCACTGGTTCTTCTGTGTGAAGACATCCCAAGAACACCTTACATCCCCTATGACTCCTTAGGGATTTTAAGGTGTTCCTGGGATGTTTTGGCACAGATACAGTAGTAGGCACCTCCTTCCGACCCTAGTACTTTCTTGAGGATTTCAAGGTGTTCCTTGGATGTCTTAACAAAGAAGAACTGGGGTCTGGTACTGGACTGCAGGAAATGCCTAATCCTGTGTCAATGCAAAGACATCCCAGGAATGCCCAAGGAAGAACTGGGATCTGATACTGGGCAGTGGGAAATGCCTAATACTGTGTCTGTACCAAAACATCCTTGGAACACTTTTAAATCCCTAAGGAATCCTTCAAAATGCAAACTGTTCCTTGGGATGCCTTGACACAGAAGAACCAGGATCCAGTACCAGACTACTGTGTCTGTGCCAAGACATCCAAGGAACACTTTAACCACTTAAGCCCCGGAAGATTTTACCCCCTTCCTGACCAGGGCCTATTTTGCGATTCGGCACTGCGTGACTTTAACGGACAATTGCGCGGTCGTGCGACGCTGTACCTAAACAAATTTGACGTCCTTTTTTTCCCACAAACAGAGCTTTCTTTTGGTGGTATTTGATCACCTGTGCGATTTTTTGATCATGTGCTATAAACAAAAAAAGAGCCACAATTTTGCAAAAATAACAATATTTTTCACATTTTTTTATATGAAATCCCCCCCAAAAAAATGTAAAAATCAAAATTTTCTAACATTTTAGGCCAATTTGTTTTCTGCTACATATGTTTGGTAGAAAAAAAATCGCAATAAGCGTATTTTGATTGGTTTGCGCAAAAGTTATTGCGTTTACTAACTACGGGAAAGATTTATGTCATTTTTATTGTTTTTTTTAACGAGTAATGGCGGCGATCTGCAATTTTTTTTGCGGGACTGCGACATTGCGGCGGACAGATCGGACCCTTGACTGACATTTTTGACACTTTTGGGGGTACCAGTGACATTACTACAGTAATCAGTGCTATACATATGCACTGTTACTGTAAAAATGACACTGGCAGGGAAGGGGTTAACTTTATTAGTGATCAAGGGGTTAAGTGTGTCCCTAGGGGCATGATTCTAACTGTAAAGGGGCATGGCTAGTGATGTAACCACAGAGACATACAATCCTACATAGCAGGATCGTATGATCTCTGCAGTTAGATCAGGGAGAATGACAGGCGGCTTTGTTTACATCAGCCGCCTGCCTTTCTCCCTCTGCAACGGGAGATCGCGAGTGACCGGCTGACATGTCAGGGAACGAGTGGGGTCGGGAGCGCGCCTCCGGGGGTGCGCGCTTGCCCCCTAGAGGCTCGTAGACGAGCGACGTAGTACTACGTCACTTTGCCTGTACAGTGCTGACTGCCACCGAAAATAGTCGTGCGGCAGTCGGCAAGTGGTTAAAAAACAGCAAGAACTAGGGTCTGATAATGGGTTTCAGGAAGTGCCTAGTGCTATGTCTGTGCCATGACATCGCAGGAAGATTTTGGAATCCCCAAGAAAGGACCAGGGTCTGATTCTAATCAGCTGAAAGTGCCTAATACAGTGTTAATATCAAGACATTCCCATAACACCTTGGAACCCCCAAGGAGTCCATAGAGATTTCAAGGTGTTACTTGGGAAGATTTGGCACAGGCACAGTATTAGACAATTCCTGCGGTCCAGTATCAAACCTCTCTTTGTCTTTGCCAAGACATCCCAAAGAACACCTTGAAATTTCTAAGAACTCCTTAGGGATTTTAAGGTGTTACTGGAATGTCTTGGCATAGACGCTGTATTAAGTGCGTCCTGCTGACCAGAATTAGATCCTGGTTCTTTCTTGGGGATTTCAAAGTGTTCCTGGGATGCCGTTGGCATAGACACGGTATTCGGCACTTTCTGAAACCCAGTATCAGACCCCATTTCTTCCTAGGGGATTTCAAGGTTTTCCTAGGATATCTTGGCCCAGACACCGTACTAGGCTTATCTGCAATCCAGTCCTGAACCCTTGTCCATCTTTGCTAAGACATCCCAAAACACACTTTGAAATCTCTGAGGACTCCTTGGCGATCTTAAGGTGTTACTGGAATGTCTTGGCATAGAGCCTATAGTATGCACTTCCTGCTGACCAGAATCACATCCTAGTTAATTCTTGGGCATTTAAATGTGTCCCTGAAGTGTTCCTGAAGCCCAGTATTAGACCCCAATTCGTACTTGGGGATTTCAAGGTGTTCCTAGGCCCAGTACTGGATCCTGGTTCTTCCATGTCAAGGCATCCCAAAGAACAACCTTCATCTTCAAGAATTCCTTGGAGATTTCAAAGTGTTCCTTGGATGTTTTGGCACAGACACAACATAAAAGCACTTCTACTGGCCAGTATTGGAGCCCAATTCTTCCTTTTGGATTTCAAGATGTTCCTGGAATGTCTTGATACAGACACAATATTAGACACTTCTGCATTCCAGTACCAATCCCCGGTCCTTCTTTGCCAAGACATCCCAGAAACACCTTGAAATTTCTAAGGACTCCTTGGGAATGTTAAGGTGTTATTGTAGGCACTTCCTGCTGAACAGAATCAGACCCTGGGGATTTCAGAGTGTTCCTAGGATGTTTTGGCACAAACATGGCATTGGACGCCATCTGCTGCTCAGTATTAGATCCTGGTTCTTCCTTGTGGAGTTCAAAGTTTTCTTGGAATGTCTTGGCATAGACACAGCATTAAACATTCCCTGTAGTCTGGTACTGGACCCTGGTTCTTCTGTGTCAAGGCATCCCAAAGAACATCTTGCATCAGGATTCCTTGGGGATTTGAAGGTGTTCCTAAGATGTCTTGACACAGTATTTGGCACTTCCCACTGCCCAGTAACATATCCCAGTTCTTCCTTGGGGGTTTCAAAATGTTCCTGGGGTGTCTATGCAGAGACAGGGCATTAGGCATTTCCTATGGCCCAGTATCAGACCTCATTTCGTCTTTGCCAAGATATCCAAAGAACACCTTGAAATCCCCAAGGATTCCTTAGGGATTTCAAGGTGTTTCTGGTATGTCTATGCACAGACACAGTATTAGGAACTTCCCAATGCCCAGTTTTAGATCCTGGTCCTTTCTTGGGGATTTCAAAGTATACTAGGATGTTTTGGCACAAAAACGGCCATGGGCACTTCCTGCTTTCCAGTACCAGACCCCAGTTCTTATTTCAGGATTTCAAGATGTTTCTGGGCATAGACACAGAATTAGGCAGCTCCCATTGCCTAGTATCAGACCCCGGTTCTTCTGTGCCAAGATATCCCAAAAACATCTTAAAATCCTTGATTCTTCCTAGGAGTTTCAAGGTGTTCCGGGGATATCTTGGTGCAGATATGGTATTGGAAAGACACCCAACCTTGCATAAGTGCCAACAACTGCTGGCCTAGCAACTCTACCACAACCCCCAATACTTGACCTGTGGACTTTTTTCCCAGTAATTTAAAGACCAACCATTTCCAATTTTGGCTCCTGTGAGTTCTTCTCAGGATTCTTCTCCTATTGGCACTAGAAAAATCCTGTATAATAATAATATAATTTTGAGCAAGTGATGGTGCTGAAAATTCTCAATGCCTGCCAAGTATGGACATATTTGAATTTCAAATGTTACCCTGGAAATCAGAACATTTACAAGTACTCATTATTTTTTTTTTGTTTTTCAGCTTTGGCTACGTCAGAATCTGGTAAGCCATGGTCTGTAATTTGTTTTTGTTTTTTTTCCCATTATCACCTCTAAGATCTTACCATGTAGCCCTCATCCTAAAAGCTGGAGGTCAAGAGTTTAAAATCTCCAGGTAGTTTATTGTAAGCCTCTTGTGACAGGAGTCACTTTGGGCATGGGGGTTGTGGACCCCAAATTCCTTTAAAGAGGTTGGGAGGCACCATGTCCAGCCTTGTGTGGCTTTCTTATGTTTAAGTCACCCTGCATCTTTTATGGATGCAGGGTGACCTGGAGGGTGGTGTACACTGAGAATATGGTTTGGACTACTTCAAATGGGACAGTAATAGACATTACCAGTATCTCTCAGGACATATGGAGATCTATCTTATTCCTATACACTATAAGGCACAGGAGGTGCAACTCCTAATTTGGGCGTCCAGGAACTATGAGAGACACCATGTCTGCTAATCAATGTGTATTAGCTGCAGAGAGAGGGGGGGATTGTTTCCAGCAGTCCCTCCTAAAGAATGTCTACTGATTAACTAAGTGCTTTTGTCTAAAATAGGACAGTATGTTAATTGGGTCTGAGACTATTGATAAGTATGTTAATGAGCTCACCTGGCTGTCTACTAAGGGATGTAATTACACAGTCATTGTTCATGTGGTATTCTCAAAGTGTATATAAATGCTGTGTTTCTTTCAATAAACGAGAAGAAGAGAGTTATTCTCACTTGACCTCAATACAGAGCCTTGTCTAGTACTTGGGGGGGGGGGGGGCAGGGCCAGATTAACATAGGGGCTATTGGAGCTGCAGCTCCAGGCCCCTACCTTTATATAGGCCCCAGGTTGGCCATATTCACTGTTACCGCTCTTCTGTCACTTGTAAACACAGAAGTCTGGCTTCTATGCTCGCTTGCCCAGGCAGCTCCCTCAGAACCTCCCCACACAGCACGAAGGCCGGACAAGGAGGGACAGTTGCCGATGCATGGATGTGTTTATGGGCTTCAGAGACAGCATCCCATGTGGAATTAGGCATGCATGGCTGCACCCTTCCTCCTCTGGGTGCATGCCAAGGCACTTCAAAATCCTCAGCACCAAGCCCATGATGCTCTTAATCCGGCCCTGGGGGGGGGGGATTATTTGTATGGGCTTCATGTATGGAGGATTGGAGTGGTCGATAGCTGTCCTGGTGTTCGGGAGCGGATTATCCTAGACGACTGTAACCCCTTTCATACTTTGGGGTGTTATTACACCTCTATTGCCACTAAAATTGACTTATCTATGCCGGTGTTCTTAAAAGCAGGAGATGTTGTGTGTGTGTGACATGATTGCATTAATTATTTCCACAATGTGATGACATTAACGGTCAGTTTATTGAGAAATTTCCACACTGAGGTTTCCAGTAAGATAATAACTGACATGAAAGTCACCTATTCCAAGAAGTAACGTAACCAGGTGGCTTTTCTGTTTTTAGGACCCCTTTCAGGGGTTTAAATTTTGTTCAAAGTTGAATTCCTGCCAAACTTTTTTAGTTTAAGGGATAAAGATGGAATACAACCTCTATTGGATTCTTATTGCTGTGTTTTCCCACTGGGGAGATTTCCCGTTACTTCCTGTCTCAGTGACACCACAGGAAGTGAGGACAAACCTGGTCACTACAGATGGTAGTAAAGCCTGAAAAAGATTCTACTCTATCCTAAAAAAATAAAAACATTTGGTTTCAGTTTAACATAAAGAACCCCTTTAATGGTGTATCTATTATTTTTACTTATGTCTTTTGTAGCTTTAGTCCGGCCTGTTGTGACCTTCGATCCCCCATGGAGACGAATAATATCTACGGACACAGTGACTATAGCATGTGACATCGGTATTACGGCACAGGGGAATGAAACGTTTTATTGGTACAGAGATGAGAAGCTGATGGACGTCCATCAGCAGAACTTCACTGTCCCATCTGCTTCAGCGGTGTATAATGGTGGAGATTACCAGTGCCGGACCAGCACCAGTGATATCAGTGACCCCGTCTACCTGGATGTTCGTTATAGTGAGTTATCCCACTCTAAATACTTTCCATCTACATCAGAGTAACCAACGTGGAGGCTCAATAGTTTGTATACTGAGCGCCCTTCCTACAGTCAAAAACTAGAATGAGAGCTCAATTGGCATATACCCAAACTAATGCTTGCAGGCACTCCTACTAACAGGTCACCAAGTTCTGTAACTGTGGGGACATTAGAGTGTAAGCTCCTCTGGTACAGAGACTGATGTGACTGTGGGGGAGGGGACATTAGAGTGTAAGCTCCTCTGGTACAGAGACTGATGTGACTGTGGGGGAGGGGACATTAGAGTGTAAGCTCCTCTGGTACAGAGACTGATGTGACTGTGGGGGAGGGGACATTAGAGTGTAAGCTCCTCTGGTACAGAGACTGATGTGACTGGCTCAGTATTCTCTTTACAGCACTTTGGTATATGTCAGCACTATATAGATGTATAATAATAGTGTGTGACTGTGGGGGGGATGTTAGAGTATACAAAAAAGTATAAAGAGTATAAAAAAAAAAACATAAACAGAACTATATATACAATTTAGAGATCTACGGATTATCGACAAAGCCGATATATCGATGGCCGATATGGACTTTCCCCGATATATCGGAATCGGCTTTTGATTTACCGATATTGCCGATATTTCGGGAAAGTGATGAGCTAGAGGCATCACCCCGATACCGGCGTCCATAGCTGATGGTCGGCTGTCTTGTAATGCAGCTGAGAAGCCTCTCGGCTGTCATTACAAGGAGCGGGAGGGGACGTCCCCCCCTCCTGCTGCCTTCCGCGGCTCGCCCGGGTCTCCCATCCCACCGGGAGACCCGGGAATCCTACCTGCACCACCGCCGTCTGACCGGTCTCCATTTTTTTAAATTCGGCACCGCTGAGTACCCGGAAGTGATGTCAAGACATTACATCACTTCTGGGTACTGGCGGCGCCAAATTCAAAAAACTTACAGCATTCAAAACAGCCAAACTTGGCGTTTTGAATGCGTAAGTGCAGAGGAGGGGTTTGGGGTCTTTTAGACCCTCAGATCCCTCCACCAACAATAACGCACCACAAAAAAACCCTAACCTCCACCTAACACCCCCTCAGGCTAGGAAACGGTTACACATTTATCCCATGCATGCAGCCTTGGTACAAAAGGCTGATCTTATAAAAATCTAGGGGGGCGAAAAAGGACAGAAATTAAAGCTGCACACCCAGAGACTGACAGACAGCAGCTATGGGGACCTGACATTCCTCCACGCCTTTGTCCAGTCTTCAGGCCGCCACCTGTCCTTTTCAAGACCCTGAATCTTCCCAACCTCACCCAGAATGTTGTGCACCACCACCTCGACAGGAAGGACTTTTTTCTGAGTGGAAACCTGACACCGTGCATTCCATGTGAAGTAAGGGACTACTAAGCTAACTAGAAAAAGTGTCTCAAAATCAAAATCCCAATGTGTCTCAAAAGACCCATATGACCACTTTGCATAACTAAAGTGGGAAAATAAAGGGATACCCAGAGCCCCACCCACTCGCCCGCAGGACATTACAGTGTAAGGTCCTCTGGTATAGAGATTGATGTGGCTCTGTGTTTATTGGAAAGTCTTTCAGAAATATGGGCTCTTAATTTAATATCATATTATTTTTCTATTTCAGCCTATGTCCTGCTGCAGAAGCCCCCCCGCATTTATGAAGGGGGCCCCCTGACTCTGAGGTGTTATAGCCCCCCAGGATATAATGGAACAAACACAACATTTTATAAGGATGGTGAAGAGATACAATTCGCAGTCAATAACTCAGAGCTCCATATTGATAAAGTAGACAGAAGTGCGACTGGGACATACGGATGTACTAAAACTATCCAATTTGGGGAGTGGAGAAACAGCTCTTCTGAGACCTATGTCTATGTAAGAGGTATGGTATAAAATGAGCTCTATTCAATAAAGTACCGTATATTCCATGCTCTTTAAAGGAAAATCTTATCAGCTTAAAGTGTATCTAAAGCTATACTGACAGGCTGTTTTTGCTGTTTGTGTCACCCCTGGGAGTCCTAGGGGTTCCCTCCATTCACTGAGTATCAGGTCTACACTCTTGATATATTCATTATGAGAGGTTTCCATCCCTGTGCTGAGTTCCCGGGTCTGTACACCAGCTGTGCCCATTATGAGGGGTTCCCACCATCCATGTGCTGAGTTCCCGGGTCTGTACACCCGCTGTGCCCATTATGAGGGGTTCCCACCATTCCTGTGCTGAGTTCCAAAGTCTGCACATCTGCTGTGAACATTGTGAGGGGTTCCCACCAACCCTGTTTGATTAAAAAAAAAAAAAAAAAAAATATCTCACAAAAATGAGTACACCCCTCATATTTTTGTAAATATCTTATTCTGTCTTTTCATGTGACAACACTGAAGAAATGACACTTTGCTACAATGTAAAGTAGTGAGTGTACAGCTTGTATAACAGTGTAAATTTGCTGTCCCCTCAAAATAACTCAACACACAGCCATTAATGTCTAAACCGCTGGCAACAAAAGTGAGTACACCCCTAAGTGAAATTGTATGAATTTAGAACCCAAAGTGTCAATATTTTGTGTGCCCACCATTATTTTCCAGCACTGCCTTAACCCTCTTGGGCATGGAGTTCACCAGAGCTTCACAGGTTGCCACTGGAGTCCTCTTCCACTCCTCCATGATGACATCACAGAGCTGGTGGATGTTAGAGACCTTGTGCTCCTCCACCTTCCATTTGAGGATGCCCCACAGATGCTCAATAGGGTTTAGGTCTGCAGACATGCTTGGCCAGTCCATCACCTTTACCCTCAGCTTCTTTAGCAAGGCAGTGGTCATCTTGAAGGTGTGTTTGGGGCATTATCATGTTGGAATACTGCCCTGCAGCCCAGTCTCTGAAGGGAGGGGATCATGCTCTGCTTCAGTATGTCACAGTACATGTTGGCATTCATGGTTCCCTCAATAAACTGTAGCTCCCCAGTGCCGGCAGCACTCATGCAGCCCCAGACCATGCAACTCCCACCACCATGCTTGACTGTGGGCAAGACACACTTGTATTTGTACTCCTCACCTGGTTGCCGCCACATACACCTGACACCATCTGAACCAAATAAGTTTATCTTGGTCTCATCAGACCACAGGACATGGTTACAGTAATCCATGTCCTTAGTCTGCTTGTTTTCAGCAAATGGTTTGCGGGCTTTCTTGTGCATCATCTTTAGAAGAGGCTTCCTTCTGGGACGACAGCCATGCAAACCAATTTGATTCAGTGTGCGGCGTGTGCTCTGAGCACTGACAGGCTGACCCCCCACCCCTTTAACCCCTGCAGCAATGCTGGCAGCACTCATACATCTATTTTCCAAAGACAACCTCTGGATATGACGCTGAGCATGTGCACTCAACTTCTTTGGTTGACCATGGCGAGGCCTGTTCTGAGTGGAACCTGTCCTGATAAACCGCTGTATGGTCTTGGCCACCGTGCTGCAGCTCAGTTTCAGGGTCTTGGCAATCTTCTTATGGCCTAGGCCATCTTTATGTAGAGCAACAATTCTTTTTTTCGGATCCTCCGAGAGTTCTTTGCCATGAGGTGCCATGTTGAACTTCCAGTGATCAGTATGAGAGAGTGAGAGCGATAACACCAAACTTAACACACCTGCTCCCCGTTCACACCTGAGACCTTGTAACACTAAAGAGTCACATGACTAATTGGGCCCTTTTTGGACATTTTCACTTAGGGGTGTACTCACTTTTGTTGCCAGCGGTTTAGACATTAATGGCTGTGTGTTGAGTTATTTTGAGGGGACAGCAAATTGACACTGTTATACAAGCTGTACACTCACTACTTTACATTGTAGCAAAGTGTAATTTCTTCAGTGTTGTCACATGAAAAGATATAATAAAATATTTACAAAAATGTGAGGGGCGTACTCACTTTTGTGAGATACTGTATATATAATATTGCAAAGAATGTAATAGGAGGAGTGGTGACACATAAAGGTGGATGGGAACAGCCAAAACTCCCAAGTTGACAGGAGCATAATCAAGAATTATGACCATGAGATCTCTCTTTTGGAGCATCCAAGACATATAAGAAACCAGGGCTGGCTCAGCCCACCAGGCTCTACCTATAACTAACTATCAGTTTTGGGTAGACTGAATTTTTAGGCTTGAATGGTGTGCCTTTAAAATTTGTATTATATGTTTAGTAGGAGATGAGGTCAAGCCCCTGGTGACCTTCAGACCAAACTGGAAGACGGTTATGTCCATGGACTCGGTGACTCTCATATGTAATGTGGGATCTGCTGAACAAGAGGAGGAGACCTTTTACTGGTATAGAGATAACAAACCCATCATCAATAATAATCAACAGAACTTTACCATCCAGTCAGCTAATTGGAGATACGACAGAGGATATTATCAGTGCCGGACCAGTACCAGCGATATCAGCGAACCCGTGATACTGAACATTAAAAATTGTAAGTTTTACAGCTTATGTATGTAGCGGAGAAGTAGTTTAATCTACAGGGTCTCCGCTGATAGACAGGAAAACAGGTAATAATCCCAATAGGCAGGTACAGCATGCAACAATCCAGGTAGCGTTATACCATCCTTCCCTCCCAAGAACTAGACGACACATAGGCTGGGAGTCAACCAGAACTGATCGTTTATTGAAAACACAAGAGATCTACACTCTGCGAAAACCCCTCCCTCTTTGAGCCATCCCCCACACAAACACACATCCCGTAATAGCTTACAAGGCAGACAGGAACAATAGGATAATGGAATGCAGGTATTCACAATAACAAACCCCACCCCACTGGCATGGGTCTATGAAACACTTCTTCCATTTTGTAGCCATCTGCAATACATCCCCACACATCTCCTGAGGGACATTGCTCAGAAATATGATAGTCCCAAGTGAAAGAGTTCTCACTCTCTCAACACAAACCACACTCTCAGTGTCCATTCCGCTACAATGTATATGCCGGCATTTTATTTACCCCGAAACCAATCCAATCTATTAACAGCCCTCAACTCATTAACTGTCTTTAACTTTAGGAACGGAGGGCCCTGTGTGTTCGTATCTTGTTAGATAATTATTGTTATGGGGTTAGTTGTTATAGACTCCTTGAACCAAATACATATCTATGGTAGCACCTCCAATAATAACTAGTCTTCTCAAGCATTCTCCAATATCCGATAAGGGTTTGGACTTCACACGGGCCTCTGTAAAAGTTATGTTCCCCATGTGAGATGATGGTTTATCTTTTCCTGAAAAACTTCTTACATTAAACTTTTCTCTTTTAGGGGATCTTGTCTTGCAGAGGCCCACCTCCGTATATGAAGGACACCCTTTGACCCTCAGATGTCTGAGCAGATCTTCATTTATTGTAATTAACACCACATTTTACAAGGATGACAAAAAGATCAAATTCTCTACTTCTGACACGGAGCTCTATATCATGGAGGTGGACAGAAGTGTCACCGGGACGTACAAATGTGTTCAACGATTACAGTCAAAGCTCTCTGGCCAGAACGGAACCCCTGTATCTTACAAAACATTGTCAGATATATCTTATATAACTGTGAGAGGTAAGTCCCCAAAGAGCCACTTCAGATTCAACCAAATAAATATAATACATGGAAAGCAGGTTGAAGGCCTTTAATATTATACATGGTTAAGATGCAAGTGGAGGTTGACTGTTGTGAAGACCCAAAAAAATAGAGTGACAGAATCTCAAGAATTTTTTACATAGTTACATAGTTTGTGAGGTTGAAAAAAGACATCAGTCCATCCAGTTCAACCTATTATGTGTGTGTGTGTTTGCTGTTAACCGTACATTGTATACCCCTGTATGTTGTACATTGTATACCCCTGTATGTTGTACATTGTATACCCCTGTATGTTGTGGTCTCTAAGGTGCCCATCTAATAGTTTTTTTAAACTATCAATGCTCCCTGCTGATACGACTGCCTGTGGAAGAGAATTCCACATCCCGACTGCTCTAAAAGTAAAGAACCCCTTACGTATTTTAAGCTTAAACCGTTTTTCCTCAAGTTTTAGTGAGTGGCCACGTGTCTTATTGTATTCCCTTTCTCTGAAAAGGTTGTTCTTTATGCTAGGGTTGCCAGTACAGTATTTGTACATTGATATCATATCCCCCCTCAATCGTCTCTTCTCCAGAGAGAATAGGTTCAGTGCTTGTAGTCTTCCTCATAGCTGATGTCCTCCATTCCCCTAATTATTTTTGTTGCCCTTGTCTGGACTCTCTCCAGTTCCAGCACATCCTTCCTGAGGACCGGTGCCCAGAACTGGACAGAATACTCCAGATGTGGCCGGACCAGAGTCTTGTAGAGTGGGAGAATAATCTCTTTATTTTTGGAGTGAATCCCCTTTTTTATACATCCCAGTATTCTGTTGGCTTTGCTTGCAGCGGCTTGGCATTGCATGCCACTGCCAAGGCTGTTGTCTACCAGTACCCCCAGGTCCTTTTCCATCCTAGACTCACCCAGAGGTTTCCCCCCCAGAGAGTAGCTTGCTTTCGCATTTTGATCTTTTTCAATGGTTAGTATTTTGGTGGATGTCTACAGGAGAAAATAAACCCTTCGATACGTTACGGGGTTCTCCCTTGAGAGCTAAAAAATTTAAAGTTATCTCCAGTGCATGATAAGGTGTGGGATGGAGTTTGGATGCCTCAATGGGTTTCAGGGGTTTTCCTCCTTTGTAAGGACTAAAAAAATGAAAGGGGGGATGTTCAGTGCATTAGAAGGTTTACAATATTGGCATCTCCACTAATGGAAGTGGATAGAAGCTGTAGGATTGTGTTTCATTTTCATAGAATGCATTCCAAAAAACTTTTCCTATTTAGAACTCATCCTGTGAATTTAAGTCACAAGCCTACAGCTTATCTCCAATTCAATTGGAAAAAAGGCATCCAACATTCTAAACTTTATCACACACTGTTCAGTATGTGATAAGGTTTAGAGTGTTGGATGACTCTTTCCTACAATGAAGGCAGAAAGATGCTGCCGGCTGAAGCAACATTTTCATAGGATGAATTCCAGAAAACATTTCTTTTTTGGCAATCCTCCTAATCAAATTTGTCACCATCCTAAAGCCTCTCTCCACCTCCATTGGTGGAGAGGAAGTCAACATTTTAAACTTTATCATGCACTGTTCAGTGTGGGATAAGGTTTAGAGCAGGGTTTCTCAACCAGGGTTCCGTGGAACCTTAGGGTTCCTCCTGGGGTTTCTAGGGGTTCCTTGAGCAATGGCAATGTCTGCCTCTCAGATAAGTTTCCAATGACACCATTGCTCCTTTTAGCTATCTGTAAGGGGGTAATTCTTCCCAATGAAGACAAGAGTAAGGAGCATTCTTCTCACTGACTGTTACACTAATGTGCAGGGCTTTTTTTCTCAGAGAATAGGTGCCGGAATTCCCCCTTTTCAAGTCACCCCTTGTCTCCGCCCCTACCCACCTCCGAGCACCGTTTCTTGGTTCCACCCATTACCCACCTCCGAAGACCACCCCTTTTAGATAATACAGTAACATTTGTGGTACTAACTAATTTGTATTGAGCTTGTTAATGATAACTAGAAAAGCAGTAGAATAGATCCCCTGCTGCCAGCAACAATGGACCACTCACAACAAAACACCCCCTCCCTAGCAGCAACAACCAATCTCCTCGCAGCCAGCATCAGCAGACCCTCTGGAAGAATAGATCCCCCCCCCCCCAGCAACAATGGACCACCTACAAGAAAATATCACCCCTTCCTCAGCAACAATAGACACCCGGAAGCAACAATAGACCTCTTCCTCAACAGTAGATCCCTCCCAGAAATGACTGACCCCCCAGCAACATAAGACCCACCCTTAGCAACAGTAGATCCCCTGGCAGAAACAACAGATTTCCCCGGCAACAGACCCCCCTGCAATAATAGATTTCCTCCAGTGACAATAGATCCCCAGCATCAACAGTCCCTGCAGCACACCTCCAGCACCCCTTGCCATTACATACATTCAGTCTTGGAGGTGCCGGAACTGCGTTCCCCCGCGTTCCCGCTGAAAAAAAGCCCTGCTAATGTGTCAAGAGTTGTAGATTTGTAATGTTTAGCAGGGGTTCCCTGAGACCAGAAATGTATTTCAACGGTTCCTCTGTGTTGAGGAGGTTGAGAAAGGCTGGTTTAGAGTGTTGACTTCCTATCTGCCAATGGAGGTGAAGAGAAGCTGAAGGCTTGTGCTTAATTTAATTTTATTATTTAAACGTTTTTTTGGAACTCATCCTATGAAAATTAGTCAGGAGCCATTGGTAAAGAGGCATCCAACATTCTAAACTTCATCACATGCTGTTTAGTGTGTGATGGGGTTTGAAATGTTGGCGGAGATGCCTCTGCACTGATGAAGGTTTAGAGAAGCTGTAGTCTTATGCACAATTTTCATAAGATGCATTCCCCAAAAAAAACCTTCTCCCACAAGGTCCACCACTTCCTCATGTACCGACCCTGAATCGGCTGTATTAGGAAAGCTTCAATATTATAGTTTTGCTTGCATTGAGTCCCTTGGTTTTTTTTTTTAGCCGTAGTCAGACCCGTGGTGACCTTCACACCAAACTGGAGAAATCTATTGTCTAGGGACTCGGTGACTCTAACATGTGACGTGGGATCTGCCGTACAAGACCAGACCTATTACTGGTACAAAGATGAGAAAGTGCTCAAAGTCACTCTGAGGAATTTCACCATTCCATCGGCATCTCAGAAAGACGGAGGAGAGTACAAGTGCCGCACCAAATCCAGCGACGTGAGTCAACCCACTAGACTGGAAGTCAGCAGTGGTAAGCGCATAGATCGCAAATCTTCTCCGATTTACTACTTTATGGTCCAAATCATGGGTGCCCAACCTTTTGGCTTCTCTGGGCCACATTGAGTGTAGAGAAATTTTCTCAGGCCGCATATAAAATATATACTATTAGTTAAAGTATATAAGTAATAAAACGCCACCGCGCCCTTCCCGTGCTGCCGTGTCCCCCCCCAGCACTAATTTTACACAACTAGTGGATGATCCCCTCCGAGGCTGCCTCTGTGGCCATGCCCCCGACTCGACTTCCTTCCTCCCCAGCAAAGAATAAATAAAAAATTGTCAGGGGGCAGTGGGCCGCATTGCCTGTGGTTCCGGGCTGCATTATGGCCACTAGATGGAGCTGATGATCATAGGAAACCAATATGTAAATTATAAATACAGTCAAAATTTGTCTCAGCTAGGTGAATGCTGGTGACGTTTGTCCAACTAACATTTTATACCTAGACCCCAAAGTGTCAGTAATATTTTTCTGTTGTAGCTAACGTCATCTTACAGCAAGACGTGTCTTCCGCCTATGAAGGAACCCCCCTGACTCTGAGATGTCACAGCCGCCCTCAATACAACTGGATCAACACAACCTTCTACAAAGATGACAAAAAGATACAATCCTCAACCACTGACTCTATGCTACATATCGACCAGTTGGACAGACAAGCCACTGGGAACTACAAATGTTCTCAGCTCCTGCAGAGTCAGGATGGAGCCATTTATATGGATTCGGCACAGATCTATATTTATGTAAAAGGTATAATGTGCAAGATGTTCAAATTGTATTGAAGTGCTTTAAAATGAGATGGTCATTCTACCCAAAAGTCATATTTTTAGTCATATTTGGCGCTGTGTCAACCCCCCATAATGGGCTAGGCAGGTGTACGCACCCAGGAACTCATTACAGATAATATAAATACTTTATTGTCATTGCAACGCAAGTGTAGCGCTACCCTCTTAGGAGTGACTGGTGAATGTTGTCTTTATAATCTGTGTAAAACACCATCCCGCCTAGCCCCCCTCCCTCTGTTTCTCTGACTTCCCACGTCGCGGTTGCGATGGCCTACTCAGTATAGGGTGGATTGGCGTCTTCCACCACTGGAGTTGGGCAACTCTTCGCGTCTGCCTCATGGAACCTCTTTGAAATTATTGACTGGTGAATGTTGGTTATCTTCCACCCTTCACAGCCAGGTACATGAATTAGGAGGATTTGAACTTGGATGGGAAAGGGTTAATATGGAGTGGCCAGATGGGCAGAGACTCTTCAGGGACACAACCTATTACCATCCAGTATATACACACTCCTCTTCTACCTCAAGCACAGACTTGCTTGAAGAACTACAATTCCCAGGACCACGCTAGCACTTTGAGGTTGGTCTGACAAGGGCGTACTAGACCATAGCAGATGCCCTTTGCAGGCAGGGTCTGCGGGCCCCTTTTGGTGTAGCAAAAATAGAGAGGTCTTTGGTGCTAGCTGTCCTTTCCTGTGGCTACTGCTCCTAGTACCACCCCTTCAGGCACTGCTAGCCCGCCTGGCTGCAGCTGCCCCTTTTCTCCAGCCCTCCTGGTTACTTTGCCACAGTCCTCCCAGACTGACTCTGCATCCATCCCAGACTGCTTACACCCAGTCCCTTCAGGCATGCCTCTCAGTCCTCTGACTGTATCACTCACCAGCCCATGTAGCTGTCTTCCTCCCTGGGGATTTGCCAAACAGTGTTCCCCTGCTGTCCTCCCCTTGCTCTTGTGCCTCCCCATGTGTTTCATGAAGAGGGGTCCCTTCTACACCTGAGCCCAGGCCTGAGTTCAACTCCCCCCCCCCCCGAGCCTGGGCAGCTACTCTCAAAGACCCCAACAGCCTAACACTCCATCTCCATCTTCCAACCGAACTCCACACTGCCCCAGCTGGGCTGACCCTGAGTATTTGAGGGGGCCTGCGCCCTGCCAACCCTTCTGTTGGGGATTGGTCAGGGCCCTCAGAATACTCCAGCTATCTCTTCCTTGACTTCTCCTAACTGATTCTGGAGCCTTCTCCAAGTTTCCAGCCAGCAGGGAGGAGTTACCAGAGAAGATGCTGTTGAGTCATCCAGCCTACCTGGGTCACTCAAACACTGACCCAGAAAAACACACAGGCTTGGCTGCCAGCCAAGCCTGAAATTTACCTACACCAGGGATCCTCAAACTACGGCCCTCCAGCTGTTGCAGGAACTACACATCCCATGAGGCATTGGAAAACTCTGACATTCACAGACATGGCTAGGCATGATGGGAATTGTAGTTCCTGAACAACTGGAGGGCCGTAGTTTGAAGACCCCCCCATCTACACTAACAGAACTCTAGCACTCTAGCAACAGATTTAGGGGGTGCTACTCAAGTTTAGTGATGTCGCGAACATAAAATTTAATGTTCGTGAACGGCGAACGCAAACTTCCGCAAATGTTCACGAACCTGCGAACCGGGCGAACCACCATAGACTTCAATAGGCAGGCGAATTTTAAAACCAACAGGGACTCTTTCTGGCCACAATAGTAATGGAAATTTTGTTTCAAGGGGACAAACACCTGGACTGTGGCATGCCGGAGGGGGATCCATGGTAAAACTCCCATGGAAAATTACGTAGTTGAGGAAGAGTCGGGTTTTAATCCATAAAGGGCATAAATCACCTAACATTCCTAAATTGTTTGGAATAACGTGCTTTAAATCATCCAGTGTGTGTATACGATCAGGTATGATGTTGTATCGATCAGTTAGTGTAAGGGTTACGCCCGCTTCACAGTGACAGACCAAACTCCCCGTTTAACGCACCGCAAACAACCGCAAACAGACCAGAACCGACCAAAATGGGACAGGAACTGGGCTTTAAGGGTTAGGGTTAGGTTTAGTGTTAGGGGCTAGGGTTAGGGTTATGGTGAGATACTTAGGGTTAGAGTTAGTAACCCTACCCCTACGCCTCTAACCCTAACCGTCTAACCCTAAGCACTAAAAATAACCCTAACCCTAGCCCTAACCCTAACCCTAATTCTATTTCTTTTTCTGGTTCTGGACATGCTACAGAGCTGAAACTTCACAGGTACACTTTTTAGACCCCCCAGACACTAAATCCAAAGAATTTTTTTTTTTTTCTTTACGTTTTTTTTTTAATTTTTTCAATAATTGGCTCTCTATCAAAAATGACAATTTTTAAGAACTTTTTTTGTGTGATTTAGTGTCTGGGGGGGTCTAAAAAGTGTACCTGTGAAGTTTCAACTCTGTAGCATGCCCAGAACCAGAAAAAAAAGATCATATAGGTGTAAAAGGAGGGTCCCACCATCCCTGCTCTACTGAAAAATTATCTTTTTTTCTGGTTCTGGACATGCTACAGAGCTGAAACTTCACAGGTACACTTTTTAGACCCCCCCCCCCCCCCAGACACTAAATCACACAAAAAAAGAGTTCTTAAAAATTGTCATTTTGATAGAGAGCCAATTATTGGAAAAATTTAAAAAAAAAAAAAAAAAAAAAAAAAAAATTATTTGGATTTAGTGTCTGGGGGGTTTAAAAAGTGTACCTGTGAATTTGCAGCTCTGTAGCATGTCCAGAACCAGAAAAAAAAGATCATTTTTCAGTAGAGCAGGATGGTGGGACCCTCCTTTTACACCTATATGATCTTTTTTTTCTGGTTCTGGACATGCTACAGAGCTGAAACTTCACAGGTACATTTTTTTGGACCCCCCAGACACTGAATCCAAAGAATTATTTTATTTTTTTTAATTTTTCCAATAATTGGCTCTCTATCAAAAATGACAATTTTTAAGAACTTTTTTTGTGTGATTTAGTGTCGGGGGGGGGGGGGTCTAAAAAGTGTACCTGTGAAGTTTCAGCTCTGTAGCATGTCCAGAACCAGAAAAAAATATCATTTTTCAGTAGAGCAGGGATGGTGGGAACCCCTTTTACACCTATATGATCTTTTTTTTCTGGTTCTGGACATGCTACAGAGCTGAAACTTCACAGGTACGCTTTTTAGACCCCCCAGACACTAATCCAAAGAAATTTTTTTTTTTAAAAAATGTTTCCAATAATTGGCTCTCTATCAAAAATGACAATTTTTAAGAACTTTTTTGTGTGATTTGGTGTCTGGGGGGTCTAAAAAGTGTACCTGTGAAGTTTCAGCTCTGTAGCATATCCAGAACCAGAAAAAAAAGATAATTTTTCAGTAGAGCAGGGATGGTGGGACCCTCCTTTTTCACCTATATGATCTTTTTTTTTCTAGTTCTGGGCATGCTACAGAGCTGAAACTTCACAGGTACACTTTTTAGACCCCCCCCCCCCCCCGACACTAATCCAAAAAAAATCATGCCTGCCTCCAAAAATGCCTGATAAATATATATAAAAAAAAAAAAGCAGACTGAAATACCAGCCCTAAAAAGGGCTTTTTGGGGTGCTGTCAGGATGCTGTCCTTACAGCAGGAGTGGACACAGAACACTGACCTAGCTAATGATTTCCCTATCAATTCAGCAGCAACAGCAGCCCTCTCCCTGCTCTAACTAACTCTGCAGCTTCAGAATGAATCTGAGATGGATGCTGCCCTTGCTTTTTTATAGGAGGTTGGAGGGTCTGGGAGGGAGGGTATGCTGATTGGCTGGAATGTGTCTGCTGACTGTGAGGTTCAGGGTCAAAGTTTGCTCAATGATGATGTATAGGAGGCAAACCGAACATCGCATATGTTCGCCCGCCGAGGCGAACGCGAACATGCGAAGTTCGCCGGGAACTGTTCGGGACATCTCTACAGAGCAATACAGACAACAAATAAGACAAGCATGTATACATTTAAGTGCCGGAGACAAATTCCATAGTTACCATTCTCACGGGAGTTTCATTCTAGTCTACTGAATCAAAGAGATTTTTCTCCTTCCTGCCTTCACTAATATAGATCTATCTTGCCTTGCTTAGAGCAATTCTGATTGGTGTAGCTATCTTACCCTTCTCCTTCCCCTGGGTGTATCTTGTTCAGGATTGGACAACTTCCTCCTCTCCTAGCCTAGCATAACTCAGCCCCTTGCTCGCACCTCCTCTCTGTTGGAGGGAGAACTTAATTATATTGGCTGACCTCCTCTTGAATTGAGGTATTTAGCTATGCAAGGTCATTTCCTGGGCAAGTTGTCCATTCCTCTACAGATGGCCATCTTAATGAGGGCATCTTTAAAGTAGAGGCCTAGATAACAAACCTTGGACCCGTGATGTCTGGGAAAAAGGAACTTAATTACGAGATTGTACTACTTTGCATATAAGTATGTTTTTCAGGGTAAATAGCAGACACCTCCCTGGTAGCTCAGGCGTGCATTTCAAAGGACTTGTTAAATCAAATACTTCTGCTGGTCAGACTGGTTTACACAACTTAAAAATCTACAATCATATATCAACTATGTGTTTGAAAGCAAAACTCCATATCTTGTAATATATATATTTACATCCATCTATTTACAATTAGTAATGGAGATTACACATAAACTCCACAGAAAGCAAGGGCCCCAAGTAAAATAATGGTTTAGGTTTAATCTCCTTTGAGTTTTGTCATGACTTTGTGAAATAAAAAACTAGTTGAAAAAAACTCTATAAACTTTCCATCTCTACAGTCCATGAAGGGGAATGACAGGACCTCTTTCTAGTTGCTGGCAACCATTTTCTAATGCTTGACCTGTGTCACACCATTTTAAATGTAGCTTTGACTTATAATGACTTATTTCAGTTTAAGGTTACTTTAAGTCTTTAGTCACACGAAGTAAATTATCCTATATGTTTTTTCAGTGTTCTGACACTTCAAGATAAAGATACATTCCACTTCCTTTGTACCTAACACATTCTGCTTCCTCTTTAGACTACTTTGAGTTATAGGGTCTAGACAGGGCGTATTTTGCAATTTCTAACGAACATTCTGTATTAACCCATTGTCCAACTTTTGTGAGAACTTGACTCTTCCTGAGAGTATTCACTCCCCCTCCCAACTGTATTTCCTGTTCAATACTGTGTATAAGAATTACCTCGCTTGCTGAATAAAGTTAAGAATGTTTTAGACTGAACACTGGTTGCATGGGTCTTCATTATCAGGATAAAACATTCTCCAGAGCTCTGCTTTATTTGCATAGAACAGACTAGACTTTGCTGAATAAGTCAGGGACTTATCTTTTACATATACATTTAAGGTATCTAGGGTGAATCTAAAGAGAAATCACCTTCAGTCCACATTTCTGGATCTCAGTATCGGCAGTTCCTTACTTGTTCTGGATGTAATACCTCCATAAAAAAAAATAATAAGAGACAAAACTACCAAAAAAAAAAATGAGGATCTTAGTTCTCAATAGTCCAATAATAATAGTACGAAAATCCATAACGCAAATCTGGTCATGTTGCTCTTGCTTCTGGGACGGCCTTCCATTGGCATTTCAACTGGATACAGCGTATTCAGCAATAGGCTTTGGACCAGCCTTCCTGGCTTTCTGTGATTATACTTTATTAATGTGGATAAAGGTAGGGAAAGAAAAACATGTACTTCTAAGACAGATGCATTCAAATGATTGCTTATCTGAGTAGTAAGGACCTTCGTTTAGCCTTGCTATAGATTTACTGCGACATAATAATGAGACCCTCTCCCATTGAAACGTTTAAAAATTTGAATAGTTACCTCCTTCAGCTTTCAGATTTTCATCACCCCTCTTTCTTCATCCATTGTCATATGCTTGCACATTAGTGATGGACGAGCATCGGCCGGGGAGGTTCACACTTGTGCAGGTGGTTGCGGGTGCAGGACAGTGTATAAATCACACCTGTTCCCGCACCCGCAACCATTTGCAGGCAAACTGCTGTTACCCGTAAACAAAGAGATTTATGATACCTCAGACAATAGTCGGGATAAATGAGAGTTCTTTGACCATGAGTGAAAGCTTCAAAACAGCAACATAAATTTATTGGTAAATAGCCTGGAAGCCTAAATTAATTTACAACAATTTATCTATAGTACATTCAAAAATTGAAAATATTCATAGTTTAACTGAACAAATATGGAGTATGATACTCATAACACAATGATACAAACAGAGCAATACAGACAACAAATAAGACAAGCATGTATGCATTTAAGTGCAGGAGACAAATTCCATAGTTACCATTCTCACGAGAGTTTCATTCTAGTCTGCTGAATCAAAGAGAATTTTCTCCTTCCTGCCTTCACTAATATAGATCTATCTCGCCCTGCTTAGAGCCATTCTGATTGGTGTAGCTATCTTATCCTTCTCCTCCCCCTGGGTGTATCTTGTTCAGGATTGGACAACTTCCTCCTCTCCTAGCCTAGCGTAACTCAGCCCCTTGCTCGCACCTCCTCTCTGTTGGAGGGAGAACTTAATTATATTGGCTGACCTCCTCTTGAATTGAGGTATTTAGCTATGAAAGGTCATTTCCTGGGCAAGTTGTCCATTCCTCCACAGATGGCCATCTTAATGAGCTGTCAGGAAGGGCCATCTGTCAGACGATCGGATGGCCGGAGTGAAGTGCGGCAGCCGGAGAGTGGTAGATCTGGACGGTCCGCTCTGTAGCATTGTTCCTGATTGGTGCTTCCGCCAGGCTGAACCAGCTGGAGGGGTGATTCCGTTTCCCATTGGATCGGTCAGGAGCTGTATCATCTATATTTATTGCTGGGCTCTTATTCATTCATTTTGTGGTAAGCGCATAGCGTGACCTTCACCTATCACGGATTGATATATTGCGGTGGAGGAGTTTCTGTTTCTACACTTTGCACATCATATGTATACATTGCTGGGCTTTTTCTCATCTAATTTGTGGTAAGCGCATAGCGTGGTTCCCAATTTATAATGGATAGAGAAGTCACAAAATTACGGTGGAGGAGTCTTTTGTTTTCACACCCTGCACATCTTATTTGGACTATACTTTTTATGAACTTATATTATTTGGATGTGACATTTATTGCCTCATTTAAGCACACGGTTTGATCATTTATGTTTCAAGTTAGCGCGGCTTTACTTTCATATAGAGGCCGAGATAACAAACCTTGGACCCGTGATGTCTGGGAAAAAGGAACTTAATTACGAGGTTGTACTACTTTGCATATCAGTATGTTTTTCCAGGGTAAATAGCAGACACCTCCCTGGTAGCTCAGGCGTGCATTTCAAAGGACTTGTTAAATCCATTACTACTGCTGGTCAGACTGGTTTACACAACTTAAAAATCTACAATCATATATCAACTATGTGTTTAACCACTTGCCGACTGCCTAACGCCGATCTACGTCGGCAGTCAGCCCCTCACAGGCAAAGTGACGTAGGTCTACGTCGCTAGCCTGTGAGGGTTTAGGGAGCGAGCGCACGCCCCCAGAGGCGCGCTCCCGCTCCTGCGCGGTCACAAACCCCCCCGCGCGTGTGACCGGCGGACCCGATGTCCGCCGGTCACTCGGCGATCGTCGGGGGAGAGGGAGAAAGGCAGGCAGCTTGTGTAAACAAGCTGCTTGTCATTCTCCCCTGTGTATGACAGATGATCATACGGTTCTACTATGTAGAACCGTTGATCACTGTTCATACACTAGTAGCCACAGCCAATCACAGTAGAAAGCACGCCCCTAGGGACACACATAGCCCCGCCCTTTCAAAAAAAGTTAACCCCTTCACTGCCAGTGTATTTTTACAATAACAGTGCATATGTATAGCACTGATTACTGTAGAAATGTCACTGGTAACCCCAAAAGTGTCAAAAATGTCAGTCAAGGGTCCGATCTGTCCGCCGCAATGTCGCAGTACCGCAAAAAAAATCGCAGATCGCCGCCATTACGCGTTAAAAAAAAAAACAACAAAAATGACAAAAATCTTTCCCTTTGTTAGTAAACGCGATAACTTTTGCGCAAACCAATCAAAATACGCTTTTTGCGATTTTTTTTTACCAAACATAGGTAGCATAAAACAAATTGCCCGAAAATGTTAAAAAATTTAGATTTTTACATTTTTTTGGGGGGGAATTTCATATAAAAAAATGTGAAAAATATTGCTATTTTTGCAAAATTTACGCTCTTTTTTTGTTTATAGCGCATGATCAAAAAATCGCACAGGTGATCAAATACCACCAAAAGAAAGCTCTGTTTGTGGGGAAAAAAAGAACGCCAAATTCATTTAGATACAGTGTCGCACGACCGCGCAATTGTCCGTTAAAGTCACGCAGTGCCGAATCGCAAAATACCCCCTGGTCAGGAAGGGGGTAAAATCTTCCGGGGCTTAAGTGGTTAATAGCAAAACTCAATATCTTGTAATATATATATATATACATCCATCTATATACAATTAGTAATGGAGATTACACATAAACTCCTCATAGGGCAACAGACGCCCGCTTGGGGCCTACAGAAAGCAAGGGTCCCACGTAAAATAATGGTTTAGGTTTAATCTCCTTTGAGTTTTTGTCATGACTTTCTGAAATAAAAAACTAGTTGAAAAAACTCTATAAACTCTCCATCTCTA
Source organism: Pelophylax lessonae (assembly GCF_965119305.1). Taxonomy (NCBI): domain Eukaryota; kingdom Metazoa; phylum Chordata; class Amphibia; order Anura; family Ranidae; genus Pelophylax; species Pelophylax lessonae. The sequence goes on from NC_138780.1 coordinate 8,316,235, forward strand.
CAGTCCACATTTCTGGATCTCAGTATCGGCAGTTCATTACTTGTTCTGGATGTAATACCTCCATTAAAAAAAAAATAATTAGACAAAACTACCAAAAAAAAAAATGAGGATCTTAGTTCTCAATAGTCCAATAATAATAGTACGAAAGTCCATAACGCAAATCTGGTCATGTTGCTCTTGCTTCTGGGACGGCCTTCCATTGGCATTTCAACTGGATACAGCATGTTCAGCAACAGGCTTTGGACCAGCCTTCCTGGCTTTCTGTGATTATACTTTATTAATGTGGATAAAGGTAGGGAAAGAAAAACGTGTACTTCTAAGACATATGCATTCAAATGACTGCTTATCTTGTAATTCTGAGTAGTAAGGACCTTCGTTTAACCTTGCTATAGATTTACTGCTACACAATAATGAGACCCTCTCCCATCGAAACGTTTAACAATTTGAATAGTTACCTCCTTCAGCTTTCAGATTTTCATCACCCCTCTTTCTTCATCCATTGTCATATGTTTGCAGATTAGTGATGGACGAACATCGGCCGGGGAGGTTCACACTTGTGCAGGTGGTTGCGGGTGCAGGACAGTGTATAAATCACACCTGTTCCCGCACCCGCAACCATTTACAGGCAAACTGCTGTTACCCGTAAACTAAGAGATTTATGATACCTCAGACAATAGTCGGGTTAAATGAGAGTTCTTTGACCATGAGTGAAAGCTTCAAAACAGCAACATAAATTTATTGGTAAATAGCCTGGAAACCTAAATTAATTTACAACAATTTATCTATAGTACATTCAAAAATTGAAAATATTCAAAGTTTAACTGAACAAATACAAATCATTGTGGCAGTATCGACATCTTGTACGCTGCCATCCTGCCACACCAGGACAGCTCAACCTTTGCCATAGTGGCCAGTGTGTGGTGGAGCTTCTTAAGAAGGGGGTCAAGATTAGAGGGAACAAGTTTAGAAATGCTAGGGGTAATTAGGAGCCCTAGGTACGGGATACTCTCGTCAGTCCAAGGGTAAGGACGTAGGGATTTTAAGCGAGACACCACTTGTTGACAAATACCTATATTGAGCGCCAGGGATTTGGAGTTGTTAACCTTATGATAGGAGATAGCCCCAAACGATAACAATATGCGGTGCACCGCTGGAAGCGAGTGAGCTGGATTTGTCAAGACGACAATAATGTCGTCCGCGAAAAGGTTGACTTTATGCACGTCGTCACCCAGGCGAAACCCCTCCACCGCACCGTCAGACCGAATGGCCTCCGCCAGGGGTTTGATCATTAAGTTAAAGATCATCGGTGATAGAGGGCAACCCTGACGGGTACCATTGGTAATGGCGAACGGAGTCGAGGCGATGCCCGAGGTGAGGACCTGTGCTGAGGGACAAGAATAGAGGCCAACAGGGCAGAGAGTATCCCCCCGGAGAAGCCAAACCGCTCCAGGGCCATTCGCATATAGAGCCAGCTAACCCTGTCGAACACCTTCTCTGCATCCAGAGTAATGAGCAGAGAAGGCGTTCGAGTGCTGCTCGACAGATGCACCAAATTAATAATTCGCCTAGTGGCATCAGAAGTCTGCCTGCCTGGCATAAATCCCATTTGATCGTTGTGGATAAAATGGGGGAGGATGGGCTGCAAGCGTGCAGCAAGGACCTTGGCATAGATCTTGACATCACTATTTAGGAGGGAGATAGGCCTGTAATTGGCAGGGAGACTGGGGTCTTTACCTGGTTTGGGTATCGTCGTAATATAGGCACTAAGCATGTCGTGAGGAAAGGCAGACCTCTGCGCCGCCAAGTTAAACACGTCAGTAAGGAACGGGCTCAGGGTATCGTTGTGGAGTCTGTAGTACGCATTACACAGCCCATCTGGGCCCAGGGATTTACCTAGTGGTAAGGAGCGAATAGCTTTGGAAACCTCCGCGCTTGAGAACGGAGATGAGAGGGACGCTACCTGGGCTTCAGTGAGTGATGGGAGGGATAATCTATCCAGGAAGCTGTTAACGGCTGCAGGGGTGGGTTGGATTGTGGAGGGGTCCTGGGCCAAATTATAAAGCGAACCGTAAAAGGTAGCGAACTCATTCGCAATTTCTTTAGGGTGGGAGATTTTGGTCTTCGTCAGGTGGTGTGTCAGGTGGGAGATTTGCGCAGACGCCCGTTTTTGTTTGACCCTAGAGGCCAAAAACATACCCGCTCGATTAGCGTGTGCATAGTACCTGAGGTTGAGAGCCTTAAGGTGACGATCATAACGCTCCATCAAATGGGATTTAAGGGATTCCCTCTTATGGGTCAGATCCGTGGCCACGGAGGGAGTAGGGTTACTCTTATGAGCCATCTCCAGGGTCTGGATGTCAGCCAGAAGGGTATTCAATTTCAGGTTATAAGCCTTACGGGTCCTAGCTGTTTGTTGTATGCAAATCCCGCGCATAAACGCTTTATGCGCACCCCAGAGCGTCCACGGGTCAGAAACCGAGAAGGCATTAAACTTGAAGAATTCACTCAAGCGCTCCACAACCTCTTTGCCAGTGAAGGGGTCCTGGAACACCTTGGCGTCGCAGTGCCATATGGACGTCCGTTCCCTGGGACCGCTCTCCTCCACCACCATCTCCACAGCCGCATGGTCAGACCATGTTATGTTTCTTTTTTTTTGTTTACAAAAGATTTTATTAGAAAGTCATAAAAAAATAACACAGGTCAACCATGTATCATCGTACAAAAATACACAATGCATATAGAAAACGAGAAATTTGCATATATCAAAAGAACACTGGTCATAAAATAAAAGCATATCAAACAGACCGTTGCCAGCATAGGGTCAAAACCTTCATATAAAACACACCATATATCTCTTGAAGCATAATAAAACCTATACACATACATCCCAAAGATCCCATTTAGCATGGAAAGTCATCATTGAACCATGTAAGGAATGAAAGATCATTTCTGTTAACTTGATGCATTCCATTCTGGAAAGTACCTGAGGCCACAATAAGGTGTCTGATCGCCAGTTAAGGGCAATCATCCAGTGAATGGAACACATCAACGTGTGAATTAGAGTTGTGAACACCTGGGACTTTCACAAAAAGTAGACACACCTTTGGTGAGAGAGAAACTGATGAACCTACCAGTTTAGATATGAGCCTTTGAGCTTGATCCCAGATGGGCCGCAGGAGATTGCAGCTCCAAAAGAGATGGAGTAGATTACCCTCCTCCAGACAGCCCCTGTAACAGTGAGGGGAAACTGAGACGTAGAAGGTGTGAACCAGGGAGGGGGTCAAATACCATCTGGTAAAGAGCTTAACCGGTTGCCGACTGCGCACAGTATATTTACTGCGGCAGTCAGCCCCGGCCAGGCAGACTGACGTAGATCTACGTCGCTCGCCTGTCACTGGGATTGGAGCCAATAGCGGGCGTGCGCGCGCCCGCTGAGGCGCGCGCCCGCCTCGGCTCGTTCAGGGAGGAGTTCGGGCGTGTGACCGGCGGACCCGATGTCCGCCGGTCACTCACCGATCGCCGGTACAGCGAGAGAAAGGCAGACGGCTTATGTAAGCAAGCCGCCTGTCATTCTCCCCTGTGTAAAAATGAAGATCAGACGGTTCTACTATGTAGAACCATTGATCTTTGTTTTTACACCAATAGCATTGTCCCACTACAGTTAGAATCACGCCCCTAGGACACACTTAACCCCTCCCTGTCCAATACAGTTAACCCCTTCCCTGCCAGTGTCATTTTTGCAGTAACAGTGCATATATATAGCACTGATTACTGCAGTAATGTCACTGGTACCCCCAAAAGTGTCAAAAATGTCAGTCAAGGGTCCGATCTGTCCGCCGAAATGTCGCAGTACCGCAAAAAAATCGCAGATCGCCGCCATTACTCGTTAAAAAAAAAACACCAAAAATGACAAAAATCTTTCCCTTTGTTAGTAAACGCGATAACTTTTGCGCAAACCAATCAAATCGCTTTTTGCGATTTTTTTTACCAAACATATGTAGCATAAAACAATTTGGCCTAAAATGTTAAAAAATTTAGATTTTTACATTTTTTTGGGGGGAATTTCATATAAAAAAAGTGAAAAATATTGTTATTTTTGCAAAAATGATGCTCTTTTTTTGTTTATAGCGCATGATCAAAAAATCGCACAGGTGATCAAATACCACCAAAAGAAAGCTCTGTTTGTGGGAAAAAAGGACGTGAAATTCATTTAGGTACAGCATCGCACGACCGTGCAATTGTCCGTTAAAGTCACGCAGTAAAAAATCGCAAAAAAACCCCTGGTCAGGAAGGGGGTAAAATCTTCCGGGGCTTAAGTGGTTAAGAGGAGTCTCCCTGCATGCAGTAGAACGTGAGCATTTGCGCATGTTGGATATCATATGATGCCACTCAGGGACAGAGAAAACACAGTTAAGGTCTTGCTGCCATTTAATTATATACTTGTGTTTATCTGGGAGGGTGAGGGTAACTAGACGCGAGTACAATAATGATATCAGCCCTCTATTTCTGGATGAGGAAGAACATATGTTCTCAAAAACCATGAATGGTGGGTTCAGTGATAGAGGGCCTTGCGATTGAAAAAATGCTCTCAACATGGTATAGTGGTCCCTTTCAGAGCTGGGGAGGTTATGCAGGTCCACCAGTTGTTCAAAGGTACAAAAAATGTTACCAACTGAGAGTGTCTTAAAGTTCACCAGGCCTCTGGTTATCCATGGAGATAAGTCATCTCTCCTCAGCGGGAGGGAATGGGAACCAATATGTCCCAAAAAGGACGTCAGGAGAGAGACTTGAGACATTAGATTAAGGGGGGTCTTCAATTTTAACCACAACCGGTATAGATGATTGATTATTTTGTTGGCGAATGAGCTGTAGTTGACCGGGTGTGAACCACTCCAGAGAACAGCCGAGAGAGAGCACGGGGAGACTGAGGCCTGTTCAAAAGAGAGCCAGGGGATGCTATCAGATTCTGCATTCCATTGTGCAATTTGTATGAGTTTAGCTGAGAGGTAATAGGACCATAAATCTGGGATACCCAGACCACCCAGGGACTGGGGGGCATAGACTCAGAGAATATGATTATTGTATCTAGATCTTTTACCATTCCAAATGAATTTAGAGATCTCCCACTGAAAAGAGATAACATGGGACCTAGGCACACTGACCGGGAGGGCCCTGAACAAAAACAAGACCTTTGGTAGAATAATCATCTTCGTAGCCAGGACTCTGCCCAGGAACGAAATGTGGTACGAGGACCACGCCTTTAGCAACAAGCCTAGTTTCTTAAACATTGGAGGGAAATTCGAAATGAAAAGTGATTCATAATGAGGAGTAATTTGAACTCCTAAGTATCGAAATGATCTCGAACACCAAGTGAACGAAAAGCTCTCCCTTATGGAGACTTGCATCCAATTTGGTAAATTAATCGGCATAAGAGAGCATTTGGAAAGGTTCACCCCTAAGCCTGACATGGAACGAAATTTCTCTAACTCAATTAGCAAATGAGGCAATGAAACATGAGGTTTGGACAGGAACAATAAAACACCGTCCGCATAAAGACTACGTTTAAATTCCTCCCCCACTCTGTGGTACCCCGCAATATGAACATTTTTCCTGATGGCCGTTGCCAAAGGCTCGATCGCTAGGGCAAACAGAAGGGGGGAGAGCGGACAACCCTGTCTCGTACCCCTTTGTAATTGAAAAAAGCTGGAGTTACACCCAGGGAGGCGAACTCTTGTCTGCGGGGATCAGGGCTGCCGCTAGAAATCCTGGGGCCCCATACAGCCTACCTGACAGGGCCCCCCCTTCCACCGAAAATATGAAAATTATATTATCACCCCCTCCCCCAATCCCTCTTCCTAGCAGAAATCCCTCCCAATCACCCCTCACAACGCAACCCCCCAAATTCACAACCCCATCCCCGTACAGAGTGCAGGGGTCAGGAATGCATTACGTACAGAGTGCAGGAATACGTTCAGGAGAATGCTAGATACAGAATGCAGGGTTCTGGAGTGCATTATGCACAGGGTTCAGGAGAGTGCTAGATAGGGAGTAGTGCCTTACTAAGCTGACCAACATTTCCCATAGATGCAAATGTTAGACAGGGAGCAGTGCCATACCAAGTTGACCAAGATTCTCCATTGAGGCCAATGTTAAAAATCGGGAGTAGTGCTATACCAAGGTGACCAAGATTCTCCATTGAGGACAATGTTAAAAATCGGGAGTAGTGCCATACCAAGCTGTACATAGTAGCGAATGTACGTAAATGCCTCTGTACTGCACCTCTTCCCAGCTGCTACAACCTCTGCAACACACACACCTCTCCTCTGCCCTCATCTTCCCCAAAGGTCCCCCATCTTCCACGTGATTTCCTTTCTAAAATACCTTTCTGTTGCTGGCTGCCATATCTTCCTTCTCCTTCTTCCCTATGCACGTGTTGCTTGAACCAGGGGGCGGGTCTGAGTAGCAGTCCCGCCCATTACCGACATCACAGCATGAATTTGATAGGTGCAGTCTCTCATTGTGGCTGCATAGAGCACACCCAGCTGGTTTGTTAGCCAATCCCTGGCTGTTCTAAATGTTCCCACTGCTGCAGGTCCTTCTGAGCTAGAAGGTAACATTTATCACCAGAATTATGCCGGACAAAGCCTCTGTACAGCGGACCAGTCCTGGGAGGTATGCTGTCATCCTACCGATCTTCCTGCTGTCCGGGCCCCCCTATGTGTTGGGGGCCCCATACAGGAGTACTAGCTGTACCCCCCTGATGGCAGCCCTGGCAGGGACTCATACAGAGCTTTGAAGCCGTGAATGAACCTGTCACCCAGACCGTACTTAGGCAGAAGTTGATCTAGGTAAAGCCAGCTAACGCTGTCAAAAACCTTGTGAATATCTAAACTCACAAGGCAAGTAGGGGATTTGCTAAGGTTAGCATTATGGACAATATTTGCGACCAGCCTAATGTTGTCTGAGAGCTGTCTCCCTGGAATAAAACCTGTCTGAACAGGGTGGATCAATTTGTGAATATTAGTGGACAATCTGTTAGCTAGAAGTCTGCCAAAAAGTTTAAGGCCGTTGTTCATGACCGAGATGGGTCTGTAGTTTTGAGGGAGAGAATGATCTTTATCGGGTTTTGGGATGAGGGACATGTTAGCGAGGAGCATTTCCTCTGGGAAGCTTCCTCCCTGAAGGACGTGATTAAATAGCTTAGTTAATCTAGGGGCCAGAATTGGGGCAAAGGATTTATAATAAGAAGAGGAAAATCCATCAGGGCCGGGGGCGGTGGACGATTTGAGTGATTTGATCATTTCTAAACCCTCGTCGACCGTACAAGGTGCTTCCAATAAATCTTTCTGGGTATCCGAAAGGGACAGGACTGATAAACCATCAATCCAGGGGTGAAACTCGTTTAAGGGCAGCGTAGAAGGCACTGAAAGAAGATCTTTATAGAAGTTTGTAAAAATATCCAAGACTTCTTTAGGGTGTGAAACAACCCTTCCATCAGACCTTCTAAGCTTGTATACGTGAGTAGGTTTAGTATTCTGAGTTCATTTTTTAGCAAACATAGTAGATGTAGAATTGCTGTAAAGGATAAATTTGGCTTTGGACCACCTAAGAGCCTTTTCCGTATTATTGGAGAGGATGTCATCCAGGGCCTTTCTTTTAGTGTAAATTTGGTCCAATAGTGTAGAGGAGGGGGAGAGACTATGTTGGTTATATAATTGATCCAATTCTTTTGTGAGGGATTTAATGTCAGACAATCTAGACTTGTTCTTGGCTGAGGCTAGTGCAATCAATTTACCTCTAATGACCGCTTTGTGTGCCTTCCAAACAATGGGTGTAGGTGAAATACCGTCTTCATTTATTTCAAAATAATCCACCAGAGAGGAGGAAATCTGGGCAACCAACGCAGGATCATTTAGCAATGAATCATTTAATCTCCAGTTATACGTTGTGCCGCCCAGTCCCACCCCTCCAGCTTCAAACATTACTATCTGATGATCGGACCATGGGCGGACATGAATCCGCGCATCAGAAGAATTCGCCAACCAAACCGGTGTACAAAAAATATAGTCAAGTCTGGCTGAGCTATCGTGTGGGTGTGAATAAAAGGTATAACTTTTCACTCCAACATTGTGCGCATCTATCAGCTGCATATCACTGAGAGCTCGGGTCAGGCTTTTGGGGAAAGCCTTAGATGAGGCTGTAATGTTACTCCTATCTAATGAGGGATGAGCTGCAAGATTGAAATCCCCTCCTACCACCATATGGGGGGACTCAAACCTGCCTAGCACTTCGAAAAAGTGTCTGAAAAATGAGGCATGTGTGTCATTAGGGGCATAGAGAGAAGCAATAGTAATTGATTTGCCAGCAATACTACCCTTAATAATCAGAAATCTGCTCTCCGGGTCACTATATGTGGAGGAAATATCGAATATGATATTATTTCGAATGAAAATAGCGACCCCTCTGGTCTTATTTTGGAATGAGGAACATTTAAATTGTCTAAAGGATTTGTCAAAAAATTTTGGGTGTCTATCTATCGCAAAGTGTGTTTCCTGTAAAAGGAGTATATCCGCACCTAATCTTTTATACTGCTTGAAGGCCTTATGTCTCTTGTTAGGGGAATTGAACACTTGGACATTAAGTGACAAAATTTTAAGCCCCATGATAAATATAAGGAGGACCACTCTCAAACTGAAGCAACTGAAGGTTGGGGTTTAGATTAAAAGATAAATGGACCAGAACTGGTCTTGATTGAACCCATATAGAAAACACCTGGGAAACACAAGGATATGGCCCAGATCCAAAAGGGGGCGGATTTCCAGCTACAATGGAACGTGAGCCAGGCCCTAATTTAAGGATCCCAGGAGTATAAATCGACCAATGTACCAGCATTTTAAGTATAAGGACCTGAAAAAATGACTTTCTGTTTTCACATGAATTTTTCCTAAAACAACTACTGACTATACAAGAAAAGATCATCCAAATGTATCGAACCAGAAAATACTTTTTGGAGATGGGCAGATAAAGAGAACCCATCCAAAAAATTACCGCCCAATGGACATAACCGTCCAAAAGCCGTGTGCGGAGACTCGGGCCCCAAAGGCGCGGAAGGCCCAGGGGGGACCCCCACAACCCAGGTGCCCGAATCCTCGCAAAACAGCACATAGGGGACAAACCAACGGAAGAGGAGAGAGAAAGGCAAAATAATCAACTTCAAATATATGCGTCATTGAAAATAAACCCTCTGAGTATCAATGCAAACACAATGGCGGGCACAGTAGTCCCGGCACGGCCGCCCCATGAAGAGGGGAGCGGCCACCCAGGGGCAAGGGTCCACCAGTGTTTATGGATCAAATGGTACAAGCACATAAACTCCAGTGTAGCACCAGAAAAGTTCCCATCAACTGCAAACTTAATCAGAATGCTCCATCCCTGAAGGGATTGCGCCATCTACGCTGATCTCTTCTGGTTGCTGGGGTGGACCAGGTAGGCGAGGGCCTAGGAGTGATCTGCGGACGAGCATCAGGGGCAGCTTCCAGGAGGCCCAGTTTACAGAGAAGTTCCTTTCCTTCTGCTAGGTTATAGACCACATAAACAGTGCCATTGTGAGGGACTGATAGTTTAAAGGGGAAGCCCCGTCTATACCGAATTCGAGCTGCTTGAAGCACAGAGGTGACCTCTTTCATTTTGCGGCGCCTTTCCAGTGTAGCCTGAGATATGTCAGGATAAATCTGAATACGCGTACCCTCCATTAAAATATTAGGGGTGTTTCTGGAGGCCCGCAAGATGTCCTCTTTGATCAGGAAGTCCTTGAGGCACAAGATTACATCTCTTGGGGGCTTATCAGGAGGTGGTTTGGGACGCAGGGCTCTATGAATCCTGTCACAGATGAAATCGGACTCCTGCTTGTCAGGCAGTAAGTCAGTGAAAAGCTTGGAAACTGCCAGGATCAGATCGGTGACCGATTCTGGAATGCCTCTAAGGCGCAGGTTATTCCTGCGATTCCTATTGTCCAAATCTTCCACCTGTGTCTGCAGTAAACTATAATTGTCTGACAGCAGCTCAAAGTCCTTTCTAAGGTCATTATGGGCGATAGAAAGTTCATCATGCTTGGCTTCTAATAAGTCTGTGCGGCCCCCTAAATCAGCGATCTCCTGTGTCAATGTATTCGTTGATTTGTGAATCTCAGACTGGAATTTGTCTGCCAGCTTCTCATAAATGGCAGCAAACCCTGCATCCAAGTCTGCCTTAGTAACCCCACTAGAGTACTCACAAGTCCCGGATTGTGTGCTGGGAGTAGAAGGTGGCTGCATGGTCTCTGCCTGTGGCGATGGGAGAGCCTGGGCGCCATCTTGAGGCATCTTGGTGATCTCCTTGGAGATCTCCCAGCAAATAAGTCGTCAGGGAGTGCTTTGGCGGACCTCCCGGTTCTTTTTCTTTGCTGATGGCATGCACAAGGTATTCCCACAGGGGTGCTGAAAGTTTCGGGCTAATGTGTGCAGGAATGGCCCCGGGGATCACGCCGATCTCTCTCCTCTCCGACGGAGCTGCGCTTCTAGCAACCGTCCAGCTTTGCGCCGCGCATGCGCCCCCCATGTTATGTTTCTGATGGACGAGGAGGAGACCCTGCCCAGGAAAGGGAGGTCAGTCAAGAACAAATCAATACGAGAATATGAACGGTGTCTGGAGGAGTAGTGAGAGTAATCTCATTCCGAACCGTGCTGACACCTCCAGACATCGTAGAGCTGTTCCCTGTGTAGCAAGGAGTGCAATGAGAGTTGTCGGCCCCGGGGGGCCACTGAAGTGTCAAGCCCCGGGTCGACCACAGCATTAAAGTCACCAAACAATACTAAGTTACCATAAACATTCGTAGAGTTACGCTGGAGCAGTCTGCGGAGGAAGCGTATTTGGTGACTATTCGGGGCATACACAGCCACCAAGGTCATAGGCATACCATTAAAGTCACCCTTGAGGATTAGGAACCATCCGTCCGGATCACAGATGGTGTCTTTCAAAGAAAAGGCTACCGAGGTCCTGATTGCTATCAAGACCCCACGTTTCTTCTCCGGAGCACTAGCAAGGAAGATGTTGGGGAAGTTCTTATGAGAAAACTTTGGTTGCTGAGAGGCTTGGAAATGAGTCTCTTGGATGGACGCAATGTCAGCTCGGCTGTTGTTCAGTTTGGTCCATAAGGAATACAGATTGGCTGGGTGGTTCAGTCCGTTCACATTCAATGAGAGGAATTTGATCGTCATGGTGGGTCTGCAAAATAGATCCGAGAGACCTGGACGGGAGCGATGATCAACAGAGAAACATAGAGGGGGTCAGAGTTGGATGACAGTCCCGTGGAACAGGAGAGCAGTTGGGGAATCTTCACGTCAGAACAAGGGGGAGAGAGGGTAGGTAGTGCAACAGTGGCGCAGAGCACCAAACAAAACAGAAAAAACATAAAAAAAGTCCAAAAGAAAGCATCGCTTGCAACAAAGAGCGAGGGGCCATATGTGAAAATCACATCCTAGGCCTGGGACTGTGGTGGGAACTGTGAGAGGACACGTTCACCGCTGCTTGGGCTCTGCCTGGCATTAGATCATTTACGTGAGGCAATTTGCCATTCTCCCATTACAGGTGTAGGTGATGTAAAAGAAGAAGTCGCATGTGAAGGTGAAGCCTCCATGAGGATCTCCCAGCGTCGTAGAAGGGCCATCCCTTCTTTCATAGTAGATATGGTGACTGTGGAGCTGTTGTGCGTGATACACAGATGCGTGGGATGTTTCCACTTGTGTGGAATGTGGTGGTTCCTGAGGGCTTTCGTGACTGTGGCCAAGTTCCTGCGCTTCTGGAGGGTGTGCCTGGACAGGTCTGGGAGTATTTGAACTTGGGGGTACTCAACAGGCATGGTGTGAAGTTGCCGTGATGCCATGAGGATTCGGTCTTTCGCATGAAAGAAATGGACCCTGAGAAGCACGTCCCGTGGCAGGTCCTGTGCAATGAAGCCGGGCTTTGGGATCCTATGGATCCTATCTATTGTCAAATCAGAGGCTGATAAGGAAGGCACCAATGCTGCGAAGAGATCTTTAGCCATGGTCTCCAAATTTTGGGGTAACACCGTTTCTGGCACCCCCCTAAGCTTCAAATTGTTCCATCGTGACCTATCTTCAAGGTCTGCGACTTTGTCCTTGAGCCAGGATATTTCTTCAGCGTGAGAGTTATGGGCCTCAACAAGGGTGTTGAGGGAGAGTAAGCATTTATTCATGGATGTCTCAACAACATCTATCCTTTCCCCTAATTGATGGACATCAGGCCTTGTCTGTGTCAGGCCTTGTATCACATCTGCGTGTAATGAGGACCACAAAGAGTGCATCATGTCCTTCAGAAGCGTGGCCGAGACAGGGTGGTCACCCATTGGAAAGGCTGCAAAGGGGTCAGTGGCTAGTGAGGCCTGTACTGAAGAGGGATTAGGGGCCGCCATGCTGTCCATCTGCTAATGTGGGATGAGAGAGGGGGGGAAGACCCCCTGCGTGGCTTCTGCTTGGCTGGGCTGCGGGAAGAGGGCGATGGGGGAGTGGAAGAGCCCGAGGAGTTCCCACTATCCGGGTTCGCCACTTGCCTGAGCGGAGGAGAGTCGCCTCTCTGTCTTCCCGCGCTGTGCTGCTGATGCCTCTGCTGCTGGCCGATGCCATGTTGTGAGAGACCTGCTGCACTGGAGATGATACATCCTGGTAAGTTGCTGGGATCCTTTCTTCCCCTTAGCCATCGGTGGGGGGGGGGGTTAGCGGAGGTCTATGGGAGACTTTTGGCAGTGTTTGTGCCTCTCATGCTGGTCAATGCAGGCTGTAGTCCCGGGTGGCCGAGCGGAGCTATGCTTCCATCCGCCGCGCCGTACCAATGAGGGCATCTTTAAAGTAGAGGCCAAGATAACAAACCTTGGACCCGTGATGTCTGGGAAAAAGGAACTTAATTACAAGGTTGTACTACTTTGCATATCAGTATGTTTTTCAGTGTAAATAGCAGACATCTCCCTGGTAGCTCAGGCGTGCATTTCAAAGGACTTGTTAAATTGATTACTACTGCTGCTCAGACTTGTTTACACAACTTAAAAATCTACAATCATATATCAACTATGTGTTTGAAAGCAAAACTCAATATCTTGTAATATATATATTTACATCCATCTATTTACAATTAGTAATGGAGATTACACATAAACTCCTCATAAGGCAACAGACGCCCGCTTGGGGCCTACAGAAAGCAAGGGCCCCAACCTAAAATAATGGTTTAGGTTTAATCTCCTTTGAGTTTTTGTCATGGCTTTCTGAAATAAAAAACTAGTTGAAAAAAACTCTATAAACTCTCCATCACTACAGTCCACATTTCTGGATCTCAGTATCGGCAGTTCATTACTTGTTCTGGATGTAATATCTCCATAAAAAAAAAAAAATAAGAGACAAAACTACCAAAAAAAAATGAGGATCTTAGTTCTCAATAGTCCAATAATAATAGTATGAATAATAATCATCTCAAACCCATAATTATTTTAGCTTTATTCTGTATCTATGATTGGAAACTTTTACATACAAAAATTTGATTTTTTTATATATCTGTGGTTTATATATTTTTTAAATAGTTTTTTAACAATTAATATATAGATCTTAATAGGCTATTCATTTTCCTACGAGGTCTAAAATCTGCTTCATAATTAATTTATTTTAAAAGGTTTTATATATTTAAATAATTATTAAACGCACTGGGAAATTTTAATTATGGAAAGTAATTTTAATTATGGAAAGTAATTTTCTTACATAATGTAAAATCTTTTATAGAATGGAATTTTTTAATGAAGATGTTAGTCCACATAATATAAGTGTATATATATTTAGTTTATAGTCTATAAAACCTATTTTGCCCATGTGACCCAGTTTATAAGGGGTAAATATGGAAAGAGTATTATCGATACACTCATTTAAATTACTATAATATTGAGCAATGTAAAATATACAATTGATTCAATGAAGAAGAATATCATACAAATATTGTTACCGGTCTAAGAATATCCAAGACGCAGATAAAAGGAGGATTATTATCATACAGAAAGGCAGATATGTGATGTGATAAATGGTGGAATTGCACTACATAGTTGCTTATATAAGAGTAATGTCCCCAATACGGAAAGTCCAAACTTAGTTTTCCTTTTGTTTGGGTGTTGCACGGGCAACCGAGAACGCTAAATATTGTAAACTTCCGGTTGGGGAAGGATGATGGGCGGCAACTGCCGCATATAAGCTCTCTGAGTGGCGTACCACTCCACCTCTGAAGACGTCATTATGCTCTGACGAAACACACGTCAGGTGGAACGCACGCCGCACACTTCCGGGTAGCCTGGTGGGACACAAACCGGCAGTCGCCGCTCTCCATTCCCAGGCATTTACCCATAGCTGGCGTTTATTTGTTTTAACTTGTCTTTTATCTTGTACAATATATTTTATAGGCAAACTTTAATAAAACACCACCTTTTAATGGTACTGCACTATCGGAGCACTTTTTTTGTTCCCCTCTTGATGTGGACCTGGAGGATCGTTTTCCAAACACAGGAGTGTCACGGACCATAGTGAACCACAGAGCCCAGCAGTTACCTATAGGCTTGGGAAGCCACAAGCTCATAAGGTCTTGTTGCTATATGGTACTCAAGACCCATCAAGTCCGGTGTGCATCCCTTTTATTACAAGATATGCCGAATACACCAGCAGTTGGAATATTGGAAAAACTTTATTAGGACACTATTTGCACAAGATCACGAAGGAACTTCACATTGGGACTCTTAACCACTTTGCCACTGAGTACCGTAGTACTACTGCGGCAAAGGGGCTCGTTATCGTCTGACGACATAGACCTACGTCGTCAGACACTCCCCCTTGTGGGCGGCGCTCGCGCGCCGCCGGAGGCTCGCTCCCGCTGTATTCAGTCACAGCCGAACTCGAGCGCCCGGTAAACAACATACTGTTCGGCTACCGAGATCTTTTTTACAGATTGCCCTCTCTGTCCTCTTGATAATTGAGTCCCCCAACTACCACAACCTGTCTAACCTTTCCTGAGTCATGACCCCCCTTCTTCCTGGAGCCGCCCCTCCCCTGGTGGCCGGGGGAGGGCGCCTGCTCCAGCTCTGCCACCCCTGAGCTGATATCACCCTCAACCTGCAATGTGGCAAATTTGTTAGGGTGTACCAACTCAGGACTGCCCTCCCTGACCCTCCTCCCACTACCCTTCCTAATGGTCACCCAGCTGCGTACCTCTGCTGCTTGCGTCTCCTCTACTCCTCCCTCCTCTATGCTGGCCCCTGCCAGCGCCTGATGGGTAATGTCCAAGCTCCTTTCCAGGTTGTTGATGCAACGCAGTCTTGTCACTGTGTTCTCTAGATCCACAATCTGGTCTTCCAGAGCAACAAGTCGCTCACATCTTGCACAGCAGAATTCGCCCTCAATTTGTTCATCAAGGAACGCATACATGGCGCAAGAAGTGCACTGAGTGGCATCCGCAATCCTGTCGGACATTATTACCCACTACTCTATGGGGATAATATTAACGACCTGCTCTTCCTTACCTACACTACCTCTAACTCCCCTGGTACTAAACCTGGGGTACTCACCAGTCGCTAATACCCTCACCAGTCACTAAGATACTTACCAGTCGCTAAGATACTTACCAGTCGCAAAGATACTAACAGTCGCAAAGATCCTCACCAGTCACAAGATCCTCACCAGTCACAAGATCCTCACCAGTCGCAAAGATACCCACCAGTCGCAAAGATACTCACCAGTCGCAAAGATTCTTGCCAGTCGCAAAGATCCTTACCAGTCGCAAGGATACTTACCAGTCGCAAGATACTCACCAGTCGCCCGGATACTTACCAGTCGCACAAATACTCACCAGTCGCACAAATACTCACCAGTCGCAAAGATACTTACCAGTTGCACAAATACTCACCAGTCGCACAAATACTCACCAGTCGCAAAGATACTCACCAGTCGCAAAGATACTCACCAGTTGCAAAGATCCTCACCAGTCGCAAGGATACTTATCAGTCGCAAGATACTCACCAGTCGCCCGGATACTTACCAGTCGCACAAATACTCACCAGTCGCACAAATACTCACCAGTCGCAAAGATACTCACCAGTCGCAAAGATACTCACCAGTTGCAAAGATCCTCACCAGTCGCAAGGATACTCACCAGTCGCACAGATACTCACCAGTCGCACAAATACTCACCAGTCGCAAAGATACTCACCAGTCGCAAAGATTCTTGCCAGTCGCAAAGATCCTTACCAGTCGCAAGGATACTCACCAGTCGCACAGATACTCACCAGTTGCACAAATATTCACCAGTCGCAAAGATACTCACCAGTTGCAAAGATCCTCACCAGTCGCAAGGATACTCACCAGTCACAAAGATACTCACCAGTCGCAAAGATTCTTGCCAGTCGCAAAGATCCTTACCAGTCGCAAGATACTCACCAGTCGCCCGGATACTTACCAGTCGCAAGGATGCTCACCAGTCGCAAAGATACTCACGAGAGAGAGAGAGAGAGGGGGGGTTGACAGAGAGAGAGAGGGGGGTTTGACAGAGAGAGAGAGAGGGGGTTGACAGAGAGAGGGGGGTTGGCAGAGAGAGATAGGGGGGGGGTTGACAGAGAGAGAGAGAGAGAGGAGGTTTGACAGAGGGAGAGAGAGAGAGATGGTTTGACAGAGGGAGAGAGAGAGAGATGGTTTGACAGAGAGTGAGCGAGAGAGAGAGAGAGAGAGAGAGAGTATATTTGTATATATTTACCTTTATATTACTGTATTTTCTGGCATATTAGACTACTTTTGAACCTCAAAAAAATCCCCCAAAAATGGGAGGTCGTCTTATACGCCGAGTATAATATCTCCAAGGTAACCTAAGTATAAGTATTACCGGTAGATCATGTAATAGGGGGGTCGTCTTATACGACGGTATATAATTATATTTCGAAATCAAAAAAAAGTATATATGCCTACATAAATAAATAATGTAGACATAATATTATACTAACAGTTGGGAAAATGCCATGTATTTACAATGGCTGGTGAGCAAACCTGGGAAGTCAGGCGGAAAGATTTCACCATCAGTGACTCTGAAAAGGTATAAACTCCATACCATCTACCAAAACCTGAAATAATCATTTTGGGTGGATAAACCATTTTTAGCACTTGTAATAAAACAAGCAGGACAAAGACATAATATACAGTACATTCACTATGAATATGTTACATGAAAGGACAGCTGTTAAATAGCATGCTGTTATGCACACTTCTGAGTTTTATCCAGGGCTTTTTTTCTCAGAGAATAGGTGCCGGAACTCCCCCTTTTCAAGTCACCCCCTTGTCTCCGCCCCTACCCACCTCCGAGCACCGTTTCTTGGTTCCACCCATTACCCACCTCCGAAGACCACCCCTTTTAGATAATACAGTAACATTTGTGGTACTAACTAATTTGTATTGAGCTTGTTAATGATAACAAGAAAAGCAGTAGAATAGATCCCCTGCTGCCAGCAACAATGGACCACTCACAACAAAACACCCCCCTCCCTAGCAGCAACAACAGATCTCCTCACAGCCAGCATCAGCAGACCCTCTGGAAGAATAGATCCCCCCCCAGAAACAATGGACCACCTACAAGAAAATACCACCCCTTCCTCAGCAACAATAGACCCCCGGAAGCAACAATAGACCTCTTCCTCAACAGTAGATCCCTCCCAGAAATGACTGACCCCCCAGCAACATAAGACCCACCCTTAGCAACAGTAGATCCCCTGCCAGAAACAACAGATCTCCCCGGCAACAGACCCCCCTGCAATAATAGATTCCCTCCAGTGACAATAGATCCCCAGCATCAACGTCCCTGCAGCACACCTCCAGCACCCCTTGCCATTACATACATTCAGTCCTGGAGGTCCCGGAACTGCGTTCCCCCGCGTTCCCGCTGAAAAAAAGCCCTGGTTTTATCACACAGAGAATGCTGCAAAATCTAACAGGTCATATAAGGCTGTTTATATATTTTGCAAGCTAGCATGAAGCAACAAGTGTGGCCCATACCTTCTGATATAAAATTGTTTACAACGCCCTAATTTAAATTCCCTGCAGAGTATAAATAACATGTTCAGTAGCCAGCAAATTCTCCACTCCTGCTTAGGAAGAATTGATCCCTGTCTGGGTCTCATTTGCTACTCTATATGGTGTGGGCATGGGCATCCGCAGGTAGGGGCAAGGGGGAGCAAATGCCCCCCCTTGGAATCTCAACTTCCCAATTTAAGTGGTTGTTAAGCCACTTTATACCATCCTGTCTGTTCTGTTTAATAATCCTGTGTGCCTGGGTGTCTGTGTTTTAAAAAAATAAGCTGTTCTTTACCAGTTTTCAGAGGGCCGAGCGCCGCTCACGTGACCTGTCGGCTCTCTCCTCTCTCCGGCTGACAGCTGCCTGCAGCAGGCGTGGGGAAAGAATTCCTCACTGATGTCAGGGGAAGAGGAGAGAGGTGGCGGGTCACGTGAGCGGTGAGTGGCACTCAGTGGTAAAGAATGGCGTATTTTTATAAAAAAAACAGACACAGGGGGCACACAGGATTATTAAACAGACCGTAGACAGGATATGAAACTTTAACCACTTAAGCCCCGGAAGATTTTACCCCCTTCCTGACCAGGGGGTTTTTTGCGATTTTTTTTACTGCGTGACTTTAACGGGCAATTGCGCGGTCGTGCGACGCTGTACCTAAACGAATTTCACGTCCTTTTTTTCCCACAAACAGAGCTTTCTTTTGGTGGTATTTGATCACCCGTGCGATTTTTTGATCATGCGCTATAAACAAAAAAAGAGCGTAATTTTTGCAAAAATAACAATATTTTTCACTTTTTTTTTATATGAAATTCCCCCCCCAAAAAAATGTAAAAATCAAAATTTTTTAACATTTTTGGCCAAATTGTTTTACGCTACATATGTTTGGTAAAAAAAATTGCAAAAAGCGTATTTTGATTGGTTTGCGCAAAAGTTATCGCGTTTACTAACAAAGGGAAAGATTTTTGTCATTTTTGGTGTTTTTTTTTTTAACGAGTAATGGCGGCGATCTGCGTTTTTTTTTGCGGTACTGCGACATTGCGGCGGACAGATCGGACCCTTGACTGACATTTTTTACACTTTTGGGGGTACCAGTGACATTACTACAGTAATCAGTGCTATATATATGCACTGTTACTGTAAAAATGACACTGGCAGGGAAGGGGTTAACTGTATTGGACAGGGAGGGGTTAAGTGTGTCCTAGGGGTGTGATTCTAACTGTAGGGGGACATGGCTATTGGTGTAAAAACAGAGATCAGCGGTCCTACATAGTAGAACCGTCTGATCTCCATTTTTACACAGGGGAGAATGACCGGCGGCTTGTTTACATAAGCCGCTCTGCCTTTCTCCCGCTCTACCGGCGATCGTACTGTGACCGGCGGATATCGGGTCCGCCGGTCACACGCCCGCACTCCTCCCTGAACGAGCCGAGGCGGGCGCGCGCCTCAGCGGGCGCGCGCTCGCCCGCTATTGGCTCAAATCCCAGTGACAGGCGAGCGACGTAGACCTACGTCACTCTGCCTGGCCGGGGCTGACTGCCGCAGTAAATATACTGTGCGCAGTCGGCAACCGGTTAAATAAAACTACAGCAGCAGGAGAGGAGGGGGGTGGGCACTGACACAGGAGCAGACATGCAGGGAGGGAGGGGGGGAGAGAGGACAGAGGCGGACAGGAGGGCTGCGGATGATGGAGGCACGTAAACTGACCACGGTTGTCAGGGCTCAGCAGCCATAGTATACCGTGGTCAGTTTACAGAGGGGAGGACATAGCCAGGCAGGATCAGCCAGGTATTTTAGGTGATAGAAGGGGCCAAATTACACAGCAAAGCACCCATCTGTATAACAAGCTTTAATGGAATATACACAAAATAAGTATAATGACTAAGCCCCTCCCCTTCATGACATTGTTGAAAAGGGCGGTGTATGGGTGACCTTAAAATTATGCCCCCCCCCCCTGAAAAAAGTTCTGCGGACGCCCATGGGTGTGGGGGTGGTGTCTGCAAAAGTATATAAGAAGTGACCCATTGGAAGATAGGCACAGCTCATTCTGTAGGACTCCTCCATTGCAAAAAGTGCCTAAGGTGAGTTTTATACTCTCCTCTCCTGTCTGTTTCTGAGATTGTAACTTGCTTTCTGCTATATGCCTGGAACTCTCTTTTATTTGCTTATGCTCATTCATCTGCAGCTGCTCAACATATGATCAGTTACTCAATTTTACTATAAAAAGGACCCCGGGATTTTTATCAGATACTTCTACATGCTAAACAGATATGCAATAGAAATAATATTGTGTTGTGGGTATTTTCAGGCCCCGTTCACATAGGGGCGATCCGACTTTTAGAAAAAAAAGATTCTGAACCAAATACTGCAGTAAAATATTTTATATCAACAGGTGAGGGTATTGGCATGGCACAGGTGAGGGTATAGGCATGGCACAGGTGGTGCTTTAGGCATGGCACAGGTGGTGCTTTAGGCATGGCACAGGTGGTGGTACAGGCATGGCACAGGTGGTGCTTTAGGCATGGCACAGGTGGTGCTTTAGGCATGGCACAGGTGTTGGTCCAGGCATGGCACAGGTGGTGCTTTAGGCATGGCACAGGTGGTGCTTTAGGCATGGTACAGGTGGTGCTTTAGGCATGGCACAGGTGGTGGTACAGGCATGGCACAGGTGGTGCTTTAGGCATGGCACAGGGGGTGGTATAGGCATGGCACAGGTGAGGGTATAGGCATGGCACAGGTGGTGCTTTAGGCATGGCACAGGTGAGGGTATAGGCATGGCACAGGTGAGGGTATAGGCATGGCACAGGTGGTACTTTAGGCATGGCACAGGTGAGGGTATAGGCATGGCACAGGTGAGGGTATAGGCATAGCACAGGTGGTGCTTTAGGCATGGCACAGGTGGAGGTACAGGCATGGCACAGGTGGTGCTTTAGGCATGGCACAGGTGGTGCTTTAGGCATGGCACAGGTGGTGGTACAGGCATGGCACAGGTGGTGCTTTAGGCATGGCACAGGTGGTGCTTTAGGCATGGTACAGGTGGTGCTTTAGGCATGGCACAGGTGGTGGTACAGGCATGGCACAGGTGGTGCTTTAGGCATGGCACAGGTGGTGGTATAGGCATGGCACAGGTGAGGGTATAGGCATGGCACAGGTGGTGCTTTAGGCATGGCACAGGTGAGGGTATAGGCATGGCACAGGTGAGGATATAGGCATGGCACAGGTGGTACTTTAGGCATGGCACAGGTGAGGGTATAGGCATGGCACAGGTGAGGGTATAGGCATGGAACAGGTGGTGCTTTAGGCATGGCACAGGTGGTGCTTTAGGCATGGCACAGGTGGTGGTACAGGCATGGCACAGGTGGTGCTTTAGGCATGGCACAGGTGGTGCTTTAGGCATGGCACAGGTGGTGGTACAGGCATGGCACAGGTGGTGCTTTAGGCATGGCACAGGTGGTGGTACAGGCATGGCACAGGTGGTGCTTTAGGCATAGCACAGGTGGTGCTTTAGGCATGATACAGGTGGTACTTTAGGCATGGCACAGGTGAGGGTATAGGCATGGCACAGGTGAGGGTATAGGCATGGAACAGGTGGTGCTTTAGGCATGGCACAGGTGGTGCTTTAGGCATGGCACAGGTGGTGGTACAGGCATGGCACAGGTGGTGCTTTAGGCATGGCACAGGTGGTGCTTTAGGCATGTCACAGGTGGTGGTACAGGCATGGCACAGGTGGTGCTTTAGGCATGGCACAGGTGGTGGTACAGGCATGGCACAGGTGGTGCTTTAGGCATAGCACAGGTGGTGCTTTAGGCATGGTACAGGTGGTGCTTTAGGCATGGCACAGGTGGTGGTACAGGCATGGCACAGGTGGTGCTTTAGGCATGGCACAGGTGGTGGTACAGGCATGGCACAGGTGGTGCTTTAGGCATGGCACAGGTGGTGGTACAGGCATGGCACAGGTCGGCTTCAATCACTTACCTGCTCTCCTGGGCTGCCTGCGAGACGTCCACGGCGCTGCTCCTCTCGTCCTCTTCTTCTGACGGCGGTGGGATTCCTGGAACCGTCCACGGCGCTGCTCCTCTCGTCCTCTTCTTCTGACGGCGGTGGGATTCCTGGAACCGTCCACGGCGCTGCTCCTCTCGTCCTCTTCTGTTTTCTTTGACGGCGGCTCTCTCGGTCCGGCGGAAAGGAGATCTGGCGGTGACGGTGAGTGACTGACGCACGCACCGGCACCGCCCCCATTGCCACGTCAGGACTCAGCAGGCAGCAGGAAAAATGTGTATTTGCCGTATAAGACGCGCCAACTTCCCCCCCCCAGTTTTGGGGAAGAAAAAGTGCGTCTTATACGGCAAGAAATACGGTATATCTAACTACATTTTTGTTTTTAAATGTTTCAAAAACTCGTTTTGTTAATTATCATTTATTTCTCAAAAGAACTAAATCTAAAATGGCTTTTTCTGGTATGCTGAAGGAAGCTGACATCAATGCTGCCCTGAAGAGCACAGAGGGTACGGTGCCAACCACTTTGTTTCCACTTTTGTGCTTTCATCATTTTATAATAGCAATATGACAACTTGTAGTAGTACCATATGAGAGGGGATTAACAGTCTAGCAGTAGAAATAGTGCCTCTTTTTGGAGGAATCAGAAACTGCAAACCAAGCCAAATAAATAGGCATTCACTGTTATTCAGGGCTTTTTTTTCTCAGAGAATAGGTGCAGGAACTCCCCCCTTCTGAGTCACCCTTCACCTTTGCTCCCTACCCACCTCTGAGCACTGTCTCTTGGCTCCACCCCCTACCCACCTTCCCAGTTTCGCCCTTTTTAGAGAATACAGAACCAAGTATCGTTTTGTGCTACTAAGTAATTTGTATGGAATTTGATAGAACCCACCCCAGCAATCATAGACCCCCCCCAGCACCAATAGATCCCCCACACAATAACAGACCTGCCCCCCAGCAATGATGTACCCCTTGCAACAAAATACTACCCCAGCAAAAACAGATCCCGCCAGCAACAACACACCTCCTAGCAGCCAGCATTAATAGATCCTCCAGCAGCCAGCAGCAATAGATCCCAACAACAATAGATTTCCCCACAGGACAAAATACCTGCCACCAAGCAACAATGTACTCCCCGCAACAAAATACCCTTCCCAGCAAAAAATAGACCCCACCAGCAACAACAGATCTCCTTGCAGACATCATCAATAGATCCTCCAGCAGCAAGCAACAATAGATCCCCTATACAACAACAGAGCTGCCACCCAGCAACAATGTACCCCCTGAAAAAAATACCACCCCAGTAAAAATAGACCCCCACCAGCAACAACAGATCTCCTAGCAGCCATAATCAATAGATTCTCAAACAGCCAGCAACAACAGACCTCTCCCTTAACAATAGATCCTCCCCAGCAACATAAAACCCCCTGCCAGCAACAATAGACCTACCCAGCAACAATAGACCCCACACAAAAATAGATGCCCGCCAGTGACAATAGATTACCAGCAGCCAGCATCAATAGACCTACCCAGCAACAATAGACCCCACACAAAAATAGATGCCCGCCAGTGACAATAGATTCCCAGCAGCCAGCATCAATAGACCCTCCAGCACACCCCAGCAATCCTTGTCATAAGATGCAGTCTGTGCTGGAGGTGCCGGCACTGCGTTTCCCCTGCGTTCCCGCTGAAAAAAAGCCCTGCTGTTATTGATAAATTGTACAATGATTAAACGCTTACTTGATTTATGGGACAGAGTAGTAAATTTGCACTATTCTGTGTTTGGAGTAAAATTTAGATCAAAAGTCAATAGAACAACTTAAGATTGTTACATTCCTTCAAGCCAACACTTGTTGCACTAATATTACCCTTCTTCCCTATGTTGCTCTGACTAATAGCTTCAGTGGCGTAGCGTGGGGGTGCAGGGGGGGCAAGCCGCACCGGGCGCAACATCTGGGGGGGCGCATCTGCAGTGTCACTCTGTCTGTCTGACTCTGACATACGCCCGAGCCCACCCATTGTGTGACAATAGCGAATTAAAATTCGCTATTGTCACACGGATCCTCCTCCTGGCCAATCAGGAAGCGGGTCCGAGACCTGATTGGCCCGAAAGGCGAACCCATGCCATTGGCCGAGGAGGAGGCGGGAGGACTCGAGGAGACGCGGAGGACTCGAGAAGATGTGGGGAACTGAGGAGAAGCCGCCACTGCAGGTAAGTCTCTCTGCAATGAAAGGGGGCACGCTGGTCTCTCTGCGTTGAAGGAGGGCACGCTGGTCTGTCTGCATTGAAAGGGGGCACGATGATCTCTCTGCATTGAAAGGGGGCAAGCTGGTCATTCTGCATTGAAAGGGGGCACGCTGGTCATTCTGCATTGAAAGGGGGCACGCTGGTCATTCTGCATTGAAAGGGGGCACGCTGCTCATTCTGCATTGAATGGGGGCATGCTGGTCATTCTGCATTGAAAGGGGGCATGCTGATCATTCTGCATTGAAAGGGGGCACGCTGGTCATTCTGCATTGAAAGGGGGCACGCTGGTCATTCTGCATTGAAAGGGGGCACGCTGCTCATTCTGCATTGAATGGGGGCATGCTGGTCATTCTGCATTGAAAGGGGGCACGCTGGTCTCTCTGCATTGAAAGGGGGCACGCTGGTCATTCAAACTTGTATTTAGATGCATTTTACTTTAATTACATCAGTATTTTCATAACAAACAATACATGTGCTTAGGGGGTAAGGGTTTCTTTAACTAATCTAGTGGAAGAGACTTGAGTGCTATAATCCTGCTGGTTAGGGGGCGCAAATTACTTGCCTTGCCCCGGGTGCTGACAACCCACGCTACGCCACTGAATAGCTTGTAGTGAATAGTGTCTAGAAAGGATGAATAAACTCTCAGGGGTAAAAATGCCCATATTACAACGTCCTTATAATTATTAGATCATTTATTTACTTATTTTATTACCTAAATAATATTCTATACTTAAGTGTAATTACTTTATTACATTATATTACCAGTATTACAATTTCCCTATTAATTCCTTATTGTTAACACCGTCTTTCATATTGGATTGGCAGCTTTCATCTTTGATTGGCAACTCCTTTTCCTAACATATTCCCTAACATTTGTCTGAATTTATTTATATAAATTGTACTGTATATGACGTGACATTGGTTTTAACCACTTGCCGTCTGCTCACGTTGAGCCTACTGCGGCAAAGTGGTTCGTTATCGTCTGACGACGTAGACCTACGTCGTCAGACACTCCCCTCTCTTGGCGGCGCGGCAGTCACAGCGGGAGTCGGGCCAGGGGAGGAGCAGTGGCTCGTTATCATCCAGCGACGTAGACCTACGTCGCTGGACTCCTCCCCCTGTAGGCGGCGCTCGCGCGCCGCCGGAGGCTCGCTCCCGCTGTATTCAGTCACAGCGGGAGTCGGGCCAGGGGAGGAGCAGCGGCTCGTTATCGTCCAGCGACGTAGACCTACGTCGCTGGACTCCTCCCCCTGTAGGTGGCGCGTGCGCGCCACCGGAGGCTCGCTCCCGCTGTATTCAGTCACAGCAGGAGTCAGGCCAGGGGAGGAGCAGTGGCTCGTTATCGTCCAGCGACGTAGACCTACGTCGCTGGACTCCTCCCCCTGTAGGCGGCGCTTGCGCGCCGCTGGAGGCTCGCTCCCGCTGTATTCAGTCACAGCAGGAGTCGGGCCAGGGGAGAAGGAGTGGCGATCGCCGCTGCTCTTCCCCGATCGTCGGGGAATCGAGTGTGGAGATCCGCCAGCCTGTGTAAACACAAGCGGGCGGATCTCTGAAGTGACAGGCAGGGTCAGATTGCAGGGTTCAGCATAGTTGAACCCTGGATCTGTCCTTGTGTCACACAGCCCACACACGTTAGTAAGCACCAGGCATACATTAACCCCTCCCTCTCCAATAAAATTAACCCCTTCCACCAATAGCCATGTCCCACTACAGTTAGAATCACGCCCCTAGGGACACACTTAACCCCTCCCTGTCCAATACAGTTAACCCCTTCCCTGCCAGTGTCATTAGTACAGTAACAGTGCATATATATAGCACTGATTACTGTAGTAATGTCACTGGTACCCCTAATAGTGTCAAAAATGTAAGTCAAGGGTCCGATCTGTCCGCCACAATGTCGCAATCCCGCAAAAAAAATCGCAGATCGCCGCCATTACGCGTTAAAAAAGAAACACCAAAAATGACAGAAATCTTTCCCTTAGTTAGTAAACGCAATAACTTTTGCGCAAACCAATCAAAATACGCTTATTGTGATTTTTTTTTTACCAAACATAGGTAACATAAAACAAATTGGCCAAAAATTTTAAAAAAATTTGATTTTTACATTTCTTTGGGGGAATTTCATATAAAAAAATGTGAAAAATATTGTTATTTTTTCAAAATAAACGCTCTTTTTTTGTTTATAGCGCAAAAAGTAAAAATCGCACAGGTGATAAAATACCACCAAAAGAAAGCTCTGTTTGTGGGGAAAAAAAAGGACGTAAATTTCGTTTGGGTACAGCGTCGCACGACCGCGCAATTGTCCGTTAAATTCGCACAGCGCCGAATCGCAAAAAGTGGCCTGGACGTAAGACAGCAAAATCCTCCGGTGGTACAGCGGCTAACATTTATCCACTTCTTATATAAGGATTTTAGTATTCACATTTATGCTTTCCTGTTTTTTTTTTTTACAGCCAAGGACTCCTTCAAACATAAACCTTTCTTTGCCAAGGTAGGCCTGGCAATCAAGTCCCCAGATGTGCTTAAGAAAGTCTTTGCTGTCCTTGATCAGGACCAGAGTGGCTTCGTTGAGGAAGATGAACTAAAGTAGGTATTAGCCGAAACCATGCTAAAATAGGAAAATATGGGGATTTAGAATGTTTTAAAGATTGGAAAGGTAATATAGCACCTATCATTAAAACAAATACATTTTTTTATTACATATTAATGCTAAATTGCTAATGGGCTAAAAAAAAAAAAATTGAATTATCTACAATTAATACCAAAAAAGAAAGGGGATAATTCAGGATATTCACAATCTACTTATGCATGAACTAGGGCCCCGGGTCCTCAATAGGCGGACTCCGGGCCGCGTCTGGACCCAGACACGCTTAGCTCTGGACCGCGGCGGTCTGTGCTGAAGCTGGCAGTTCCTTTTATCACTGGTTGCTAGATCACCGGCCGTTCGGCCTTTAACAGCGGAGGAGGAACTTATTCCTCCTCGCGCCTAAGCACCCCCGCCGCGCTGCATTCTGGGAGTTATAGTAGTCTGTGGACACATGGAGCTGAGGGAAGCCGGGGCTTCGGCGGCAGGTGGTGAAGAGACATCTACTCAGGGCACTGTGCAGCCACAATGAGAGACTGCGCCTGTCAAATTCAAGCTGTGATGTCGGGACTGCTACCCGCCCCCTGTGTCAAGCAACACGTGCATAGGGAAGAAGAAGGAAGATATGGCAGCCAGCAACAGAAAGGTAATCATGTGGAAGATGGGGGACCTTTGGGGAAGATGAGGGCAGAGGAGAGGTGTGTGTGTTGCAGAGGTTGTAGCAGCTGGGAAGAGGTGCAGTACAGAGGCATTTATGTACATTCGCTACTATGGACAGCTTGGTATGGCACTACTCCCGGTTTTTAACATTGGCCTCAATGAGAACTAAAGGTTAGCTTGGTATAGCTTGGTATATCACTACTCCCAGTTTTTAATATTGGCTTTAATGGGAAATCTTGGTCAGCTTGGTATGGCACTGCTCCCTGTCTAACAAAAGGTGTCACCTTCACCATTAACCACTTAAGCCCCGGAGGATTTTGCTGCTAAACGACCAGGGGGTATTTTGCGATTCGGCACTGCGTGACTGTAACGGACAATTGCGCGGTCGTGCGACGCTGTACCTAAACGAATTTGACGTCCTTTTTTTCCCACAAACAGAGCTTTCTTTTGGTGGTATTTGATCACCTGTGCGATTTTTTGATCACGCGCTATAAACAAAAAAAGAGCGTCAATTTTGCAAAAATAACAATATTTTTCACATTTTTTTATATGAAATTCCCCAAAAAAAAATGTAAAAATCAAAATTTTTTAACATTTTCGGCCAATTTGTTTTATGCTACCTATGTTTGGTAAAAAAAATTGCAAAAAGCGTATTTTGATTGGTTTGCGCAAAAGTTATCGCGTTTACTAACAAAGGGAAAGATTTTTGTCATTTTTGTTGTTTTTTTTTTAACGCATAATGGCGGCGATCTGCGATTTTTTTTTGCGGTACCGCGACATTGCGGCGGACAGATCGGACCCTTGACTGACATTTTTGACACTTTTGGGGTTACCAGTGACATTTCTACAGTAATCAGTGCTATACATATGCACTGTTACTGTAAAAATACACTGACAGT
Source organism: Pelophylax lessonae (assembly GCF_965119305.1). Lineage (NCBI taxonomy): Eukaryota > Metazoa > Chordata > Amphibia > Anura > Ranidae > Pelophylax > Pelophylax lessonae. Next base: position 8,344,742 of record NC_138780.1, read on the forward strand.
GAAGGGGTTAACTTTTTTTTAAAGGGCGGGGCTATGTGTGTCCCTAGGGGCATGCTTTCTACTGTGATTGGCTGTGGCTTGAGCTGTAAGGACACTGATCAACGGATCTACATAGTAGAACCGTGTGATCAGTGTTTTTACACTGAGGAGAATGACAGGTGGCTTGTTTACACAAGCCGCCTGACATTCTCCCTCTCCCCCCGACGATCGCCGAGTGACCGGCGGACATCGGGTCCGCCGGTCACACGCGCGGGGGGGGGTCCGTGACCGCGCGGGAGCGGGAGCGCGCCTCCGCGGGCGCGCGCTCGCTCCCCAAACCCTCCCAGGCTAGTGACGTTAATTAACGTCACTCTGCCTGGCCGGGGCTGACCGCCGCAGTAAATTTACTTGCGGCGGTCGGCAAGCGGTTAAAGGTTTGCCACATTTTTTTTGTGTACAGTTCAAAAGTTTTGGGGAATGCCTTTTTTTTTGTTGTTGGGGTTCTGTATTTGGAATTTTACGGTCACTTTTCCGGACCTCGGACTGAATGGTAAATTGGTAAGTGGACCTTTCAATTTTTTATTTGAGTACCCCTGAACTAGGGACTCAAGTCAAAATATTATATTACAGGGCTTCTTTTGTGTCAGCAGGGACATTGCAAGACATAGGTTTTAGGTTCTTGCAAGGCACAGGGCTTTATGTAGTAATTAACACTTGTTCTTTTAACCACTTTACCCCCGGCCACTGTGCTGCTACTGCGGCACAGTGGCTCGTTATCGTCTAGCGACGTAGACCTACGTTGCTAGACTCCTCCCCCTGTAGGCGGCGCTCGCGCGCCGACGGAGGCGCGCTCCCGCTGTTTTCATTCACAGCGGGAGTCGGGCCAGGGGAGGAGCGGCGGCGATCGCCGCTGCTCTGCCCCGATCGTCGGGGAATCCAGTTTGGAGATCCGCCCGCTTGTGTAAACAGAGCGGGCGGATCTCCTAAGTGACAGGGAGTGACAGATCGGAGTGTTCAGCATAGCTGAACCTTGGATCTGTCCCTGTGTCACTCAGTCACCTCCCCCCCCCACCCACACGTTAGTAAGCACCAGGCATACATTAACCCCTCCCTCTCCAATAAAATGAACCCCTTCCCTGCCAGTGTCATTTTTACAGTAACAGTGCATATGTATAGCACTGATTACTGCAGTAATGTCACTGGTACCCCCAAAAGTGTCAAAAATGTCAGTCAAGGGTCCGATCTGTCCACCGCAATGTCGCAGTCCCGCAAAAAAAAATCGCAGATCGCCGCCATTACTCATTAAAAAAAAAAACACCAAAAACGACAGAAATCTTTCCCTTAGTTAGTAAACGCAATAACTTTTGCGCAAACCAATCAAAATACGCTTATTGCGATTTTTTTTTTTTACCAAACATATGTAGCAGAAAACAAATTGGCCAAAAATGTAAAAAAAAATTGGTTTTTAAATCTTTTTTGGGGGGAATTTCATATAAAAAAATTTTAAAAATATTGTTATTTTTTCAAAATAAACGCTATTTTTTTGTTTATAGCGCAAAAAGTAAAAATCGCACAGGTGATCAAACACCACCAAAAGAAAGCTCTGTTTGTGGGAAAAAAAGGACGTAAATTTCGTTTGGGTACGGCGTCGCATGACAGCGCAATTGTCAGTTAAAGTCGCACAGCGCCGAATCGCAAAAAGTGGCCCGGACGTAAGACAGCAAAATGCTCTAGTGCAGTGGTTCTTAACCTTGTTGGAGGTACTGAACCCCACCAGTTTCATATGCGCATTCACCGAACCCTTCTTAATTGGAAAAATAAAATATGATTTTTTCAAATTCAAAACACAGTTATATATTATTTTAGGTATATATGACCAGCGTGCCCCCTTTCAATGCACAGTGACCAGCGTGCCCCCTTTCAATGCAGAATGACCAGCGTGCCCCCCTTTCAATGCACAGTGACCAGCGTGCCCCCTTTCAATGCACAGTGACCAGCGTGCCCCCTTTCAATGCAGAGAGACCAGCGTGCCCCCTTTCAATGCACAGTGACCAGCGTGCCCCCTTTCAATGCACAGTGACCAGCGTGCCCCCTTTCAATGCAGAGAGACCAGCGTGCCCCCTTTCAATGCACAGTGACCAGCGTGCCCCCTTTCAATGCAGAATGACCAGCGTGCCCCCCTTTCAATGCACAGTGACCAGCGTGCCCCCTTTCAATGCAGAGAGACCAGCGTGCCCCCTTTCAATGCAGAGAGACCAGCGAGCCCCCTTTCAATGTACAGAGAC